>NC_135537.1:94272336-94598725 GCF_045843805.1 Urocitellus parryii | reverse complement strand
TACTTCAATAAAACTATTAGATTCAAAAAGAACTGCATGGAGATTTTATCTCACTCCACTCAAAATATCAATTATCAAGAACATTGTGCAGAGATCCACATATCAGACAGAACATTTTGGGGGAAAGGAACAATAAAGTTTATTAAATTAGACATAGAAGGATGAAGGGAAAGGAGAGGATGGGAATAGGAAAAAATAGTAGAATGAAACAGACATAACATTCCTATGTACTTACATGAATTACACAACCTGTGTAACTCCACAGTATATATAGCACAAGAATGGAAAGTTATAGTCTATGTATGTATAATATGTCAAAATACACTTTACTATACATACACCTGAAAATAATTTTTAAAAAGAAAAAAAAAAGAATAATTCATGGGGAAATGCACTGTTGATAGGACTTCAAATTAGTACAGCCATTCTTGAAAACTGTATGAATAGCCTTTTCAAAACTTGGAATAGAACTACCATCTGACCCAGTTGTCTCATTCCTTGGTATATATCCAAATATCTGAAATCAGCATACTATAGAAACACATGCACATCAGTGCTTATAGCAACACAACTCATAATAACCTAATTACAGAACCAGCCATCAAACCCATCAAAGAGTAATGGATAAAGAATACATGGTGTGTATACACAATGAAGTTTTACTTAGTCATTAAGAAGAATTAAATTATGGCACTAGGTGGAAAATTGATGAAATGAGAACACAATTCTAAGTGAAATAAGCCAAACTCAGGACTCCTCATGGCCAATTTATGAATGGACTGCTGCTTGTCTTGCAGATGGGCAACACCTACCAAGATCCTAAGTTCCTGTATTCTTCCTGAATTTTGGTGGCTCTCTGAAGGGGTTCCTGTTTTGTGTCCAAGATGTGTACCACCATCAAGCTCTGTGACATGGCCATGGACTGGATTGCTGAAGGGAATGCCAAGCATCTCAGAAAAGTCAAAAATTAGCATGACTGGTAAGGATCTCTCTGGAGAATCCCTGCTTGGATAGATAGCCACCCAAGTTGCATGATTAGGAGCTCTCAGTGCCACAGTGTTCAATTAAAGAAAAGTATTTCTCCAGTCTTCTTTCCTCCCTATGTTCTGTTCCCCTGAATGTCAGGGAGGTGTTTGCCTTCAGGCAATTTTTGGGGAATCCTCAAGAAAGCAGTTTCAAATGGAAATAAAGAGGCTTAATCTGTGCCTTTTAGGTAAAGTGCTTTGTAAAAGCTGTGTCTGAATCAGACTCTTGGCCCTGTGTGTGGCTGTGAATTACATTCTCAGCACCCCAGGAAACTCAAGAAAAATCCCATGTGTCCATCCAAATCTAAAAGAATGAAAAAGAAGTGTAATATTGGATGAAGTCTCTTGCCTTCCCCTGGTCAGGCTCCTGACCTCTTTGAAGTAAGAACAGGGATCCTCTGGGTCAAATGAGTTGTTGCAAGCCCTCCAAGAACTAGCACACAGGTGTTTGGGTTTTTTCATGAGTCCAGTACGCATAAAGAATCTACCCCTGGCAGGCAGGAGGCCTCTAATTTGAGAAGCAGAGCAGTATTAAGTAGAGGCCCATTTTATCTATCTTGTTTCTCAGGAAGGGTGTCCAGGCCACCATGACATTTGGCATATGGGCATGAGAGCTTACTTTGCATACCATCTTAGACTGTTCCCCCTATGCAAATCCCCAGCCAGAATGTTATGATGAGTGTCTGTATGGAAGAAGATGAGGGCCATGTGGGAGTGTTTTTGTTAGAATAGTGGTCTTTTGTGTGATGGTTGGAAAAGATGACTGGGTCCAACTCAGCTTGAACTCTGGTGACATGCCATTAGAGACTGAGTTCTGGAACTGATCTCAGAGAACTCTTGCCATAAATTGTATTGGGATTTTCACATTCAGGCATTAGAGGAGCCTTTGGAAACTGAGATCTAGGCCGAGGGGGGCTTTCTCCAGAGCCCTGGGAATCTCAGCCAGGATTTCACATGATTTTGCTGTTAAAGCTTTTTCAGCTCTAGTTGAGAGGCAGAACTCATATGAACCTCATATTTGTGACCCCAATGGGCCTGGATTCCTGTGACCTTTTGCCACTCCTCGAGAAGCCTTGCCTGCATGAGATCTCCAGAACTTTCACTGAAAGGAGATTCCTCAACACTTAATGGCTCCTGAATGAATCAAAACCCACAGTGCCAACTTCTTCATTCTTGAAATATGGCTAGGCCAATACCATGAAGTTTTTGAGAATCCCATGACCAGAAATCCCTGGAGAACCTTTAGATCTCCTGTTGCTCATCATGACTGAACCAGGGAGTGCCATTATTGACTGAGTGTAATTCTTGATCCTGGTGAAGAACCAAGATGCCAGTGAGTAGGATCCAACAGGGATCTGGGCCTTGAGCAATGGCGTGCAGGTGTGTGACCAATATCAGTGGTGGGCACCTGTGCTTCTGTCATTGGCTTCCGAATGACATGTGACTGACAAGGTGCAGCCAGCAGACCCGAAAATATAAAGGCATGTTGTTGTGGGGAGAGGATCTGGTGCGATGCTCAGAATCAAGTTGCTAAGCTCAAGGGGGAAAGGTATATGGGGTAGCAGCCCAGTTTGTGTTTTTTCCTTCAGACATTGACTCACCCCACGTGAAAGAGCTCCCTCCAGTACCGTGTCCCAGTTGACCTTTATGTATTTCAAAAAAAAAAAAAAAAAAAAACACCAAGAAATGCCATTAAAACTGGAGGGTGAGCCAAAGGCTTCACAATCCACCCAGGGAGACATTCATACCCCAATGGCCACAGTTACCTACAAAGAGAGGATTCAGCTCTGCTGCCTCCTGCTGGTATTGGAAAATATGAAACCATGTCCTCCTGTTCACATAGACTGAGACCAAGCTTTCATGGTCTCACTGCAAAGGAAGCTAAAGCACAAAGCTATATTTCTAGTCCACAAATGCCAGAGGCAGATACTCAAGAAGTCATTAGGCCAGCAAAGTTGCATGTTTGTGGTGTGTTTACCCTTCCCCCTGCTTTTGGGATCTCTTCTGCCACACCCAAGTTTGTGAGCTCCTCAGAATTTCTAATTGAGATATATTTTCACAGATTTTTTTCCTCTTCTCCTCTCATTGTGTCTTATTTGGGGTGATAGTAATGTCAAGGCATTGTGATGGATGACAGTGGAAGATTTTTATGTGGCACGTGTTCACATATATATTAGACCCATTTTCCGATTTGCCATTTGAAATATCGAATCTCCGACACTAACCCATAACCTACTAGACTCTGACTCCTTATCATAACATCAATAAAAATACTCCTAAAGAAATAGAAGTCGAGGCATTTGATAGGAGGCACAGTGTATACTTGGACTTGCCTTTTGCTTCATCAGAGATACATATTATAAAACCTCTCACACATCTTTCTCCTTTTATTTCTCCATGAATTTTCAAAATTAAAAAATATGTAACTTCCTGACTCCCTGTCTCTGTCGCATGGGTCACAATGTGTATTTTTATATACACATATATAATCCTACTGTCTTCATAGGTATATTCGTGAGAGTACTCTGACTTTGGAAAATACAAATTTCATGAAGAGATCACTGCCCCCCAATACACTGAGGTAACTGAAAATTCAAGCTGTGGTGAGCTTATACTTCAAAAGTTTATACATGAAACAATGTAGAGGAAAATGAATATTATGGGTACATATGTGAAGGATATATATCCCCTTAGGAATTTCGATTGGCATACGTACTCTTACATTTTAATATATGAAATATATAGCATGGATTTGCAAACATGAAATATATGTGTCATATAATTATACTACCTATTTTATTAGTTTTAGATGCTATATTATGAATATTAGTGTCAAAAAGCCATAGGGCAGGTATTATTTCAGATTTAGAGGCCACAATATTGATATTATATTAATAATCACAGGAAGGTGTTTTAAGGCCACAAGGCAATTATTATGCCAATTTTAATTGCTTCTGTGTGTATGTTTTATGAGTATTAAAGGTCACGGGATGCTTTTCTATCAATTTTAGATGTGAAAGTACAGATATTATTTTAATATTAAAAGCCACATGGAAGCTACTATATTAGTCTTATAGGTATTATATAGATGTTATGTCAATATTACATGTCACAAGGTAGCTATTATATTCATTTTATATGTCTTAGTATAGATGTTATATTAAAATGTAAGAGAATGTGAATACCATATTAGTGTTAAAGGCCATAAAGCAGATATTATATGAATTTTAGGTAAAATTTTATGGACATCATATTAGTACTAATGGTACTAATGAAAAATATTATATTAATGTTGGATGTTATAATACAAATATCATAGTAGTATTCAAAGCCACAGGACAGCTATTATATTAGTTTTAATGCTATAGTATGGATATTATATTAATATTAAAGACCATAATGGAGCTATTATAATAGCTTTAGAGCCACAGTATGGGTATAATACTTATATTAAATATACCATTTTAGTTATTATATCGGCTTTAGATGCCACAATATGGATATTATATTAAAGTTCACAGGGGAGTTATTATATCAGTTTTGGTTCCAAAAATGATAATATATTAGTATTAAAAGACCACAAGGCAGCTGTTATTTCACTTTTAGAGGCCACATGATTGATATTATATTAATATTAAAGGCCATAGGACAACTATTATATTAGTTGTAGTTGCTATACTATGAATATCATCATAGTATTAAAGGACATAGTGCAGGCATTATATTAGTTTTGGATCCTATAGTATTGATATCATAATATATTAAACTAATTTTGGATACTATACTATGGATATTATATTAGTACAAAGAGCCAAAAGGCCACTATTATATTATTTCTGGATAGTATAGTATTATTTTAGTTAGGTTTTTCACCATTGTATCTCAATGTTCTGACAAGAACAATTTTAGAGAATGAAAATTTTATTTGGCACTCACAGTTTCCAAGGTTTCAGCCCTTAAAAGGCCAACTCCATTGTTGTGGAGGAGGAAAGCCACTCAGAATGTGGCAAACAGGAAGCAGATACAGAGCTCTGCTCATCAGGAACAAATAGACCTCAAAAGAGTGCCCCCAGTGAACCACCTCCTCCAGCCACACACTACCTTACTATACTTTCCAGGCACTTAAACCATCAGTGGATTAATGGACTGATTGGGTTAAGGCTCTCGTAACCCAATCATTTCATGTCTAAACTTTTTTTGCATTTTCTTACATATGACATTTTGAGTGACATCTCATATCTAAACCATAATATTCTGCACCCAGCCCTTAAATGTTCATGCTCATCTCACAATGCAAAATACATTGAGTCCATTGCCAAGAGTCTAGATGTTCTTCAGTTTCAGAATTCCCCAAAAGTCCAACTCCAAAGTCTCTTCTGAGATTCAAAACAAAATCACAGTGTTAAAACCCCTGTAAAATCAATATATATACATACATATATATATATATATATATATATATATATATATATATATATATATATATATACATACATACATACACACACACACATACATTCAATATATAATGGCACAGAGTAAACTTTTCCATTCTACAAGGGAGAAATAGGGGCATAGAGAGAAGGGACGGGACAAAAGCAAGACCAAAATCCAGCTGGGCAAACAAAACCTGTATTTTCACATCTAGCATCTGAGGCATATGGCATTGTGATATTCTATCCTAAGTGCCTGGGTAGCTCCACTCCTATGGTTTTGTTAGTAGCAGTCTATGGGGCCTCTTCTTGGCCTGTCTCTGCTCAATTCCTTGAATTTCCTTGGCAGATGTTCCATGATACTGGTATCTCTTAATCTCAGAGATCTCCAATGCAGTTTCAGCTTCCTTCTCATTAATTCATTCATCAACCTCTCAGGGGCTACCTGCAGAGACTCCAACCCTGTTGCACTTTGCCTGGTCTCCCAGGTTTTCCATTGACATCTCCATGGATGCCTCCATGACCCCCTTAGTCCAGCATCTTTCAACCCTACAGAACTAGCACCACATGGGTGATGCCAAGTTCCCACCATCTCAAGCAGTAGTCAAGCCTCCTGAGATCATGGTTTCAGCAGCCTGGAGGTTCCTGAGCCTCTAAGCATGCTGAAACAACTTCCTGGGCCCCTTGTGCAAACAAGATGGGGATGGTCTTGCAGATTTATTCCTGCCCACTCCTGTTCACAGTCAGGAGAACCAGCAGGACAGAGAGTGGAGGGCAGTGGGCATAAAGAAAAAAAAAAACCTCCCCTCCTGAGACCCTGCTCCCTCCTGTCCTGTTCAGTCTGTAGCCTCCAAATCTCACAGAGATGAAAGAGAAGAACTAGTCCTGAGAAAAAAAGGGGGGCTCTTCTCCTGGATGTGGGGAACCACATCCTCAGCCCTGTTCTCTGATCAGTCATCACTGAGGGCTTCTCCTTCAGGGCTGGGAGGTGAACCTGGGCCTCTTGCATGCTGGGCACGTTCCTGCCACTCTGAGACCCTCCCAAGTGCAGGGAGAAAGGGCTTGGAGGAGGCAGGGATGGGCTTAGGAGGGCCTAAGCTCCTCTGACGGCCTTCCAGCTCCCCTGAAACCACTGGCCGTCCTCTCACAGGTAAACCTCCACCTGGGTTCAAGACAGGGACACATCTCAGGAGCACAGAGGACCTGGGCAGCCTGACCTCAGCCTCTCCAGATATAAGAAGAGCCTCACCCACATGTGAATCCCTCCTCCTGCTCTGGGTTCAAAGGCCCTCTGGGCTGTGGGAGCACCCAGCTCTCTGCTCACACAGGGCTGAGGTCTCTGGGAAGGCAGGTGTGGTCTAGAAGATGAGGCTGCTGGGTCTTGTCCTGTGCCTGGTAACAGCTCCCCAAGGTGAGTGTCCCCAGTGTCAGACCTGGATCCATGGGGAGGTTGTGGCTGCAGGTGACTGACAGGGTATGACTGTCCTTGTCCCCAGGTGTTCTGTGCCAAGTGCAGCTGCAAGAATCAGGACCTGCCTTGGTGAAGCCCTCGCAGACCCTGTCCCTCACCTGTGCTGTCTCTGGTTACTCCATCACAACCAGTGATTACTGGTGGGGCTGGATCCGTCAGTTCCCAGGGAAGGGGCTGGAGTACATAGGGCACATATCTAGTGGTGGTGGTACTAACTACAGCCCATCCCTTAAGAGCCGAGTGTCCATCTCCAGAGACACATTCAAGAACAAGTTCTCCCTGCAGCTGAGCTCCCTGACTACCAAGGACACAGCCAACTATTACTGTGCCAGAGACACAGTGAGGAGACCTCAGTGTGAGCCCAGACACAAACCTCCTGCAGGGCACCAAGGGACAGCAGGGGGCGCTCAGCACACAGGGTCAGTTCCAGAGCAGGTGCAGAGGGAAGAAAATGAAGTTCCCCTCATGTACTGAAGTTTCTTCCCAGCCAGCAAACCCCCTAAGACTACCTTGCACAGAGATTATTTACGTCTTTCCTGTCTCCGAATCTCAGAAGTTTGTCCTTCTCTAAATCAGGCTTGTATGAAATTCTCTTGCTCAGCACAGGCTACTGAATAATATTTATTGATGAACATTATTTTTTTAACCTTTATTTTATTTATTTATTTTTATGTGGTGCTGAGGATCGAACCCAGGGCTTCGCGTGTGTTAGGTGAGCACTCTACACCTGAGCCACAATCCCAGCCCCCCACCCTGAACATTAATTTTTTAATGATATTTTCTGCCCAGTGTCTGCAACGTAAACTATATATACTTATCTTTTCAGTACCAGGGTTTCATATCAGGGGGCCCTACCCTGAGCTCCATCCTAGCCCTGCCTCAGTTTTATTTTAAGACAGGTTCTCTCTAAGAGGCCCAGGCTGGTCTTGAACTAGTTATCTTCCTACCTCATCATCCTGAGTACCTGGGATTAAAGGTTGACTTTATAAACATTTGATGCCATGTCTCATCCCCTCCATGCTCAGATGGATCCCCTGTTCTCTCCCCATGACACCTTCCCATTCCCAATCTGCTCAGCGTGCTTCCTGTTATGGGTCAGGTCATAGAACACATGTTACAGTAGAGCCCACATACTGCCAGAACCTTTCACCCCTGGCACCTTTGGCAATGTCTGGAGTCAGTTTTGTTTTCTCTTCTGTTAAAAAAAGAAATTTTCCAAGGCAATTAGTTGTTAGGTAACATTGTAGCTGCCAAACCTCCAGCGATCACACAACACCACCCACAGCAAGGCATTATTGGAACCAAATGGCTATGTATGAAACTGAGAAGCAGTGATAGAAAGGCCGAAACCCAGTTAAAATGCACAGCAATACGCATATTCAGAATAAACTTTCATGTATGTGAGCTGTCTATCCTAGTGATGAGGCTCTGTGACACCCAATTCCCAAACCCAGGGCTCCAAGCTCTGTGTGGCCTGTGGACAAGGGTGACCTGAGAAAGGTCTTGAAGAGAAAGGGGCTCCCTTGGCAAAGACCCAGGAGGTAGCATGGTCAGTTATGCAGGAGACTGTGGGAGCTGTAAGGTGGCTCTGAAACTGGCTCCAGGTCCCTGAAGACATGCTCTGCTCAGGACCATTCTGTTCCCATCTTGGAGTGAGGTGACCCCAAGTCCAAGAAGCTCCAGGACACCTGCTTGGGAGAGGCAGCTTGGAGCCTGCCTGGGTTTCCAGCCACTGTGGCTGGATGCAGGGTCACAGAGAGTGACACCCTGGGCTCTGTTACTACTCACACCAGTGTCTACCCTGTCCTGAAAGTCCAGCTCCAGTCTGGGTGAAGATGAACAGTGGCAATTTTGATGTCCCAGATCATCCTAAGCTACTCCAGGTTCATTCCAGAATATTAAATTATTGGGAGTATTTGAAAAATATGGGTCGGTTAACAGCTATGGCACTGATTTTAAATATGAAGTTTGCTAGTGGCTAAAATTTATAGTACTAAATTTTGTAACAATGCTTGTCAATACTATATCTATCATTAACAATCTCATTTTTTAAAATTTCTTTAATTTTTTTGTGCATTATAAAAATGAAAATTGTGTAGTTCGTTTTGATGTAGTTTTAAATGCATATACACAATTTTATAACATAGCAATTTTATCTGTGTACCTTGTATATCTTAAATTTCTCTGCCTGTCATCATCTTTTCAATTTATTATATATGTTTGGTCACACTAAAAGCAAACACAACAGTTTTTCTTTGTTATATGTTTCTGATGTTCTTATTGTACATAGTACAAATGTTGGTGTTTTAATGACCCCCCAAAAAAAAAACCCATTGCATTCAGAGGGCATTTCTGAGTGATTTATTTCCCCCAGTGGTTTGATTTCTGCTTCTTTCCTTCACTGAAACCTCAGGACTTGCTCTGGATTCTCACACAGTTCTTTCCTTGCCCAGGTGGATGCTGGGATCACTTTCCCTTAACAGGATGCCCCTAACTTGAAGACAGCCTGTAGTTGATCGCTTAAGCTTGTTTCTCTGAGTATAACATTTGGACTTACTTATACAAATTAGATTTAGGACTTGAGAGTGTAATACATTTTGAAGGATCTGAATAAATAACGATGTGTTGAATATTGTTTTTCACACATGAGGGTGTTTGATCATCAACATCACTGTGAATGTCACCATTTCTTTCCATCAGACACACAGCTGGTGATTCCAGCTTTATTTTCATAATTACATTAAAACCTTGTAAAGTCTTGTGAGGCAGAGGACAGCACCCTGACACAGGGGTGCCAGGTGCCATGATGGGTCCCAGGCTGGGCACACCCAGCTGTCCATCACCTGTTCCTCCTGGGTGTGGGGAGCCCACCAGCTGCTCTGCCCCAGTCACTGTGAAGCACAGCCTGGCTGTGGGCCACAGGTGCCCTGTGAGCTGCAGAGCCCCGACAAGGCCCTCTCTGCACGTGGCCCTCACCACCCACCCTCACCCTCACCCTCCCTGCACCTTCCCATCTCCGGAGGCCACTGTCCTCTCTCTTTCCAGGACTTGCTGCAGTAGCCTACCCACATGAGTGATGTGTGGTGATGGTCTCCCTCTGCTTGACTCATTTCAGCTAGGTCCATGTGCTCCAGGGCCATGCCCAGGGCCAGAAAGGACAGGATGTCATTCTTTTGGCTATAAAATATTTCCTGGTCTGTGCATAGTGGATGTTCTTCATCCATCTACCCTGAATGACTCCTTTCTTGATTGTAAAATGTGTTTCAATAATCAATGGTTTTCAAAAAATTATTTGATGTACAAATTACATTTCTTATGGAAAAACACTCAGTACCTGGGTGACTACATCATGGGAAAGACCTCGTTTTATTTCTGATGAAGCTCCACAGTGTTCTCCATGACAAAGTCTACATTCCCAGTAGTTAATAAGAGTACCCTGACCCCTTCCAATGTGAGCATTTGTTATCTTCCTCCTTTACAAGGAGCCATTTCACCAGGGAGGGTTGAAATCTCCCTGTGGTTTTGTTTGCATTTTCCTGGTGATTTGTGATGTTGAGCATTTAATAAGTTATTTGTGTTATATCTATGTGATCTTTGAGAGATGTGAACATAGGTAATTTACCCAAGTGCAGTAAACTGTCGGGTATTTGCTCTGTGTTATCTTTGGCTACTGAACTGTTGGCTTTCCCCACTCATTCTGCATTTCTGACCCTTGTTGGAGCAACAGGTTTCCAAATAAATTTTCTGCTAGTGTGTAGATTTTCTCCTCAGTCAGTAGCTTCCTTTGCTGTGGAGAATCCTGCTGCTTGATCTGTCCACTTTTACTCTATGGCCTTTGTTTTTAGGTTCTTATCTTATTTCTCCTCCTTTGTGAGCACCTTTCAGTGTCTCCTAGATTTTCTTCTATGGCTTTGACATCTCAGGACCTGTGTGTAATTCTTGCATTGATTTGGAGCTGAGATTTTACCTGGTGAGAGTGCGGGTCTAATTCCAATCTCCTGTCTGTGATTGTGCAGTTTTCCCAGAGCTATTCAGTAAAGAACCATCCTTCCAGTAAGGATTCCTGACCTTTTTGCTAGACCCTGTGGACTACATGTGTGTGGCTGCAGCCTATCATCAAAATCTCCTTGCATCTGTGTGTGGGTTTAGTGCAGGGCCAGCTCTATAGGCTGCTGTCACCTGTGGTACATGTTGACGTGCAGGTGGAGATGAGACCAGGCAGTGCTATTTTGGGTGAAGGTGGCTTTGCATGTTCAGTTTCCCTTTGGCTCTCTGTGAGTTTTAAGTTTATGCTTTCTCTTTCTATAAAGAATATCACAGGAACTTTGGCAAAGGATGCACTGAATCCTCAGGTGGTTTCATGGGGTGTGGACAATCAACAGTGTTTTTACTCCAATTCCATGAATTGGGATATCTTTCCACTTTTTCTGTATTTCATCTTCAATTGCTTTAAACAAAATTAGAGTTTACCTAATGGATGGATGTATTTCACTTTTTGGATAATTTAATTCTAGATAATTATGTAGCAATTTTGAATAGGACTATTTCTTGAATTTTTCAACATGATTACTTTTTTTTAAGAGAGAGTGAGAGCGAGAGCAAGAGCGAGAGAGAGAGAGAGAGAGAGAGAGAGAGAGAGAGAGAGAGAGGAGAGAGAATTTTTAAATATTTATTTTTTTAGTTTTCGGTAGACACAACATCTTTATTTTATTTTTATGTGGTGCTGAGGATCAAACCCAATGCCCCATGTATGCCAGGTGAGTTCACTACTTCTTGAGCCCCATCCCCAGCCCATAACTCGGTCACTTTTGATGTATAAAAATGTCACATTTTGTATGGCAACTTTGTATTTTGTGACTTTACCAGTTTTTCAGTTGTAACATTCAAGGTGCACTCTTTAGGTTTTTTTTTTTTTTTTTTTTTTTTTTTTTTTTTTTTTTTAGGAAGTGTCTTATGGAGCTAAACACTAAAAGAATTTAAATAAAAGGCAATAATCTGTATGTACACAAAATGATCATGAGGGAAAAGACAGAGAATCATTAAAACTGAATTGCTACAGATATGAGATTCCTTTCTCAAAGCATTTTTAGTGAGGAATCGTATAAGCTTTTAAAATGAAAATAATTGCAGAAACATAAATGTTAATTTCAGTTTTCAGTTCTTACTATTTAAAGGAACCAATAGGTCATAAACAGCCCAAGACTTCAGGAACCAACTATTCAGTTCAGTTTTTAATATCAAATATTTTTCTTCAGCTCTCATGATGAAATTAAATTTACAGAAGAGATAAAAAGCATGCTGAAAGGTATAAATAAAAATTCCAGTTCATCCTCCTTTATAAAGGCTAGTCAGCGGCTCCACTTCTTTACAGGTGTCCATGCTCAAGGCATCTGCTATGCTTTGGAGTCGATCATCACAGTATACATTTGCTGCATACTGCATATCTGTTTTTTGCTGTCTTTCTTTCCAGAAATTATTTTGAATATTAGTCACATAATCTTCTTCTACACTATTTTTAACCTTTGGTAATAACATTCCTTTATATTCATTTTTAAAGTCCTTGTTGACATAGTAAACAAGGCCCAAATTTTCTGTTTGCATTTTAATGGTTTGCTCTGATCCAGATCTGGGATATAAGGAATAAGGAGGATTGGAGACCATCAGTTGGCTAATAATGACACAAGGATCAGTAGGATAATGGGCATCAGCTGGATAAACACAGAAAAACCTCCCTCTCCCCTTTTTCTTCTCTTTTATGTCCACTATGTCGATGCTGATGTTGATGGCTATAACCAGCTCGGACATTTGAAAATGAGTGTACACTACCTGAAGGAAATCCACCACCAAAAAATATATTGAACAAGTCTTCTGGAGTTATATCAGCTTCACAGCCTCTATGGAAATTAAATCTGCCATTGTCTTGGTGATTGCATGCTTGTTATTCACTGCCTGTGAGATACACTGTTTTCCTTTTTCTGGATTGCTTAAAACAGCAGAAACATTTCCAATCTTTTTAAAAGCATCTGTTACTCCAGATGCATGGTTTTTGTCTGGATGAAACTTCAAAGCAAGCTTTCTATAAGCTTTTTTCAAATCTTCATCACCAGCATCTTTTGCAACTCCAAGTACTTCATAGTAATTTTTACATTTGTTAATGCTGAGAACTCCATCTACTTGGTCTTTGGTATAGCATTTTCTACTTTCACCACCACGGGATATGCTGTCCTTTGTGCAGTGAGGTTTGCTGGGATCACTAGTACCTGGTGGTGTTCCGCAATGAGGATTATTTCCAGCAGTGCTACCATTTTTCATAATTATCTCCCACAGTGCTCTATTCCCAGCTACTCAGGAAGGCTGAGGCAAGAGGACTGCTTGAGCCCAGGAGTTGAAGACCAGCCTGAGCAATAGCGGGCCCAGGGCAGAGGGTAGAGCTTCTGAAGGGAGCGCTGGGCCTTCTCGCGGTTGCCAGGCCTCCGTGGTGATCTCTTATTCCGGTTCCCCCCAGGACTTATGCCTGGTTCCCTTTCCTTGAGAAGCGCGGCTACAATGGGGAAGCCGCCACTGCTGAGGAGGCGAGGCCAGCCTGGGTGGGGGCGAGGGGCTGTGGCAAGCAGGGAGGAGCACCCGGGACCTTGGTGGTGGCGGTGGCGAAAGGGGCGCATGGGCGGGCCTCGCAGCTCCGCCTCCTCACAGCGGCTTCCCCTCCTCCCGCGGGCCACCGTGGCGCCAGCCATCTCTCCCAGCCCCAGACCTATCTCCTGGGCCTGGGCGTCCCAGCCCAAGTGGCGGCCAATAGAAAGAGCCGACTGGCTGGGAGCTAAGGAGCCCACAGCAGCCCAGGGCAACAGCAGCCATATGCAGAAAGGGGCGGGGACCTCTTTAGGTTTTAATGTATATAACATTGGGTCATCTAAAACTGAAGTTCCTTGAATTCTCCTTCCCACTTTGAAGGGCCTTTGCTTCCCTGTCCTGTAAATTGCTATTGCTAAAGCTTGCAGTTTGATGTTGACTAGAGGTGGGCAGGCTGGGCTTCCCCTGATCTGAGAGAACTCTGGTTGGCCCTCATTTGGATAAGCTGAAGAGTGGGGAACTACAGCAAACCCTTAAGTTCAGACGCACTTCCTCCTCATGGTTCTCACAAGTTCTGCACCACACAGGAATATGTGCTGGGATATGACCTCAGTAGTCCGGTGGGGACATGGTGGAAGGTCTCAGGGGCAGGCCATTGGGGAACCTGGCCCAGGGTGTCAGTTGTTCTCTCATCATCTGTGGATGATGTGGACATGCTGAGAAAGACAGGGCAGCAGCAGCATGGGCAGGTAGCTGTGTGCCCAGGAGGATCACAGGACACATGTTCCAGTCAGTGAGATGCTGTTTCCGCAGGTCCTGCACTGCCCAGGAGCAGGAAGGGAGGAACAGGTCACAGATGATAGATAGATAGATTAGATAGATAGATAGATAGATAGATAGATAGATAGATAGATATGCACAGACAGAGGGCAGACAAATAGAGAGATACATGGTAGATAGATAAGGTAGTTCATTGACAGATAACAAGGAAATGATAAAAGATGATATATAAATATAAATAAGTGACAAAAGAATGTATCAAAGCTGATATAAATATAAGAAAATGATGATAAATAATATATACATAAGAGATGATTGATGATTCACATAGAAAGATAGATGATAGATAATAGATACATAGAAATATAGATAGATAGTTAGCTAGCTATAATTGGTCTCAGGCCCCAAATGATACAGGAACACTGTTCCAATTTTCAAGTCTTTCCTGTTCTTGACCACGTATCCACTTCCATATATTTCTTTCACCATATTCCCTGGACAGGACAAAAAAGATGCTGGGCATGGAAAATGGGAGAAATGGAGAGGTCTGAATTCTCTCAGGGCTGTAGTCTACTTCACTCAGTAGAAGCCCATGGCCAGAGCCTCTCCTTTCCTGTCTCACCCTCAGGTACAGGTCCTGATCATGGCCAAATCACCATGGAGACACAGGGGCAGCCTGGCACTGTCTCCTCTAGGTGTGTGAGTGGCAGGTTCCTTACCCATTGACACAGCCCTGGGCTTGAGACCATGTGTGCAGTCCCTGTGCTTGCTCCATGGCCCACTCCTGACTGGTCGCTGCAAGGACAGTTAGCATGGAGAGTGTGCTCAGCTGGGTTTTCCCGGTGGCTGTCTTAAAAGGTAAATAATGGAGAACCAGAGACCCTGAGTGTGTGAGTGAACAGAAGTGAGAGAATGAGTGTATGAGTGAGAGTGTCCTGACCAGGCTGCTTCTGTGTTTGCAGGTGACAAGTGGATATATAGCTGTTGGAGTCTGGGGAAGCCCTCATGCAGCCCTTGGGGTGGGGGGACTGCAACTCTCCTGTGCAGTCTCTAGATTCACCTTGAGCAGCTACTGGATGAACTGGGTCTGCCAGGCTCCAGGGAAGGGCCTGTAATGTTTTGACAATTTAACAAAAATGGTGGTAGCCCCAACTACCCAGACTCAGTGAAGTGCCAATTCACCATCTCCAGAGACAAATGCAAGAACATGCAGTACCTGCAAATGAGTAGTCTTCGAGCCAAGGACAAGGACACCTATTACTGTGCCAGAGACACAGTGAGGGGTCCTTAGTGTGAGCCCAGAAACAAACCTCCCACATTGTGACCATGACCAGCAGGGGGCGCTCAGCACATAAGAATCTCAGGGTCAGGACAGGAGCAGGTGCAGAGAGTGGTTGAAGACTGGTTTCTTGTTGTGTATTGAGGCTTTTTTTTCTCTATCCCCCTGGGTCCTAGGCAAGTAATACCTTTTTAATTCAGTTTGTATATTTCTATGATATCTTTGACAAAATTGTTTGTTTCCTTGTTTTTCAGGGTGACAGGAACACCAGGGCCACTTTAGAGCCCTATATCACAGTCTCCAACTTGAACTCTTGAAGAGAGAGGTTCAAATGGATTCCCACTGGGGCTTCCCCTCAATTCAGAGTCTCCCCAAGGATCTTTTCTAGATTTACAATCCTGTTCATCTGCTCTCAATTCTACATTCAAAAGTCATCACTGTAAGGGAGCAGAGATTCACCATGCATAAGCACAGGGTGTGGCCATGCCTGCTCCTGTGAGTGACCTCACAGTGGGACACACAATATCCAGAGCCCTCTGCAGAGTTGTTGACAGCACTTTCTGAGACACACAGTCAGTCACAGAGTAGACTTGCTACTCTGGATTCAGAGTGAGGCAAAATGGACAGTGGGGTCCAGACCCAGCTCATACTAGGACACACAAAGGTCGCAGCTCAGGCCCATGATCAAGGGTTCCTAAGAGAGGGCCTGATTCCAAGTACTGTCTCTGAAACCAACCAGTCATCAGAATTTCTGCTGTCATCAGGTTGCAGAGACACAGGAGAGCTCCATAGTTCAGCACAGCGCAGCCTGGCCCATGTCACAGACAGAACTTATGGAGTCTGATCCCTCCAGAGAGAAGAGCCTTTAGCAGCCAGAGGAAGAAGAGAAGATAACCAGGTTAAGGGGGCTCCTGGGTACTTTTCTGCTCTCAGCATCGTGGTTGCCCCTCCTGCAGAACCATGAGGGACTTCTCCACAGCGATATCCAGGCTGGGGCCTTCCACAGACACAGAGAATTTGAGAGACACTTTCAATTCCCCACAGTGCTGCCGAGGGAGTGCTGGACTGGTGCAGCAGGACTCAGCTGTCCTGGGGATAGGGGAGAGAGTGAGCGCCCACAGTCTCAGGGGTCAGCAGGGAAAGTTCCACCTGGATGGCCAAGAGTAACCAGCACCAGAGGAAGACATGCTCGGGAGCTTTCTCAGCTCCATGCCCAGAAGTGAGGCCAGTGAGGCCACTGGCTTCAGAACCCTGAAGACACACTGTGCGCAGAACCACCCTGACTCCATCTTGCTATGAGGTGATCTTGAGTCTGAGAAGCCCCCGGCCATCTGGCTGCTGGGCAGAGGCACCTAGGACAGTGCCTGGGTTTCCAGTCACTGTGGCTGGATTTCATGATCACAGAGAGGGACACATAGGTGCCCACCCTATTGAGAGTCCAGCTCCAGTCTGGGTGAGGATGAGCATCACCAATATTTAGTTCCACAATACTCCCAGGCAACTCCTGCTTCACTTCATAAATTTAAATTATTGTGCTTTTTCCAAAATATTTTATTTTTAATTTATTTTTTCCCAAAAGATTTTGATTGAGAGTCATAACACTTTTTTTGTATACAAAATGGATAAGTTTCTAAGTAACTTAGAGTTTTATATTTTATATCAGTGGAACCCATTTCTTTTTCAATCAACAATACTTTTATATTTTTAATTATTTGTAATATTTTATATTGAGCATTATCATCATCTTCTCAAATTATAATTTATTTTTTTCATACCAAATACAAATACAATGATTTTCTTTTGCTGTATATCCTTGATGTTTTCATGTATACCTAACTAACAATCATACCTTGTACAATATTGTTTTCATTGGTGAACAGAAGTGATTTTGCATTTGATAAACATAGAATTTTTTCATTAATTTTTTTTCCTTAGTGGTTGAGTTTATGTCTCCTTTGCCTCATTCAGACCTCAGACCTTACTCTGGGAACTTTGCTCAGCTTCTTCCTGAGCCCTGGTGGATGCTGAGATACCATTCCCTAAATATGGTGCCCCTCACTTTCAGACAGTTTGAGTTCGATATATTAAGCCTGATTTTCATGTTTGGACAAAGTTATATACATTAGATTTGGGATATAACAGTGGAATACATATTGAAACCCGAATAAGCATTCATAGGGTATGTTGTTGTGTTTCACACAACTTGCTGAGATTGCTTCATGTCCCTCTTGTCCTCTTTTCTGATCTCAGTGTCCTGTCTTGTTGGGCTTGGCTTGGATTTTATGTTAACAGACACGCATTTTGTTGGATTTCATGTGTTTTATTATAATTTATTATAATTTCAGAAAATTACTTTAACCTCCTTTTTTCTTTTTTTTTGCTTTTTTTTAAAAGAGAGAGACAGAGAGAGAGAGAATCTTTAATATTTGTTTTCTAGTTATCGGTGGGCACAACATCTTTGTCTGTATGTGGTGCTGAGAATCTAATCTGGGCTGCACACATGCCAGGCGAGCACGCTATCGCTTGAGCCACATCCCCAGCCCCAGACCTGCTTTTTTCTAAGTGTTCTATATATATCATCTTGAACCTTGTCCACTCTGTATTTGGAGATTTCTGTTGTATGGGGCCCTCACTAGCATTTGTTTTCTGTCTTATGAAAACATTCCTTGGAACCACCCTGTGCTTTGATCCCCTCACATATGATTCCTGGCTCCTTAGATGACATCCAGCTCTCCTACTTCTTTCTGCACCTGAAGCTCTGTAACCTGATAAATTTTATTCCGGGCCGGGATTGCCTTAGGGGACTTGCTCTGAGCTTCTCTCCAGCCTGGCTTTGGGCTCACATGAAGGGCCCCTAGGGAGGCCCCTGTCTGTCCCCACTGCAGTGGGGAGTTGGTCTTGGCCCACATTATCACCTCCCACCGACCACAGAAACCTGCCTCTCCCTGTTGCCACCTCCCTGTGATGCTTCTCCTCTGAGGACTCAGACTCTTGTTCTAGACTCTTCTCTTCAGGCCAGGGTGCTGTTCCTGAGGACAAGGAGGGGTGGTCTCGGGAGTATTTCCCCCTTCTGTTCCTACTTTCTGTGAGGTTCGAGAAGAGCCCCTGGTATTGGATTGGTGAGTTGCCCTGAGTGTAACTGTCGCATGTGACAATGTCTTTCATTACCTCACTTGGTGAGTCTTACTTTTTTTCTCCAAGCATCATGTTTCCAATTCAGTCCATTTTCCAAGAAGTGACATTATTTCTCTCTTTCTTGTTGCTGTGGGAGCTCTAGTGGGCACGCAGGTCACATTTTCTCTGTCCACTCTTGTGTGGACAGCACCTGGCTGGTGCTACACCTGGCTCTTGGAGCTATGCTGCTGTAACATTGGTGTGTGTGCATCACTATTCTCTGCTGATATTAGGTCTGTGGATCAGTACTGAGGAGTGGAAACTGGTCCCATAGTAGCTTGACTCCTAGTCTCCTGGGTCCGTGGGCTCACCTCACCCAGCAAGGAAGTCCACGGAACAGGGTAGAGGAGAGTATGGTTGCAGAGTCACTAATCAAGACCTTGGAGACCAAGCAAGAAGCAGTTCTGATTTTATTGCACAGTTACCATGTATATATACTCAGGCAGCAGCTAAGCAATTTACAGGTAGTCACCAATATAATTTCTGGCCAACTGTCCTCTACAGCCCTGGTAGCCAGGTCAAATTTGCAATCAAACCTATAGTATGTTTGTTGTTATCCATGGACATGAACTGCCTGGGAAGGCAATTCTCCCCCAGACATCCATTCCCAGGAGGTTCCCTCTACCCATCCTCTTGTTTCTGTTTCATGCTGTGAACAAATATTTTTCTGACCAGCAATGGAGGACCATGTTCCCTGCAATGTCTCTGCATTGTGATTTTATTATTTCAAATGGTCCCCAAGAATTATGTTTTATGAATCCCTGGGCTTCAGATGTGAAAGAACACTGGGATCTGCCTTACACAGAAAGAATGTGAGAAACAGATTTTTTTTTTCAATTGTGACTCAGAAATCTTGGCCAGGACTCTAGTGTCAACAGGTCACCAATGTCAATCATCCATGAGTAGGAGGAGAAATCACCTGAACTGAGCATGAGGCCACTCAGGACAGTCCCAAAGCAACCCAGGTTATGGGAGAGGAAGTCAAGGAGCCTGCGAGACCAAAATATTGGATCTATGATATTTTGATCATAGCTTAATGAAAGAGAGCCATAAGTGAGCATGATGTTAATGTAGTAGATGGTCATGAAATCTCAGGTAGGGCCAAGTAAAACACTGGGTGCTAGAACCCACTGGTTTACACCTGGATGAGGGGAGGAGAAAAGAGTATCATGCCAAGGGTCTAGGTGCATTGCTGTGATGGTCTAACTTGAAGAATAGCTTTCTAAATCAGATGATTTGCTAGGACTTGGAAACTACATATAATGGCACACCTGGCTTTTTGGATGGTGAAAACCTGGAGACCAGCAGGTCTTATCTGAGCCACCCCAATACCAAGAGGTGGGTGCTGCAGGCTCAGTGTTTGCAGGAAGTTCATGGTCAACACCACAGGGAATAAGGAGAGTAGCCCACATGTCTTATTAGTGTGCTGTACTCACTCAAGCAGGAGAATAATTCCTGAACCTCATCAGGAGGTCAGCAACTACACCTGCCCTTTCAGTGACCCCACCTCACTAAAGACAGTGTCCCCTGTTTTCTCCAAATGCTGGGCTGAGGGCAAGGCAGGTCTCACTGCAGCAATGCTGCACACGGAAGGGGATCTGGGCCTCCTCCCTCACCCAGCCGGCCCTGCATGCCTTCCTGTCTGCTATCAGCCTGGCTCTGCTGCTCTGGGGCACTCAGGGGCTCTCAGCCTCAGGCTGCAGCTGAGAGCTGCCTCTGCTCCCAGGACTCTCACCTGGCCCAGCACCTCCATCCTGTCCTCTCCTGGTGGAGACCAGAGGGCAGGACAGGTGAGAGGAAGAGCTCAGGAAGGTTGGTTTCTCCTCGGAAAGCCTTCCAGCACCCCTGAACCCAACTAATTTCCTCTCACAGGTAAAGCTTTACTTGGTTTCCAAGGAGGGACACACCTCAGGATCATAGAGGATCTGGGCAGCCTGACCTCAGCCTCTCCAGATGTAAGAAAAGCCTCATCCACAGGCAAAGTCCTCCTCCTACTCTGGGTTCAAAATGCCCTCTGAGCTGTGGGAGATCACAGCTCTCTGCTCACACAGGGCTGAGGTCTCTGGGAAGGCAGGAGTGTGTTCTAAAAGATGAGGCTGCTTAGTCTCTTCTTTAGCTGGTCACACCTTCCCAAGGTGGGTTTCTCCAGTGTCTGACCTGGGTTTATGCAGAGGTTGTGACTGCAGGTGACTGATAGCATGTGACTATCCTTGTCCCCAGGTGTCCTATGCAGGTTCAGCTGCAGAAGTCTGGATCTGGCCCGTTGAAGCCCTTACAGACCCTATCTGTCACCTGTGCTGTGTCTGGATTGTCCATCACAACTAGTGGTTATGGCTGGCACTGGATGGATCCTTCAGCCCCCAGTAAAGGCGCTGAGTGAATAGAGTATATATAAAATGATGGTGGTACTAACTAGAGCCCATATTTCAAAAGCTGAGTGAAAGTCCAGAGGCATGTTCAAGAATTAGTTTTTCCTGCAGGTGAACTCCCTGACTTCCCAGGACACAGTCATCTATTACTGTGCCAGAGCCACAGTGAGGGGACCTCAGTGTGAATCTATACATAAACTTCCCTGCAGAGTTCCCAGGGCCATCAGGGGGTGCTCAGCAAGCTCAGGAGCAGGTTCAGAGGGAGGAGAGAAGAGTTTACCTCAGTCCTTGAGGCTCCTCCTCAGCCAGGACCGGCCAAGACACAATCTTGTATGGAAATTCTCTAGTTCATTCCTGTCTCAGAATCTCAGATGCTTTTCCTCCTCTAGATCAGGCTTGTCTATAATTCCGTTGCTCAGCATAGGCTACTCAATATTATTTTATAATGAAAATTAATTTTTAATAATATTTACTGCTCAGTGTATTTAATGTGAACTTTCTAAATTTATTTTTTCAGTACCAGGGATTGATACAATGGTGTCATAACCCTGAGTTTCATTATAACCCACTTTGAGTCTTATTTAAGTCAGGTTCTCCCTAAGAAGCCCAGGCTGACTTTGAACAAGTTATCCTGCCTCAGCATTCTGAGTACCTGGGGTTAGAGATGAGTTCCACCACACCCAGGTTAACTTTATAAACAATTGATGCCATATCTTACCCTCTCCATTCTCAGCTGGATCCCCTTTCTCTCCACGTGACACCTTTTCATTCCCAATCTGCTCAGTGTGCTTCCTGTCATGGATCAGGTCACAGAACACACTTGACAGCAAAGCCCACATAGTGGGCCAGAAACTTTCACCCCTGTGGACCATTGACAATGTCCGGATTCAGTTTTATTTTCACTTATGTTAAGAAAGGGTTTTGCAAGGCAACCAGTTGTTAGAAACCATTGTACCTGCCAAACCTCCAGTCATCACTCAACACCACCCATAGCAAGGAATTATCTGAACCAAATATCTATGGACTGAACAGAGAAGCAGTGACAGAAAGCCCTAAACCTGGTCAATGCACAGAAATATGCATATTCAGAGTAACTTTGGCGTATGTGAGCTGCCTACCTCTCATGATGAGGCTCTGTGACATCCACACTCCACACCCAGGCATCCAAACTGTACATGGCCTGTGGACAGGGGTGAGAGAAAGGGGCACCCTTGGCAAAGACCTAGGAGGGAGAGTGGACAGCGCTGCATAGACTGTGGGAATAACAGGTCAGCTCTGCCACTGGCCTCAGGACCCTGAAGGCACAGTTTGCCTAGCACTGCTCTAACCCCATCTTGCTGGGACATGACCCTGAGCCTGAGAAGCTCCTGGACACCTGGCTCCTGGCAGAGTCAGCTTGGATCCCTGTCCAGGTTTCCAGCCACTGTGGCTAGATTGCAGGATTACAGACAGGGACAACCTGGGCTGTGTTCCTGCTCACGTCAATGCCCATCCTGTCCTGAGAGTTCAGCGGCAATCTGGGTGAAAATGGTCATGGGAAATTGTTATATCCCAGATCATCTTAAGTTACTCCTGGTTCATTCCAGAAAATTAAATGGTTTTTTTTTTCTTTTTTGTATTTGCCAAAAGACGTTGATTGAGTGTTATAACACTGATTTTGCATATAAACCTTATAAGTTGCTAAGTTAGAGTTTTATATTTTATATCAATACAAGCCATTTCTGTTTCAATAAACAATATTTCCATATTTTAATATTTTATTTGAGAACTTTATGTAATTGTGTTGCTTATTTTGGCATATTCATACATGTATGAACAAAATTTATTAAAGAGTCTTTTGTTTCCTGCCTGTATTTTCTATATGAAATTTCTCTACCTGTCATAATCTTCTCAAATTATTATCTATTTTTATTTATACCAAATACAAATACAATGATTTTTCTTCTTCTTATGTCTCTGATGTTCTTACATATACCTAAATAAGAATCATAGTTTGTATAATACTTTTTTCATTGGTAAAGAAAAATGATATTGTATCAGATTAACAGAATTTTTTCAATTGCTTATTTTCTCAATGGTTTCATTTCTGTCTACTTTGGCTAACTGAAACATCAGGATTTGCTCTAGAGGGCTCACTCAGCTCCTTCCTGAGTCAAGGAGGATGTTGGGATCTCTTTTCCTAAACATGACACCCCTCACTTGCACACAGTCTGTATTTGATTGGTTAAACCAGCTTTATTGGAGGGAGGTACTGGGGATTAAATTCAGGGACTCTTGAACACATCTCCAGCCATATTTTATATTTTATTTAGAAATAGGGTCTCACTGAGTTGCTTAGTGCCTCACTATGGCTGAGGCTGGCTTTGAATTTGGTTCCTTCTGCATTAGCCTCCCGAGCCATGGGTATTGTAGGTGTACACTACTGCACCTGTCTTGTGTCTACATTTATGAGTATAATATTTGGACTTGGTTGCATAAATTTAGATTTAGGGATTTGACAGTTGAATACATTTTGAAGGGCCTGAATAAGGAATGAGGTGTTGTATTTTGTTTCCTTTTTCATGTGATGGTGTTTGATCACCAACGTTATTAAGAATGCCACCATCTCTCTCCATCAGAAACATAGATAGTGATTCAGGAATTATTTTTATACTACAAAAAAAAATGAGTTCTTGTGGAGTTCTTTTGAGGGAGAGAATAGCACCCTGACACATGGGTGCCAGGTGCCATGATGGATCCAAGGCTGTGCACACCCAGCTGTCAATCACTTGTCCCTCCTTGGTGTGGGAGCCCACCCAGCTGCTCTGCTCCAGTCTGCAAGATTACAGAACACCCTGACTGTGGACCAAAGTGCACTGTGAGCTGTGGAGCACCAGGACAAGGCCCCTCTGCATGGCGTCCTTACCACTCACCCTAATCCTTGCTCTCTCTACACTTTCCCATCTCCAATTGCCATAGTCCTCTTTTTCCAGATGCAGTATGTTCCCCATATGATTGATGTTGTGGTGATGGTTTTCCTCTGCCTGTCTTATTTCAGCTAGATCCATGTACTCCAGGGCCAGGCCTAGTTCCAGGAGGGTCAGGATGCCATTCTTGTTAGTTAAGTGACATTCTTCCTCTGTTTATATCATATTTCCACGTCTTCTTTAATGAAAAATGTGATGATTATACAAAGTGCTTCAAGAGCCGTGGAACTGGTGTTATGGACAAGCCTCTTGGACTACATATACCAACTCCTATGCACACTGGGCAGAGGCTTGTCCCTAAGCCTTCGTCTGTCCCACCTGATGTCTCTTCTGGTCTCTGGCTATGTGGCACAGGGTGGCATCTCCTACCTGCTGCCCTGAAAGCTGGCCCTGCAGATGGCATACTTATGTGCTGTGGCCTTAGGGGGCTTTCCTCCAAGTCTCCACTAGCCATGGCCTAGGGGGACTATTATAGGGGCAATACCTAGAACAAAGCACTGTCTGAGCTCCATGGCTATGCAGGACATCCTCTGGAATGCAGGTGGGGGAAGACCACCTCCACACTCTTGCACCCTATATGCTTTCAGAGTTATCCCTACAGGTGCTGTCAGATTGGCTGTTGGGTGACTATTTTAGCTCCCACATCTGAGCTGGCACAGACCAACACTTTGCCCAGTCCCAGGACTGCATCCACATCTTTAGATGTTTACTACAACCACCTCAGACCCCTGCACCAGTGTGTGCTGAGTCCAGTCTCTACTGCTCTGAGCAGCTCCCATGCCTGATGGTTTACAATGTGAGAGCTACATTGAAGCAGGTTCTGGAAATGCAAATATCAAGGTGCTGCTCCTGACCAGGCTGTACCACCTCATGGCAGAAGGCAGGAGGCAAAGAGAGGCAGATGGTTATAAAACTCCAGAATGGTGCTGGGATCACACTAGGGGCACAGTGTGCAATAAGGCTCTCTACCAGCCCTATGAGAAACCAGGTGGCCATGCCCATGATGTCAGTTTTATTATCTATTCTGGGACCACGTGGACATGGTGAGGGTTGCAGAGCAGCAGCATCGTTTTCAGGTGACTGTGCTTCCAAGATGATCCCAAGACAGTTGTTTTAGACAGAGAGAGCCTGCTTCCCCTAATTCTGCAAATCACAAGAGGAGGAAGGGAGGCCTAGATCACAATGACAGATTAGCAAGGGGGTGAGAAAGATAGATAATTGATTATTGATAGAGTATATATAGATAGATGAAATATAATGGTAGATAGATAGATAGATACCGCATACATACTGAACTAGAATAAATTAATCCTCACCCTGAAAACATCATGAAGTCCATATGGACACTGGCTGGTCCATCTCCCAGGTCTGTCACAAGAGTGAGCTAGACAGGGCCCTAAGTGGACTCAGCTTATGACAACTGAAAGTGAGGACAGAGACTAAATTTCTCCCTGTGCCCACCACAGATGGCAGCAGCATGTGTACCTGAGGGCTCCGTGCCAACTGGATTCTCCTGAGCTGAAGGAGGCCCTCACAGGGAGGTACAGCCTTCCCACTGCAGGGAGCCTCTGAGGACCTCAGCTTGATGCCTCCCTGGAGAGCAGGTGCAGCAGAGGGGA
The DNA here is from genome assembly GCF_045843805.1 of Urocitellus parryii. Lineage (NCBI taxonomy): Eukaryota > Metazoa > Chordata > Mammalia > Rodentia > Sciuridae > Urocitellus > Urocitellus parryii. The sequence goes on along the minus strand of NC_135537.1, from coordinate 94,573,039 downwards.
GAAGATGCTATCCAAAATATTTGTGAAACCAAGTACTTTGCATGAATTAGAATTTTGAGGACAGGGATGTTTGAATCATACATCACAGTTGTGTTGTATATTATTTTATCTCATTTTTTACATTTTACATCTTTTATCATTTTCACTTTTTAATTTTACTTTTCTTAATATTAAGTGTTTGGCTTATGTACTTATTGTCTCCCATTTCCTATCTCCCCCAAATCACTTTCTCTCTCTTCTCTGGCTACTAAGCATCATCTGTTGATTCCTCTTTCACTCTTCCTAAGAACTAATAACTCTATAATCTCACCTTCTACCCCTTCAACTTCTCATTCTTTGTCCACCACCAGAAATTGTAAATCCTTTCACAAACATACTGTTTATATTGTAGAAATAATTGAACTCATTGTTACTGTATATTGTGACCAAAATATACATCTTAATAGCAACCGGTTTGTTTAAGGTTGTATATGTTTTGTATTGGGATCTGTTAATCTTGTTCTTCCCATCAAAGAGAGATATTGGAACCCTGCCAGGACACTACAAACTTATAGGGTAAAAATGGTAATGCTGTGGTCCTGCAGTGCTAGAAGGAAAGACACACAAACAACATAAAAAAAAACTAGGTAAAAAGGTGTCCCAAACAAATCAAGATACTACATTATTAGATTTCATGGCTAGCACAAGAGAAGAAAGATTTCAGGAGGTACATAATTAAAATATTCTGTGAATTATAGGATGATATAAGAATATAGGCAGCAGAAGATCATTTCAATAAAGAGCTACATAAGCAAATACAGGAAGCAAAGGTTTACTTCAATAAGGAGACATAAGTTCTAAAAAAAAAAAAACAGAAATCTTTGAAATGCATGAAACAAAAAAACATATTAAAAGCTCAACAGAAAGCATCACCAACAGATTAGAACATCTTTAAAAGAATGTAGATTTCACAGTGAAAATGGTAAGAAACCATGGGAAGTGACATGGGATAACATAAAAAGAACAAATTTAGAAATTATTCGGATAGAGGAAGGCATAGAGTTCCAAACCAAAGAAATGAACGATCTATTCAATGAGATAATAGCACAAAAATTTCCAAACATAAACAAAAATACAAGAGAAAACAAAATAAAAGAGGCTTACAGGACACCAAATGTAAAAATTACAGCAGATCCACCCTAAGGCACATTATAATGAACTAGCATACAAAATAAGGAGAGAATTGTAAAAGCCACAAGAGAAATGAATCAAATTACATACTGGGGGAAACTAATAGGGAAAACTGTAGATTTTTAACCCAGTCTGTGAAAGATAGAAGATCCTAAAATAACATATACCAAGCTCTGAAAGAAAATAAATATCAACTAATAATCTTTTTATGTAAATTTTTAAATTTATATATGATAGCAGAATGCATTACAATTCTTATTACATATATAGAGCACAATTTTTCATATCTTTGTATATATAGTATATTCACACCCACTTGTGTCTTCATACATGTACTTGGATAGTAATCATCACCACATTTAACCATCATTAATTACCCCATGCCTCCTCCCTTCCCCTCCAACCTCTCTGCCCTATCTGAAGTTCATCTATTCCTCCCAAATTCCTGCTCCCTATCCCACTATGAGTCAGCCTCCTTATTTTTTAAAATAAATTTATAGTATTATAAAGACAAAAACTGATAGTGTGCATGAAGTTTACATTGAAACAAAAATCTCACAGACCTAACACATGCCTAAAAAAGATTTTACAATGTAACTTTAGGTGCAGGTATAGATGATATCAAAAACTTTTGGATATCATGATTCATGACAGCATTTTGGGTATCAGTCAATTCATAATTTTTTTCTTCAAAAAAAATCTTTTAATGTGTTTGAAGTGAACCACTGCCCCAATATGAAAGCTAATATCCTGAGAACAGGGCTTTGAAACTACTCAACCTTGGAATTCACTTAATGAAACTTGTGCTGTCAGTGACTGAACTCTGCCACTAATGGTTTCAGAGTTCAAAGTTTAAAAAGCAGAGGCTCCAATAAATACCAACCCAAGTATGCACGCTCCTCTTTCCCCACTCTTCCATTTCCCATACCCCTTTGGCTCCTCCCCATTACTTCAGCCAGTGGCTTGCACAGATAAGCTGATTTTATTTATAAGTTCATAATTCTGTTTTAGAGGTGCTAATTCTTGTCTAAATTCAAGAATTAGCACTTTTAAGACAGAATAATCTGCCTGTGTATGCTCTCCAATAAAAGACCTTCCCACCTCAGTCAGTTTCTATCTCCAGAATGGCAGCTTTGGTAACATAGGAACTGGCTTAGTCCTTTGTGGGGAACAACATTAACTCAGGCAAGGAACACCTTGGCTTACAGGTTTCAGGCATTCATAGCTTTTAAATAGTCTCTCACAGCCCTCATTTATGGTGCCAATGACATTTTTTTTAATAAGGTAAAATATTCTGGACGTAGAACCCAATCATTAGTTACTTCGTCTTTCCATTGTTTCATCATTTTCCCAGTCAGGCCCCAAATTAAAAAAAAAAAAAAAAATGATCCTACACATCTCCCTTCTTCCCTGCCCAATCTCTCCCACCTCAAATAATACACCAGTAAGAGCCAAAAAACTACACACATGCTACATTGTAAAAATGCAGAATTAACATTATTGGGAAGAAGGCTGTGGGTTGTGGAGATGCTCTTTGAAGATCAACAGTATTGTTCGCCTTCCCAAACACCCAATTCTGCAAATTTTATCCCTCATAGAAAGCCCTTTACTTTTCTCAATAAAGTGCAGAATGGGTTGCCTTAAAACATTTACCCCTTTCCCCTTCACTGGGATGGGTGTGCAAACTATACAGCTTGGAATGGCTTTAAAGCACTTGGGCTGCTGCAGGGCACGGAAACTAGACTGGCTCTTTAAAGGACATCTTCTCAAGCCACCTTTATGTTGTCAAGACAAGTGGAACTCCTTCCCTCTCCACTTAAATCCTCAGTCACAGGCGACAGGGGCTGGTACTCAGGAGAGTTAATTCTTGTCATTTTTTTTTTATCATCATCCTCTGAGGGGTAGGAATGCCACATCAGCCTTTTCTCATAGAAGGATATGACAACCTGTGGACACCAGATATTGGCTTCCTTGGCAGGGACCAGGTCAGCCTCATCAGAGTTTTTCCATTTCATCAGGAACATGAGCTCTCCACTGAAGTCTGTAGCTCCAAAAATTGGCTCTGGCTCCGGCTGCAAACCCTTGGCAAAGCCCCTTGGCTTTTCAGATTCTCCTTTTGTCTTCTTTGGTTTGGTCTCTTCTCCCTTATTTTCAGAATCCGAGTCAACTTTACGCTTTCCTCCCTATGATTTATCTGTTTCATGTGCGGTTTTCTGTGACTGTAGAAACTCAGCAAGAGGTTGGGAAAATCCAGTTTCTCTTCTGGCTTCCATGTAGTGTCCTCATCTGAGAACCCCTTCCACTTTAGGAGATACTCCACTTTGCCTTTTACAATCGATGATGGAGAACTTTTTCCACCACATTTTCCTCCTCCTCCTCCTCCTCCTCCTCCTCCTCCTCCTCCTCCTCCTTCATGGGGCTAACTCTGAAGGCACATAGATGAGTCTTCTTCCACTTGCATTCCAGAGGATTCCCTGGGTAGTCCTGGGGCTCAGGCAGAGTGTTGTCCCAGGAGTGGCCCCTACACAGAGTCTCCTTAGAGTCATGGCTAGTGTGCCCTGAGAGCAGGCTCCCTAAGGCCCCAGCACTGTAGGTCTACAACCTGCAGGGCCAGCTTTTAAGTCATTAGGCTGCTTAGCCTACCCTAAGTAGCATGACCTAAGACCAGCAGAGACATGGGGTGAAACAGCCTGAGACTTGAAGACAGGACCTCCTCCCAGTGTGGGCAAAAGTTGGTTTGTGGACTCCAAGAGGCTTTTCCTTAACTCCAGTCACATGATTGTTGAAGAACTTTTTATGATCACCATGTTGCCCCTTATGGAATATATGGAAAATATGCTATCCAAGAGGAAGAATTTAATTTAACCAAAAGAATGGAATCCTGTTCCTCCTGGCACTGGACGTTGCTCTGGAGCACAAGGAGCTAACTGAAATGAGTCGGGCAGAGGGAGACCATCACCACACCATCACTCATGTGGGGAAGCTATTGAATCAGGTCCTGGAAAGAGAGAGGACAGTGGCCCCTGGAGATGGGAAGGTGCAGGGAGGGCGAGGGTGAGGGTGGGTGATGAGGGCCACGTGCAGAGAGGGCTTTGTCCTGGGGCTCTGCAGCTCACAGGGCACCTGTGGCCCACAACCAGGCTGTGCTTCACAGTGACTGGAGCAGAGTAGCTGGTGGGCTCCCCACACCCAGGAGGAACAGGTGATGGACAGCTGGGTGTGCACAGCTTGGGATCCATTATGGTGTCTGGCACCCATGTGTCAGGGTGCTGTTCTCTGCCTAATTAGAACTAGATTTTGGTTAATTATGAAAACAAAACTGTAATTACCAGCTTTGTGTCTGGAGAAGACAGATACTGACATTTTTAGTAATGTTGATAATCAAACACCATCATATGAGAAAGACAACAACTTACAACACCTCATTGCTTATGTCTTCATAAAAGCCAGCTTAAGCAATCAAATACAGAGATTCTGCAAGTTAGGAGCATCATATCTAGGATAAGATATCCCAGTATCTATCAGGGCTCAGAAAAGAGCTGAGTGCAGCCCCCCAGAGCAAGTCCTGAGGTTTCAGTGAGGTAAAGAAGCCAGAAACTAACACCCTGTGGATAATAAACCTTTGGGGAAATGCCCTCTGAGTGCAAAAAAATATATATCATTTTGTTTCATAAATCAAAAATAGTTGTAAAATGCATGATTAAGAGGTGCATGTAAGGCCATCAGGGACATACAATCATTAAAAATGAATGTATTTGTATTTTTCATAGAAAGCAATTGATAATAATCTGAGAAAGTGTTGCTATGTATAGAAATTTCACATAGTCCAAGTGCACAGGAAGCAATTATTTTCTCATAAAATTTTGTTTATGCATCTATGAATATGTCAAAAGCCACATGCTTTTATAAAATTATAATGCTCATATAAAATGTTAAAAAGTCTTAAAACTTGGAGTATTACTTATACAAACCAAAATGTCATCAGTTGTTATAAAACATAATACTCTAACTTTGCAAATTACTATTTTTAAACAAAGTTAATAATGTATCTATCAATAAACACATATTTCTGAAAATACAGAAATTATTTAATTTTTTGGAATGAAAAAGGAATACTTAGGACAATCTAGGATATAACAATTTCTCATGATCATCATAACCCAGACTGGAGCTGAACTCTCAGGACAGGGTGGGTACTGACATGAACAGGCACAGGATCCAGGGCACCCCTGCCTGTGATTCTGCAATCCAGCCACAGTGGCTGGAATCCCAGACAGTCTCCTAGTTTCCTATCCCCAGAAACCAGGTTTCCTGGAGATTCTCAGGCTTAGGGTAAGTTCTGAGCAAGATGGGGTCAGAGTGGTCCTGGGCACAGTGTGTCTTCAGGGTCCTGAAGCCAGTGGCAGTGTCAACCTGCAGCTCCCACAGTCCATGCAAAGCTGACAACTCTCCCTCCTGGGTCTTTGCCAAGGGAGCCCCTTTCTCTCCAAGACTTTGCTCAGCTCACCACTGTCCACACACTATGCACAGCTGCAAAAGGAGTGGGCACCTCTACCCTTGGAGTTCTGGGTGTCATATGTGGGTGTCCACAGAGCCTCATCAAGACGGATAAACAGTTCACATACACCAAAGTGTTTTTTGTTTATTTGTTTTTGTTTTTTTAACCCAGCATTTCCTCTTTCCCTTCACTCTTTCCTCTCTCAGTTCCCCTGTACTTTTCTATATCAGTTTTTCTTATATATTACTTTTACTTTTAAGCTATTCAGCTTCTGAATTGGATCCACAAGCAGAGCTAGATCACACATGTCTCACCACCTCCCCTGGAGAAGTGGGTGTCATGATGAGCAAAAGGTGTGATTTATGCAGTCCAGGGGAAGAAACAAAAAATGTCCATGCACTTCTGTATTTATCAATGATTTATTTACTGAAATCACTCAATACAATTTTATTGTATAGGTTTTTATTCAAGAAAATGACAATCCTTAGTGCTAGGCACTGCAATAGACATAATCAATTCACAGCAAACTATTCTAAATTAATTCTAAGCACTGTAAACACACTTAATCATGACAGGCTAATGACAGACAATCCCTCTGTGTGCTAAGTTCAAGTATCAGATCAAAAGTCTCAAGCCTTAGGCTTTAAATCCAGCAGATGCACACTCACTCAGACTCTGGTGATCAGGTCAGAAACAAAGGCATGCTTCTCCTGGATTAGAGCTCATGGCTGGTTGAGAAGAGGGTCGTGGGGAGAAGTTGCAATTCTCACCAGGGTCAAGATGTGGGTGTAGAATTTGAGAGTGGTGAGAAAAATGAAGAGGATCAGCAAATGATGAAAAGTGTTGGGATGTCAATCCAGGTCCTCATCAGGCTCTCAGTGTGAGGGCATCATTGTTGGCTGGCTAGATGTCTTTGGCTGGCTGAATATCTGTTCATTTGCTCTATTATTTATACCAAATCTTAGGGTTTTGACCCCTGCTTTCAATCCTTATCAGCTGTCACTGGATCCCTCAATGACATCATTTACCCTGGGGTTAAATCATCTGGTCTGTTTGTCTCCACCCCAATCTTTTCACCTTTTTCTCTTATCTGATGCTTTTTCCTCTTATCACAAGGAGAGTCTGCCAGAGGCTTCACTCTGAGTTTATTAGGATGAGAAGTGACTTATTTATGTCCGAGGTCCTCCATTAGGTGAGTCTGGTGAGACTGCAGGATTTAAACTTAGGTTTTAAAATGCAGTTGCTTAGAATCAGGCCTAAGGCCATCCTCCCAGTGGGATAGACTAATTTTCTCTTTCACATGGCTGTGCTATACCCAGGGTTGAGAGCGTGAGTCTGTGAAGACATCTGATCAGCTCCTTCACCCAAGTGATATGTAGAGGGAGATAGCTTGAATCCTTTTGTCCTTTGGGGAGTCACTGTCCCTGTGTTGTGCTTTGGTAGAGTCGTTGGGTCATCACCTGATGTTCAATCCTCCTCAGACCATAGGTCCCCATCCCAGACCATCACACACTCATAGGTCAGTCTGTCCATTTCAGATGGAAGTGCCCATTGCTCTTATTCATGTGTAGACCTCCAGCCAGGACCCAGTTTCTCTTCTACTCCCAGAATGGGGATAGGCCTGGGATCCAAGGACCCAGGGAAGAGTGCAGCCTAAGTGACTGTCCATCTTGGACATTCAAAAGAAAGTACTCCTAGTGCAACTGAAAGAAAAGAAAGGGGAGAAGGGAAGAAATTCTGAAGTGATGTCTGGTAAGCAGAGGTGCACTGGAGGATTTCCACGGCAGCTCATTGAGTCCTTTCAAGCTGCCAGCCCTTTCCCAGCTCTGGCACGTCTGCTGGGAAGTTCTACCTCCTGTATGGGGCCTTCAGGTCCTCTCCAGCTAGAGACCCCTGGGCTTTCTCTTGGTACAAAAGAAGATTTTCTGAGTTCAATATCTGCTCCTGGAGGGGTCTATTGCTTACTCTGTTTCTACAATCCTGGTGGGAAGGTGTCTCTCCTCCTGTTGATGAAGGACTTGGCTGCCCCCGTAGTCCAAAGCATACCAGACCCTGCTACAGTCTGTGACATGTACCAATCCTTTTTCTATTCTAGGAACCAATGTTTTTAGCTTTCTTCTGAATATCAGCTCCCTGAGTTGCCACCTGCCTTTCCTATTGCCTATCTCAGTTACTGCTGAGTTATTTCTCCCCTGGGAGTTAATACAGTACTGTAGGTTTCTCTGAGCTGCCTTCTCAATTCCTGCTACCTTATTTTTAAAAACAACATTATTTTCTGGAAATGACTTAGTTTCCTGTTTTCTGTGTTTGAATTTTAAAGAGGAGCTTTCCATATAATTAACTGATCATGTTTTATCAAGTTCATATCACTGAAACACAGAGATTGACAGTCTCATAAAAAGGCTCTGTGCAAATCACTCCCTTTGCTTTACTTGTGGAAGGAGAGTCTACAGCCCCTTTTGATTAGGGCAGCTTTGCAAAGGTACTATGAAGTCTAAATACCCAGTTTCAAATTTCTAATGCAATAGTGTCCAAATACTGGGTGCAGTAGATCTTGGTACCACAGATTTGATATTTGAAATTTGCATTCTGGCTAAAAATTCCAATGCACCACCAAGTCCTCAGTAAATGGATGCTTGCTGATGTTATTAGGCATGCACATCCTGCAAGATGCTTGAGGCTCAGAGTGTGCAAAGCCAAGCTGAAGTCACCCACTCTTCTTGTCTCAGCTCACATCCTGCCCTATTCATGGGAAATTTAGTGTCAGAATTCCACATGTTTTTCATCATTGGCAAGCTGGTACTTACATTAGATCCAAGAATGTTACTATAGTGTCCTTTGTCATTCCTAAGTGTTAGAATGTGGAAAGATTCTAATATAGAAAATATGTGAGTAAAAATGGATTTCTGTTATGGTAGTGTTGGCCATGAGCCCAGGGTGAGTAAATCAAAAACTTGAATTCTGCATAAAGAGGCAGATAAATCAGCTTATCTGAGCCTGAGGGTGCTCTGAGAATTGCCAGAGGACTCCAGCTGGGTGTGGGGACCTTGTGGACAGCTGAATTGAATACATTATTGGATTCCTCTAATAAAAATAAAGAAATGCCATTAACAATGTCTCTTGAAGGACAAGCTGAAGTATTCATGGCCATGATGCACAGGGCAAGGGAGATGAGAAAACTTTTCTGGCTGGAGTTGCTGATCTCATACATGTCAGAATGTGAAGCAGAATAAGGTTGAGCTGATTGAGCACCTTCAGGGGACAGGAAGAATGTGAAAGGATTTTTTTTTTTAATTTCTTGTAAATGCTGCAATGGCGGAGTTAGGTGGAGAAGCAGGTTGAGAATTCACATGGGACTGAATAGTTTACCAGGACATCTATGACCCAGGGGATGAATGTATGACCAGAAACCAGCAGAAATCAGCCTTGCATTTGCTGGGAGAAGCAGGTTAGCACTCAGTAACTGAATGTCTGCTGTGACTTTGAGGATTGTAAGTTCCCCACATAAGGGGATTTGACTGAATAATGTTATTGGTATTACATTTACACAGAGTCAGAAATCATGTATTTCTTCCTTTTGTTTTACCATGACATACATACAGAAGTTTATTTTTCTTTCTCAGAACTCATGTGTCCTATATCCTGCTAATGGAGTGCTCAGAGGTTTTCTCTGAAAGATATTTCCTGGTGCCTGGGTGTGACAGCTCAAGATGGGTCCTTTCCTGCACACATCTGTGGTTGAGCTAGTCAGGTGGACAAGCCAAATCAGAGGATAGAGGCACAGAGAAAGAAGCCCTTTCCTTCTGAGACCCTTGTCTCTCATCTGTGCTGTGTCAGCCCAAGACTTGCTGTATTCCAAACTCTCAGCAAGGTGAGGTGCCTGAGCTGTTCTTGAGCAACAATTAGTACTTGATGGTCCAGGGTGTGATGAACAAGGTCCTTGGCTCTGCCTCCTGGTTCTATTATTAGGAGGAGTAATCTCGACCTCTACCCAATGCTGAATGCAAGACTATTCACCCTGGCAGCATACAGCATTCATCTGTGCCCTCAGCAGGAGAAGCAGAGCATGAGTAACCATGGAATACTACTCATCCAGGAACAATGGTGGGCTCTCATTTGGGACAAATCAGGTGATCCTGAGGACACTACACTGATTCACATAAGCCAGGCACAGAAAGACTGGAACCATTGTCTCACTTACAATTTTGATCTAAAGAGTTCATTTCAGAGGTACACAGAGTAGGAGGCTACCAGGGCCTGGGGCAGGCTAAACTTAAAGAGGCTGGCCAGAGTGGGGGTAATTTCTGTTAAGCAGGAAGAATACTTCCAAGATAGCTGCTGCTCAGCAGGTGGATATAGTGAGTAATCACCTACTGTGAACCTGCAGCAGTGCTGAGAGAGAAAGTTTTGATTTTCTCACCATGAAATTATGGATGTCAGAGCTGCAGCACCTGATAATATCTGGATTAGCTTTTCCACCACAGGTGCCCATCAGGAAACTTCATCAGAGCTAAAGAGTCTCCAGGACCCTAGTTTGCCCGCTGTGGGCAAAGTGATGATCAATAGACACTTAGAATCAGAAGGTTTAGTGTCATCTTTCTTTGCACTTTTCTATTTGGAGCATGGTGAATGCATTAACTCTGAGAACATTAGTACTATCTACAGGTCAGAAGATTGAGCTTCCTAAGATTATGGAGTTAATAGTTAATAAAATGAGGCACATGAAGTTTATTAGCATGATGCACTTCTCCCACCTGTCAAGTGCAGCACTGAGGTTTTATTCCTGCTACTGTCGAGAACAGCCTGGGGACAGACAGCGTGGACTAAGGTGCTGTCCAGACCACACTCTACACAGGGCTCTGACATATACCTTAAGCTCATGACTCACAAAATGTTAGCAATAAAATCAGGAAGAACTGATATGGTGCTTGGGTTGTGGGGAACTGCAAGGACACTTGGACTGATGAGGGGAAGAGATGCAGTGCCTCAGGGCCCTGGATCAGTGTCTGCACTGAGCACATGAGGTCTTGTTTTCCCCTGACAGCCTCTGAACTCACAGGGGAGCCAGAAGAGGGCAGCACCTGGGGCTCAGGGTGTAAGGGACTCAGGTTGGTGCTCACCTGCAGAACAACCCAGTTAAGGCATGCACACTGTGCTCTGCACAGGAATGGGCTGGGAAGCATGTCTCATGCTCTAAGGAAAGGACCACCACAGGTATCATGGAGATGTGCAGAGGTAAGGCAAGGACTCAGCACTGCAGCTTGTCAGACGTTTCCTTACTCCAAAGAGCAGGGTCTTGTCCTAAGTCCACTGCTGTTAGGTACACTCAGTTTTGTTGGCAGCATTTTGACAGCTTAGCCCTGCACACCACCTTCCCTGGGGCAGGAGTGTCCCCATTATTCCCTCCACCCTTCCTTCTGAGGATATTGGAGAATAGACACTGTTCCCTGAAACCAGAGCAGGGCTGGCCACTTGATCTGCAGCCACATTTCCAAGAGAGACTTGTGGTCAGGACAGGGCTAGAGTCTTAAAGGCAGGTGGTCATCGCAGCTGAGAGTTAGGACAGGAGCATCCTGGACCTGGATATCCTGTGAATTATTCTCCTAACATGTGGTTTCTGGTGAAGTGATGAGTTAGAATTCAACAAAATCCCTGCACATAAAGAGGGAGCTGAACTTAGAGAGAGAACACTCTCATATTAGATGCACAGTTTGGGGACTGGGCCATTTAGACAGAATTTCTCTCTCTCTTCACAAATGCTCACCATCACATATGTGACAAAAGTCAGAGCAAATATAGTATCCAATCTTTTTTAAAAATACTTTTAGTTGTTGATGTACTTATATTTTTGATTTATTTATATGTGGTGCTGAGGATCAAAATCAGTACCTCACACATGCCAGGCAAGTGCTCTGCCACTGAGCCAGAACTCCAGCCCCAATATTGTATCCAATTTTACTTTTTTTTTTTTTGGCTTGTGTGTCTTGGATAACAGGGCATATAGAAGATGAGGAAGGCTATACCTCATGTAAAAACCACCAAAGTGGCAGTGATGTGTACTCTCAGGATAGAAAAATGATATGCATGTTCAGAGAGCAGTGGAAGAGAAAGCAGGGGCTGTGCTGGGCTCAAACATGAAGACTCAACACCCAGAGCCAGAGTGGATGGCAGGAGTGAGACTGGGCATCAGGAAGAGAGAAGAGTCCTGGGAGAAGATGTTGGGCTCAGGAAGATGGGCTCCTGTCGGAATTTTTAGCACCCCACCCCCGTTACCTTCTGACCTGTGGAAGAGATTGGGAAGAGCACATCCTGACCAGGATGAACCAAGAAAGGAAAGGGTCAACTCACCGCTGGCACTCATCCATCCCCCGAAGGAGGACAATCAGATGCCTCAGGGAGACCAGTCAAAGCAGGATCTCAGCTTATTGAGAAAACACACACAGTTAATATAATGTACAGGAGCCAATCAGGATAAAGATCAGCAGGGTGGGGGGAGTTCACATGTACACTCATCCTACAGGCAGGAGCTGTCCACGAGGGCGGAAGGGTTCTGAGCCTATCCTAGAGGTGGTCTGAATTTTCGAAACAACCCAGGCCATGCCTTCTGGCTGATTGCCAGGTGCTATCTTAGGCACATATGGCCCCAGGTCCAGGAAGCAGGTAGCAAGTTAGATTTTCTCTTTTCTGATGCAACATGCCCCACATGTTGCATGCCCTACATCAAGTTAGGTTTCCTCCTTTATGATGCACATGCCCCACATGTTACATCATGCCCTACAGGCTCCTCCTCTGATTGTCTTTCAGCACCCCTGAAACCACCTGCTCTCCTCTCACAGGTAAGGCTCCACTTGGGTTCCAGACAGGGACATATCTCAGGAACACAGAGGATCTGGGCAACCTGCCCTCAGCTCTCCATATATAAGAAGAGCTTCACCCACATGCAAATTCCTCCTCCTGCTCTGGGTTCAAATGCCCTCTGGGCTGTGGGAGCTCCCAGCTCTCTGCTCAGACAGGGCTGAGGTCTCTGGGAAGGCAGGTGTTGTCTAGAAGATGAGGCTGCTGGGTCTTGTCCTATGCCTGGTCACAGCTCCTCAAGGTGAGTGTCCTCAGTGTCAGACCTGGGTCTCTGTGGACATTGTAACTCCAGGTGACTGAAATGGTGTGACTGTACTTGTCCCCAGGTGTCCTATGCCAGGTGTAGCTGCAGGAGTCAGGACCTGGCCTGGTGAAGCCCTTGCAGATTCTTTCCCTCACCTGTGCCATCTCTGGATTCTCCATCACAACCAGTGGTTACTGCTGGGATTGGATTCGTCAGCCTGAAGGGAAAGGGATGGAGTGGATAGGTCGAATATGTTATGATGGTAGCACTGCCTACAGCCCATCTCTCAAGAGCCGAGTGTCCATATCCAGAGACACGTCCAAGGACCAGTTCTCCCTGCACCTGAGTTCCCTGACCACCCAGGATACAGCCACCTATTGCTGTGCCAGAGACACAGTGAGGGGACCTCAATGTGAGCCCAGACACAAATCTTCCTGCAGGGCAACCAAGACCAGCAGAGGGTGCTCAGGTTCAGGACAGGAGCAGGTACAGAGGGAGGAAAGAACCTTGGCCCCTAGTCCTGAGCTCCCCTCCCAGGCAGATCCTCATGAGACTAACACTCAAAGTTGTTTTAGAGAAGCCTCCTCCCCTTGGACATCACTCAAGTCTCCTTATCAGGTATGATTTGTCAGGAGTCCCCTCTCTCAGTGCAGGCTGCACAGTCTTGCCTGTTTTTGGCCCTTTCTGTGCAATGACATGTACTACATGGTGCCACCACAGGAGCTGTGTGACCACTTCATGGTTCAGGGGATTGCCTCCTCTCTCAGAAGGTCTTCATATCTTCCGCTCCCAGTTTCTCTCCCAGTCCAGTGTTCCCAGTGGTCTTCCTGTGACTGATCGAGATGCTTATGGGGCCAGGACAGTTTACTGATTTGGGACAGCAATTAAACTATGATTTGTAAATTTATAATAAAATTAGTGCCTATGTTAGAAGGGCATGGATGGAACTACCTACTAAAGGAGAGAAAATCTTAGATTTCAGTCAAATACAACAGGAACAAGAGGAAAAATTTTTGGAATTTATGGCTCATCTGTATTAGGTTGCTAGCTGCATAGTAGGTGACACTAATTGTTCTGAGGTGCTGGTCAAACAACTAACCATTGAAAATGTCAATTATATTTCTCAAGAGATAATATAGCCACATTATAAGAAAGGGACATTTCTGAATTTATTCACCTCTGTTCCTATATAAGTCCCATGCATTTACAAGATCTCACAACTGCAGGGACATTAAAACAGGCTCTATAACCTCCAACCGAGAGACACAATTATCAGATGCAGTGTTTTAATTGTGGAAAAGATGGATACAGGGCTAGGGACTATGGATTGCCATGAAATCAGGGAGGTTCACATGGTTTTCAGCAGCACCATTGGAGGGGCAACCACATGGCATAGGGAGGCCATGGCCAGAATGTCATAAATGGCCAGCCTCCATTTATGGCACCATTGGGAAACAGGAGGCAAGGCTGGCCCTGCCTAATAGTAAGGGCATTGAAGTATACTCAGAAGGAGGAGCCAATGGCTCCTAGTCCTATGTCATCATGCCTGGCCAAATTTCTTTATGCACTAGCCCAACCGGCCCAAACTTACAATCCCTCAATAAGTTTCTGGCCAAAAGGCCAAGACCTTGGAGCTCTGAGCAGCCATGGAACAAATTTTAACTCCTAAGGTAGGCCCCAAACTAATTTGTACAGAGATTTGTAGGCCACCATGACAGATATGATAAGTGTATTACTAGGACGCAGCAATTTGATTCAGAAAGGTATTCAGGTATTACCAGGTGTTGTTGAAGCAAATTTGATGGGGAGATTAAACTTATATTTCAATCAAATTGCATTATTCAGCTTTCTCCAAAAAATATAATTGAACAGATTTTTTTTTTTTGCCTTGCTGCTCTACAAAGGGAAATCTAGGGACAGTCCAGATGGAATTCCAAATCCTGAGTTCCCCTTCTGGGCCTACTGACCTCAACTGATTAGATAAGAGTACCCTCTATTGGATTTTAAAAACAACCATAAAAATTTAAAAGGCATAGATACAGGAGCAGATAAATCAATTATCTCCAGCAGGTACAGGCCCTGAAAATGGCCTTTAAATATTGCACCTGCCAGTATAGAAGGGATTGGTCAAATTTTGCAACCTGCTCATAGTGCTCAATATTTTCGATGAGAAGATAAAGATGATAATTAAGGATTCTTTAAATCCTATGTCCTGGATAGATTGCCAGTAAATTTTGGGGGTCAAGATATTCTAAGCAGCATGGATGTATTATTAATAACTTCAAATTCCATATACTTGATCAAGGATTTATTTCTCCTAGAGGATTTGAAGGGAATCAGCAAGAAGGTTATTTGTCTCTGACTCAGTCTTCTCAGTGAAGACAATTTAATTCACTCAATCAAAAATTTTGATAGGAGCGCTGATTTTCTCCTTGGCCCCCAAAAACAGCAGAAAAAATAACTGGCTTACAAAAGAGCCAATTTGGGTTTGTCAGTGGCCCTTAAAAGGGGAGAAATTTCAAATAGCGAATATTGTAGTCCAAGAACAACTTCAAGTTGGCCATATAGAGTCTACTTTTCATCCCTGGAATACTCTAATTTTTGTGTTTAAGAAAAACAAACTATAAAATGGAGGCTATTATAAGATCTTAGGGCAATTAATTGTATTATCAAGCCAATGGTAGCCTTACAGCCTGAACTTCCTTCTTCTATAGTCATTCCTTTTGATTATTATTTAGTTGTAAAGGATTTAAAAGATTGTTTTTCACTACACCATTACATCCAGATAATTGTAAGAAAGTTGCTTTTAGTTTTCCAGCTGTAAATTTCAAACAACCAGTTAAGAGATTTTGCTGGAAAATTTTGCCTCGAAGTATGTGTAGTAGTCCAATCCTTTGTCAGAACTTTGTAGCTCAGGCTATTGCTCCTGTAAGGAAAGAATTCCCTGGTGCATATATTATCCATTATATGGATGATATTCTTTTGGCTCATGCTAAGCCAGATGTATGATAAAAATGGAAACTTCACTTACTGCAATGGTCTTATGCATAGCACCTGAGAAGGTACAAATGACCTCTTCTTTTGAATGTTTAGCTAATGAAATTGAAGGATGCATGATCTGTCCTCAAAACTTACAAATAAGAGTTGATAGTTTACACATCTTAATTATTTCCCAAAGTTAATAGGTGATGTTAATTGGCTGAGTTTAAAAGTTTAAAACTAATCTCTGAAGATTTGAGTTCTTTGTTTCAGATTTTACAGGGGGATCCTTCTCCAATTTCTCCTTGTCAACTTACAACAGATGCAAAGATGGCCATAAAAAGGTTGCATTTGCTATTAAAACTTCTCGGCTTACTAGAATTAGCCCACAGAAGCCTATGTATCTGTTAACATTTCCCACTGCTCATACTCCTACAGGAGCGATATGACAATCACTGGGAATTATTAAATGGCTCCACCTAGCTCATTCTCCTCAAAAATTATTGACCCCATTTCATAATTTTATTGCTCAGTTGGTTATTAAAGGGAGAACATGAGTTTTACAAATGGTCAGGCCAGAACCTCATGTTATTGTTGTACCTTTTTCTACTCCACAGAATGATTGGCTTTTCCTAGCCTCTAATATTTGGCAAATAGATTTTCCAAATTTCCCTGGTCAAATAGAAAATCACTACCCTCATGACAAAAATATTCAATTTGCTTGGTAACTACCTTTATTTTCCCAAAAATTGTATATGCTCAACAAATAGTTGAGCACTAACAGTATTTACTGATAGGTCAAGATCAGGTAAAGCAGGTTTCTATAGCTGTGCTTATACAGAGATAATGCAGACATCATATGCTTCTGCACAACAAGAAGAACTTCAAGCTCTCAAAATTTCATTTTTCAAATTAGCCAATCAATATCTATTCTGATAGTTTATATGCAGTTGGAGTTACAAAAAATATTGATACATCGACTATTAGGTACACCATAACAAGAGTTATTAACTTGTTCCATACTTTACAAAACACAATTCAAATGCATCACCATCTGTGTTTCATAGGCTATATATGAGCTTATTCAAACCTTCCAGGTCCTTTAGCATCAGATAATAATAAGTTCAATAAACATACTGCAGTTTGTTACTAAATGTCTTTATATGATTTTGTGTAAGCCTCACATTCTTTGCATCATCAAAATGCTTCTACTTTACATAAAAAATTAATATTAATAGAGAGAAATCTCATGAAATTGTTCATTAAATGCCCACAATGTGTTATACATATTTTATCTTTACCATATTTTCATCTTTACCAACTGGGGTTAATCTCTGTGGTTTATGACCAAATCAGTTATGGCAAATGTATGTAACTCACATCCCTCAATATGGCAAACAGTGTTATGTTCATATCATTGTGATACTTATTCTAGATTTATTTTTACTACAGATCATGTACAAAAAAAATATTTCATTGCCTAGCTGCTTTTGCACCACTAGGATTTTTTTTTGCAGATTAAAACTGACAATGCTCCAGCTTATACTAGTTCTTCTTTTCAGCAATTCTGCCATCATTTTTGTATTGAATATAAAGCAGTTATTCCTTATAACCCTCAAGATCAAGCCATTATAGAATGAGATCATTTATCTATTAAGCTACAATTACAAAAACAGAAAGGGGGGAATAAGGCCCCCCCAAAATAACCTTAATCATGCTTTGTTTGTTTTAACTGTTCTAAATTGTGACTCTGAAGGTCACACTGTAGCTGAGCAACACATTTTCCATTGCAAGATCCCTTGAGCCAAGTTTGTGGAAATATTTACAAATAAGTCAATGAAAATGACCAGATCCAGTGATAATGGGTGGTAGTGGTTATGCTTGTATTTTCCCAGAAAGTTTATCCTACCTGGGTACCTAAATATGCCATTAGACATAGAGAACCTAAATCCAAGATTCAAAGGACTGAAGATCAATCCAGAGATGTCAGCCTTGGCTCCCAGCGAGAAAAGGAAACTTCCTGTACCACTCTATTTACCTGAAGGAAGAGGGGGATGAAGAAGGCCTAGAGACACCCAACAATAAAGCTACCATCATGGAAACAGCTGAAGAACCTAATGCTACAGGCTGTAGAGATTTATCAGCAACAAAGAAGAACAAAGTCTCCAGATGTGCTGTTTGTAACCATGCTAGCTCTCTTGAGCTGTCAGGTAAATAGAGTGTTACAGGAAGAAATATTGAACATATTTTCTAGATCCATCTTTAGTGCACTGAGTGGTGTGAACTGAAAGATTTATCCCAGTATTTACCAATGACTCATAAATAATAGGAGGTTTTACAGACACCCATAATCCTCCCAGCCATGTGACTTGATTTAATTGTTCTGGCTATCGTGGTGAGCTACCTATATATTGGTCCTACAATAAACATGCTGTATAAGGGTACCTTTTGAGGAAAAGAGAGAATTTGGGGGTCCTAGAAACTCAAATCCATATGTTAGAACAGTTATTAAAATAGTACTTTCTCATAACAGACCAGTCATATCTGAAGAACATCTGCCAATACCTCACTGTTCTAATTGTTCTGAAGTAGAATTTGACAACTTTCCTAAGTAGATGGATTGTTCAAACACTTTGCCAGTACAACATAGTGCCTAGAAATAGTGGATGCATTTCAGACTGGTCCTTAAGAATTGAGGAAAGACAATTACACAAGGGTGCCATAACCCCTCGAGGCTTTATTAGTAACATTTGACCTCCAGCAAGGGTGGCATCCAGAAAAATGTTTGGTGCTTGATTGCTGCCTCAGAATTTTTGTATTTTACTGTGTACAAGGTGTACAAGCAGACCTATGTTCAATCTCTTTAAGTTTTAAATACTGGAAATGTGAGAGTTAAGAGAAAAACTGATAAACATCTTGTAGCTTGTAAAAAATGCAATTTTGTTAATTGTGTCACCAGATATAATAGAGGAAGATAAATACTGGAAATTCACCAGCCCTCTTTTGTCCTATTGCCAGCTAACACCTCAGAACCATGGTATGCTGATGCTGGTGCTACAATGTTACAAATGTCTGCCCAGTTTACCAGACATAAGCAAGCTCTTGGTCTCATAATAATTGAGGTGGCTGCTTTGGTTTCATTCATTGCTTCTCTGGTCACAGCCTCAGTGGCCATATCTCAGAACATTCAGCATGCACATTTTCTTAATAATTTGGCTCAAAACACTTTCAGAGTGTGGGGAGCTGCTCTGAATGACCCCCACCTTCCAGTCCTGAAGCAAGAGGCTCTGATCAATCACTACATTTCATTGTGACTTGGGCATTCTCCCAGTCCAGGAAGTAGAAGTCATGTCTTCAGGTGTAGGTGTATCACCCATGGAGTTGAGATACACTCACCTATTCTTTTATAATCCTAGTCTTTTGCCCTGTTTGGGATAGAATATTCCATGGAAACTCCCTTTGTGTGTCCCCTTCTCTTGCTCTGTCTTTGGGTGTGGTCTTCCTAGATGTCAGTCAACCTGATGACAGCTGACATCACAAAGCTAGACTCAACCCCCTGAAACCTGGCCTCTTGCCTCATTTGAATGGCCTCTTCTCAATAAATGGATTAAGCATGTTCTCTCTTTCTCTCTTTCCATGGACTCCTAAGGTCAGAGGAGCCATCACAAGACCCTCAAAAAAGGTATCACTGTCTCTTGTGTGAATATTTCCCTGTAGCCCAGTTCACCTGGAGTGACCCTGAGTGTTTCAGTCATGAAAAATGTGACATCAGGGCCCTCTATAATCAGATAAATATTGATAAAAAGATTGAAACTAAGCTAAATGCTTTAGAAGTTACTGTCATAAATATTGGTAATGAGCTTTCCACTCTAAAGTTCAAGGAAAGCCTCAAATGTCATGCTGGCTATGAATATGTCTGTGTTACTGCTGCCAATTACAATGCTTCCCAATGGAACTAGGAGAAGGGTAAAGACCATCTATTGGGTATTTAACAGGACAATAATAATAGTCTGGATCTTTTGGAGTTACATCATCTTATTTCAAGATATATAAAAAATATGAATAAGTAAAATTGATCTTTTGGACCCTACATCTTTAGCTGATCAAATATTTCAAGAATTAAATGGCTTTAATCCTGGAAACCTATTGAAAAGTTCTGCATGGTATATTATTGAACTGTTATCTTTGCTATTAATTCTCTTTTGTATTGTGACAATAGGATGTTGTGCCTTCAAACAAGAATCCAGAAACTCAAGATAACAGCTCATCAATTAGTCTTCCAAAGCAAAAAGGGAGTTATGTCAGTGGCTGTCCTGAGCAGGAGCTGAGCATGTCCTCTTATCCTTGAGTAATGAGGGTGTGAAACTGGCCTAGCATACAGTATGAGGCAGGTGGACCTCACCTTTGCTGGGCTAGAAAGTGCAGCTCTGAAATTGAGTGTCACCCAATGGAACTGGGTTATACTCCCATTTTTGCTCTAACATAATGCCTTTCCTTATTTGGGGGACTTTTCTATCAAATGTCTTTCCCCTTAATAAAGACAAGGGTTCAGGGTGTGCTCGCTCTCTTGCCTCTGGCCTCCCTTTCTCCCCTTGCCTTTCTGCATGGGAACTGAGGTCTCAGAGTCATCCCTGGCCTGCTCAAAATGCATTTCTGTGTTTGTGTGGTCTTTTAGTTGCCAGCCCAATTCAAGTGGAGTGACCCTGACTTCATCGCCTGTGTAGGATGTGGGTGATATTAGAGGTAAGAGCCAAATATTGGATTTTTGGACCCTTTGATTTAACTTTAAGCCTTGTCCTTAAACATCTAGCATGTCACTCTTATTAGTCTTACAGTAAGAGTACTTGGTTTTAACTTTAATGTTTATAATTTCACAATCACTTTATCCCTTTTAATTACTATCTGTCTATACAAGATGATTTAATGTCTCCAATAAACTTAGGTTGTGTGTATGTGAAGCAGTACCTCTAAAATCAGGCAACAGTTATAGAGTTAATAAGAAAAATACAAAGTTAAATTAATAAGAGTAAAAACATATTTAGTTTGTACATAATTTTGAACCTTGGCTGAGTTATACATTATATCCCCAGTTTGAGATTATAGTAATCTTTACAATAAAATAAGTCTTCCAAATATAACATTAAAAGAGCTAAAGTCTGGCCTATTTGGAGCCATTTTATCATGTGGTAAGATGGAAGGCAGAGCCTTCACTCAAGGTGGGACTCTTCACAAATCTTAGGTAAAGTGTTTTAGTTCTGAAGCTGATTTTTATCTCTTTATTTGATATCATTTTATAAAGTTTATATATTGTTTCTTGAGTCTATATGAATGTTACTAACAAAATATGACATCACATCTAAAAAATGAATCAAGGAAAGGCTACTAGAGCTTTTAAATTTTGCTTTGTGGGGAGAAAGGGCATAATGTTTTATAATATTAACCTTTAGACAGATCAGATTCTTGTTATCTTTTAAAAATACATTTACATGGAAATGGAAGGCGATCCTCAGGGTTATACAAAATGACATATAAGAGGAAAGGAGGGGTAAGACAAGATAATACAAATGGAAGACATGATTTACAGTAGAAGGGGTAGAGAGAGAAAAGGGGAGGGGAGGGGAGGGGAGGGGGGATAGTAGAGAATAGGACAGACAGCAGAATACATCAGACACTAGAAAGGCAATATGTCAATCAATGGAAGGGTAACTGATGTGATACAACAATCTGTATACGGGGTAAAATTGGGAGTTCATAACCCACTTGAATCAAACCGTGTAATATGATGTATTAAGAACTATGTAATGTTTTGAACGACCAATAATAAAAAAAATAAAAATAAAAATAAAAATACATTTATATTTTTATCTCAGTGTATAAATAAATTCCCAATAAAATTTGCTTATCTTTGTAAATCTCAAATTACCATTACAGACAAGTTTAGTTTGGAAAGTAGAAGCTTTATTAAATGGTATTTTAAACCTTTTTACTTTAAAGACTTGTATATCTCAAAAATATGAACACATTTAATATGTAATGAAGAAAATCACCATTACATTGATGTTTTTATATTTTTTAAAGAAAAGTCTACACTCTATAATATAGTACAATATTCTATAATAAGAGTTATTGTTTAACAAGAGTTGTACAAACTGTAATTTCCTTAAGACTAGTTGCTCTAGAGAATAAGACTTAACAGTCACAATATTAGGAATAAATTAACATTTTAAGAAATCCTTGTCATTTTAACATAGAGATTAAACTTTGGTTTATATATAGTATGTTAATATTTGACTTTAGGGGAAAACCCTGAATAGTTTTAACTGCTTGCATTATTTACATATAACCAATTTAGTTGCATATAAACTTTTAAAAATTTACCCTTTATTTACATTTATTTATTACTTAATTAGATCCTCTTATTGCTTACTTAGATGTATTACAATTTTACTTTACTACATCAGACTTTTGTTTTTACCTAGACATTTTTTTCCTTTTAAAATAAAATTTAGAAATGCAATGATTTCCTTTGCTGTATGTCTCTGATGTCCTTAAGAATATGTATGTAATAATAGTACGTTGAACATTTTTATGTGTGTGTTTAAGTGAACAATTGCCGAAGTCTGGCTGGGCACAATTCAGGAGCCACTTGTCAAAAGAAACTAACTTTATTTTTAGAACCACACACGCCAAACAAAACAGCTCCTCAGGAAAAAACCCTCAGAGCCCAACTGCCACCACCGGCTTCCCACAAGCCTCTCACCCCAACACCACCCTCTCCACCTCCCACAATCCTCCTGCTCTTGAGGCCGATTGGCTGGGTCGCGTGGGCGGAGCCAAAGAAGTCCCCCAACGAGCAGCTCCGTGGTCTGAATGGGCAGGGAAACAGCCCAATGAACATCACCACAGAGGAGCCAATCGGCTAGATGTTACTGGGGCCGCTGTGAGCCAATCATCAGCCGGCAGCTGGAAGTTTGCTGGCAGCTGGAAGTTTGCTGGGGCCCCTTTGGCTGTGTCATTCAAAAAACAATATAGATGTTTCATCAGCATTCAAATGGCATTTTCTCTCATGTTTACTTTCCACAGTGGTTTAGTTTCTGTCTCCTTTGTCACAGTAAAACCTAAGGACTTGCTCTGGGGATTTATTTAGCTTTTTCCTGAGCCCTGGTAGATGCTGGGATCATGTTACATAAATATGACTTCCTAAAATGAAAAGTCTGTATTTGATTGCTGAAGCCTTGTTTCCTGGCTATTAAAATTGCACTGGTCATGTAAATTAGATTTAGGGATTTCACAGTGGAATATATTTTGAGGGACTTGAATAAGATATGATATGTTATATGTAGTTGTCTTCTTTATTGATTTCATTTTTTAAAACACATGACAGTGAAATGCATTACTATTCTTATTACACATATAGAGCACAATTTTTCATATCTTTGTATATAAAGTATGTCACACCAATTTATGTGTTTATACATGTACTTTGTTTTTTTGCATTACAATTCTTATTACACATATATACCACACTTTTTCTTATCTCTGTATATAAAGTAGGTGAACATGTTATTGTATTTCTCATGTGATGTTATTTGATTTTCAACATCACTAAGAATGTCAGCATCTATCTCCATCAGACACTGCTGGTGATTCCAGCTATATTTTCATACTTACACTGAAACCTAGTCCTAGTGAGGCAGAGGCCAGTACTCTGACATGGGGTGCCAGGCACCATGATGGATCCCAGGCTGTGCAAAAATAGTAATTTGTAAAGTTAAAGTATTATGTTTTATAATGACTAATGATATTTTGTTTCTATCAGTAATACTTCCAAGTTTTAAGTCTTTTAACATTTTATTTAAGCATTATAATTTTACAAAATCATATGGCTTTTGACATATTCATAGATGCATAAACAAATTTTTATGAGGAAAAATTGCTTTCTGTGCATTTGGTGTATGTGAAATTTGTATACATGGCAACACTTTCTCAAATTATTATTAATTTATATTTATGCAAATTATAAATACAATCATTTTCAACTATTGTATATCTCTGATGGCCTTATAAATACCTAAGTAATAATCATACATTTTACAATTATTTTCACATTACTGAACAAAAATAATATTTTTTAGGCATTCAGAGGGCATTTCTCCAAAGGTTTATTTTCCCTGTGTTTTATTTTCTGTCTCCTTAGCCTCTTTGAAACCTCAGGACTTGCTCTGGAGGCCTCACTCAGCTCTTCCTGAGCCTTGGGGGATACTGGGATACCTTTCTCTAAACATGACACCTGTGACTTGCAGAGTCTCTGTATTCCATGGCTGAAGCCTGGGTTTCTGGTTATGAAATTTGCACTTGGTTATATAAATTAGATTTAGGGATTTTACAGCGAAATATGTTTTGAAGGACTTCAATAAGGTTTCATGTTTTATATGTTTTCTCATGTGATGGTTTTAATCACCAAAATTACTAAGAATATCAGCATCTCTGTCCATTAGAAAAACAGCTCATGATTCCAGCTTTATTTTCATAATTACTCTGAAACCTAGCTCTAGTGAGGCAGAGGATAGCACCCTGACACGGGGTGCCAGGTGCCATGATGGGTCTCAGGCTCTTCACACCCAGCTGTCCATCACATGTCCCTCCTTAGTGTGGGAAGCCCACCAGCTGCTCTGCCCCAGTCACTGTGAAGCACAGCCTGGCTGTGGGCCACAGGTGACCTGTGAGATGCAGAGCCACAGAACAAGGCCCTCTCTGCACGTGGCCTTCACCACCCACCCTCACCCTCACCCTCCCTGCACCTTCCCATCTCCAGGGGCCACTGTCCTCTCTCTTTCCAGGACCTGATGCAGTAGCTTCCCCCCCTGAGTGATGGTGAGGTGATGGTCTCCCTCTGCCTGACCCATTTCAGCTAGGTTCATGTGCTCCAGGACCATGCCCAGTGTCAGGAGGGAAAGGAAGCCATTTTTCTTGCCTCTAATATATTTTCTGCTCTACACATGGCACATGTTTTTCATCTATCTACCCAATACAGGATTCCATTATTGATCATAAAAAGTGCTTCAAACATCATGGGACTGGAGTTAAAGCAAGTTCCTTGGACCCCACATTTCACCTGCTATGCACACTTGGCAGAGGTCCTGTCTCCAAATCCTACCCTATGACTCTGCAGTCCTCAGGCCATGATGCACAGGGTGGCATCTCCTGCCTGTTACCCTCCAAGCTGGCCCTGCAGCTGGCAGACATACAGCGCTGGGGCCTTAGGGGACCTTCTCCCAGAGATCCTCTAACCAAGGAACTAGGGGACTCTGTGTAGGAGCTATATCTAGAACCAAGCTCTGCCTGAGCCCTAGGGCTATCCAGAGCATCCTCTGGAATTCAGGTTATAGAAGACCCCTGTGTGTCTGAAGAGTTAGCTCCATGGTTGCTTTCCATGTTGGCTGCTGGGTGGGTATTCTAGCTCTTAAATTAGAATTGGCACAGACCAAACTTTTACCCAGTGCCAGGGCTGCGTCCACCTCTTTAGATGTTTACTATGCCCACCTCAAGTCCAAGCACCAGTGTGTGCTGAGTCCAGTCTTGGCTATTCTGAGTAGCTCCTGAGGCTGAGAGTGCACAATGAGAGAGCTGTACTGCAGCAGGTTCTGGAGACCAGGGTGCAGACACCCACGTGCTGCTCCTGACCAGGGCTCCTGATGCTGCACCACTACATGGCAGGAAGTCAGGTGGCAAAGAGAGGCAGATGGGACTGGACCCCCTGATTTATGCTGGGATCATACTGAGGTTCAACATACCAGGAAGGCAGAAAGAAACAGAACAACCAAAAAAACATAATGACATTTGGAAGTGAGTTCCTACATTATTAGAAATTGCATTAAATGTGTATGAGTTTAAAAGTCCAGTAAAGTCAGCTGTGTGTAGAACTGTGGGAAGCTGGTGGAACCCGAATTTGTTTAGGAACAACACAATCTCTATCCCATAAGATTAATAAACTGAGTGGGAGATTAAGAGAGTGGCCCAGTGAGCAGCATGGAGAGCTATGGCAGTGCTGAGCAACCAAACCCAAGAAGACACTCAGGACCAGTGACAACGGGCTTTTATAACAGGGGGTCCACCTTCGGGAAGCAACAGCAATGGTAAGTGTGTATACATTAGCAACAGAGCCTGAGCACACCTCAGGGAAGATGGCAGCACATTGGTCATACTGTGTGGTGGACAGGAGCAGCACACTCACCCTCCATGGCAGTGGACAGCACCAGGCCCCTCACAGCAACAGGTGGAGTAAAGGAGAGCTGCCCTGCATGCACGTCCCCAACACAGCAGTGTGCTCCTGGCTTAGTGTCCTTAGCATGTTCTGCAGGTGAGTCACCTGACACCTAGAGGAAGTGTTTGTGACTTAGGTGACAGGGGCCTTGCACAGGAGGATCCTCAGGACCAGCAGAAGTGAGGGAGAATGTGCTATGAGAGGAAATCCACCCCTTGTCCAGGAAGCCAGGGATCAAGAAGAAGTAGCCCAGGAGGACCGAAACACTGTGAGGACAGGGAAAGCAGAGCGGAGCCTCCTTAAGTGTGTGGAGGCAGTGGAGGCTGTGCTCAGGAGGCACCTCTGGAGCAGCAGCAGTGCCACCATGAGGAACACTCATCAGTGAGCTGCTGCTGCAGATCAAGCAGGCAGCACAGCTGGGGACGCAGTTTCTTCTTCCCCTCCACAGACACCCCCAGTTCCTTGGTGCAGGGTTTGTCCCCAACAGACTCTGCACTCTGAGGGCTCCCAGGTGGACTCTCACCCGTCATGAACACCTGTGTGCACAGGTCAGCAGCTGGGGTAATGACCACCTGTGGAGGAACCTGCCCAGAACACTTGAGCTCCCAGGAGCCTCTGCTGTCCTGCTGCTCAGTGTCTGCAGGGAGCACTCTGGTTCTCAGGAAGACCGTGGCCCTGCAGGGGAATGATTGTCCTGCTCCATATCACTGAGGCCTTAGCTGAGGCTTTGCCACCACCTGCCCCCAGCTTATCGTGCTGCTGTCATTTAACACCTCCTCATATAGAGTTTCCTCACAAGTTGATGGGAAGCATTTCACCATGTTCACGATTCCTCTCTGTGTTTGCTCAAGTTTACAGAAAAAAAAAATCACAACCTGTATTTCTAGATCTGTTAACACACACCCTGGGAAAGCAGAGAGAAAACGGAAAACAGCACTTATGTTCCCTCACCTTTGGTCTTTACCATGCTTTGAATTCCTGACAGGAAGCACATGACATAGTGTTGAGGTGAGGACAGGTAGATATGCTGGTTTGTCCTCTTGGATCAATGGAGTCCCCAGCTCTGGGCATGTGGCTAGAGGACAGGGTCATCAGCAGCACTACAGGCCTGCAGAGAAGAACCTCCTCACTCAGAATATGTGATTTCCAAATGGGCCAGGGGGGATGAACCTGTTTGGAACCACTCCAACACCCACAGGCTCTGTACCTGTCCTCAAGGCCCTTCTCCTGTGTCTCTTCTCAGTTATGATTGACATAGGCTGGCAAGTGAATTGGAAGGGATTCTCCTGTCTAGACACCAGAGGCCTGATGCAATATGAGGACATGAGCCTACAGGGCAGGGCCAGGGAGGAATCTCAACCCTCCTAAAGGACCATGGTCCACCTAGTACTGACCCTTCAGTGTTCACAGAGGACCACACTAAGCCCTAATTTGAGTTTACCTAGGCCAGGCTGACACTGACACTCAAAGACCAGAGACACTTTCCAAACTCAGGTGTTGTGAGACTTGGAGAGAGCAAGGTCTGGGTGGTCTAGCAGCACCACAGCTGAGGGTTAAGTCAAGGTCCAGGAAGATATTCACTGGAGGAGGATGACAGCAGCATGCGTGGGCACAGGCTGTCTCTATAATACATTGGCAGCAAGGCCATTGCACCCGCTGCCCTGCTCCATCCCAAACCCTCCCCTTTGTGTCTCCTCAGAGCAAAGGCACTGTGTCTTCCCTCTGCAAGGCTGTGCACTTCCTGTAGGAATCACCCACAATGAGTGGTGCTGCCAATTCCTGAACACTGGGCCTCCCCTTTCCTGGATGGCTGGAAGGAGGAGGACTGGCAGAAATCAGGAAGGCTCATTTAAGTTTCCCTCCCAGTGCCTCTGAGACACAGAAGGCAAACACTTTCCCTGGGAAGGATGGTGGCCCTGCCCTCTGCTCCCCACTTGTATCCTAGGCCTTTCCCATGAAAATCATCCCTGTGTCTCAGGAGAGCACAGCATGGCTGAGCATCCCTCATCTTATTTTCACAGGGCCTTCATTGTAGCATGGAGGTCCTGACTCTTCTCTGCCTTGTGACAGCTTTCTGTTTTATTACTAAACAGTTTCAGCAGAGAGAATTGGTCATGAACTTTCTGGTGTGATTGACAGAAGGTGATGCTCCTTGTCCCAAGTGTCCTGTCCCAGGTACAGGTTCTAGAGACAGGACCTGTCCTGGTGAAGCCCTCATAAACCCTGTCACTCACCTGTTCTTTCTCTGGATTCTCTGTACCTGCCTCTGGCATAAGCTGGATCCAACAAGCTCCAGGGAAGGGCCTAGAGTGTGTTAGAAGGATAGGTAGTGGTGGAAGCAGATATCATCACACACTGGGCCTGAGTCCTCTACTGATCTTCAGTGCTCTCTGATGGACCTGAGCATAAGCTGATCCTTTTTTTCAGGTGTCCTTGTCCTATTGTGGCTTTAGCCATTGGCACCTGCACTGTTAGAGTGTCAGCATCAACAGAACACTTCCAAGATCTGGGTTTTATTAGCACTCAACAGAGCAAAACCTGAGCACATGGCTGTGTATTACAGTGGGAGTTACATGTGAGGGAGCCCAGTCATTCACCTGCCTGCAGGGGACACTGAGGACCAGTTGGTACCTGAGGACCAGCAGGGAGCTAAAACCAGCAGGAGGAGCTAAGGACCAGCAGGGGTTCTCAGAATCAAAAGGGAATTCAGGACACTCAGGCAACTCAGAAACAATGAGGTGAAGCTCAGGTCCAGCTGGGGCTCAGGACCACCAGGGCTCTGTAGAGTCAGGAGGGATCTCAGGATCACCAGAAAGAACTGAGGAACAGCAGAGGCACTTAGGATCATCAGGGGAAGCTCAGGACCACCAGATTCACATCTCAGAAGAAGGTCAAGAAGTTTTCTAGATACCTTTATATAGTGTGGTTTCTCTATAAAACTCAGAATGCTTCCAGCATTCTGTCTAATTGAACTTCTTAATTTTTTATTATATTTTCAGAAAATAATATACTCTTTTTTCACTCTAGATTCAAATACTTGTGATGCGTAACATATTTTGAATGTTGACCTTAAGTTCTGAGCCTTGATGACTTGCTCTGGGGGCCTTACTCAGGTCCTTCCTGAGCCCAGGTGGATGCTGGAATCTCTTTCCCTAAACATTATGCCCATCAGTTGCACACAGTCTGTATTTGATTGCTTAAACCTCCTTTATTCTGGGGCATGGTGCCAGGTAGTGAATTCAGGGACACTCGACTACTGGGCCATATCCCCAGCCATATTTTGTATTTTATTTAGAGACAGAGTCTCACTGAGTTGCTTATTGTCTTGCTGTTACTGAGGCTGGCTTTGAATCTAGAATCATCTTGTCTCAGCCTCCTGAGTCCCAGGGATTACAAGTGTGCCCCACTTCACCCTGTTTATGCCTGATTTTATGAGTATAATATTTGGACATACTCAAATTAGATTTAGGAACTTGACATTTTAATACATTTTGAAGGGCCTGAATAAGCAACGATGTGTTGTATTTTGTTGGGGATCAAACATCATCTCATGTGATGATGTTTGATCCCCAACATCACTAAGAATGGCAGCATATTTCTCCATCAGACATATAGCTGATGATTCCACGGGTATTTTTATAGTTATATTGAAACCTAGTTCTATTGAGGCAGAGAACAGCACCCTGACAAATGTCATGCATGTGTCATTCCCATGAGGGATAACAGACTGTGCATACCTAGGTGTCCAACCCCTGTCTCCTTAGTGTGGGGAGCCCACCAGCTGCTCTGCCCCATTCACTGTGAAGCACAGCCTGGCTGTGGGCCACAGGTGCCCTGTGAGATGCAGAGCCCCAGGATAAGACCCTCTCTGCACATGGCCCTCACCACCCACCCTCACCCTCGCCCTCCCTGCACCTTCCCATCTCCAGGGGCCACTGTCCTCTCTCTTTCCAGGACCTGCTGCAATAGCTTCCTCACATGAGGGATGGTGTGGGATGGTCTCCCCCTGCCTGACTTATTTCAGCTAGGTCCATGTGCTCCATGGCCATGCCCAGGTCCAGGAAGGACAGGATGCCATTCTTGTTGACTAACTTTATTCTTCCCCTGTGGACAGCATATTTTTCCACATCTCCTTTAAAGGACAACATGGGGATAAAGAAAAGGTCCTCAACACTCATGGAACTTTAGTTAAGGACAGGCCTCATGAACTCCACTTTCCACCTGATGTACACACTGGGCAGAGCTTCTGTCCCCAAGCCTCAGGCTGTCCCATGCCATGTCTCTGCTGGCCTCAGGTCACACTGCATAGGGTGGGCTACCTGACTGCTACTCTCCACACTGGCCCTGCAGCTGGCAGAACAACACTTTTGGGGCCTTAAAGGTCATGCTCCCAGGCTCCACTAGCATGGCATATGGGGACTGTAGGGGTCACACCTAGGGCAGAGCTCTGCCTCAGCTAAGGCCTACCCAGAGCATCCCCTGAAATGCAGGTGGAGGAGGACCAACCTCCACACTCTGACACCCTGTGTGCCTGCAGAGTGAGCACCATGGATGCTGCCAGGTTGGCTCCTTGGTGACTATTTCAGCTCCCAGATCAGAGCTCATACAAAACAACCCTTTACCCAGTCCCAGGGCTGTGTCCACACCTTTAGATGCTCACTATGACCACCTCAGGCCCCAGCACCAGTGAGGCTGAGTCCAGTCTGTGCTGCTCTTAGCAGCTCCTGTGGCTGAGGGTTCACAAGGAGAGAGCTGTGCTGCAGCAGGTTCTGGAGACCAGGATGCAATCACCCTGGTGCTGCTCCTGACCAGGTTTCCTGAGGCTGCAGCACCACATGGCAGGAGGCAGGAGGCACAAAGAGGCAGATGGGGCTTGACCCCCTGAGTGGTGCTGGGATCCCACTGGGGCTCAGGTGCCAGGAAGGTTTTACCAGCCCTGGGGGAATCCAGGTGGCCAGGACCAGGGTGTCATTTGTCCTCTAAATGCTGGAACCATGTGGACATGTGAAGAGAGACATGGAAGCAGTACTCAGGACATGTGGCTGTGATTCCAGGAGGATTCCAAGAGATTTCATTCACCGAGAGAATCCCTGCCTCCCCCAGGTCTTTGTGCACAGGAGGAGGACAAGAGGCCTGGATCACAGATGACATATTAAGTAGACCAAGCCCATGGGAACACTGGCTGGTTCTTCTCCCAGGTCCCTCACAAAAGTTGGACATATATGGCTCCCTGCGGACACAGCTCATGACAAGTGAAAATGAGGACAGAGACTGGGTTTCTCCCTGCCCACACTAGGGCCCTGTGCCCACCACAGATGGCAGAAGCATGTGTACCTGAGGGCTCTGTGCCAACTAGATGCTCCTGAGCTGAAGGAGGCCCTCACAGGGAGGCACAGCCTTCCCCCTGCAGGGAGCCTCTGAGGCCCTCAGCTGGATGCCTCCCTGGAGAGCAGGTGGCAGCAGAGGGGAGAATACATACAGCACATTTCCAATGCAGGATGGTTCTGAGGATTTCACCAGGTGTGTGCACCTGGGAGCTGAAGGAGAGTCAGGGCAGCAGTCATGTCCAGGGTGAGAGCAAAAGACCAGATAACCAGTGGCTATAGCTGGAGCTGGATCCGTCACCCCCAGGGAAGGGGCTGGAGGACATAGGGCTCATATCTAGTGGTGGTAGCACTAACTACAACCCATCCCTGAAGAGCCGAGTGTCCATCTCCAGAGACACGTCCAAGAACCAGTTCTCCCTGCAGCTGAACTCCATGACCACCCAGGACACGGCCACCTATTACTGTGCCAGAGACACAGTGAGGGGACCTCAGAGTGAGCCCAGACACAAACCTCCTGCAGGGCACCCATGGCCAGCAGGGGGCGCACAACACACAGGAGCTCAGGTGCCCCCTTCAGAGCAGCAGAGGAGAGTGGATGCTTTCTCTCCAGGTGATCAGTGTCTCCCTGGATCCCATCATGGAGAATCTGGAGGTCTCTTCTGCCTCAGATCATCCAATGCTGTTCTCTTATGGAGTCAGGAAGGTCTCTTTCCACCTATCTCAGGTCAGTTTGCATAGTACACATGTGAATCTCTGTGTCCATATGTGCATATTTTTATAAGATATGTGTATGTGTGTGCAGGAGTGTTTTTTTGTGTGTCTCTCTGTGAGACTGTATGGGTGAGACCCCTGGAAGGCAGACTCTGCTACCTTGTCACATTGCTGTCCCTGAGCTCCAGGCCTTCCCCCTGCTCCAGCAGCCAGTCCCTGAGCATCTGCAGAGGACTCACATGGGGAAGGCTCAGCAGGCTGACACCTCCACCAATCACAGCCATGACCCTGACCCTGCCAGGTGCTCTTTACACACTGACCTGGGCTCACCCTCCCCAGGGCAGGCAGCTGTCAGTTCACACCAAGGCTGCAGCCTCCTCTTCCAGACCAGAGCCCAGGATCCCAGAGTCCTCAGCACACGAGCACACACACACACACACACACACACACAGACACACACAGACACACACACACACACACACACACACACACACACACTCACACATACTTGAAATGGAAACCTGTAGCTGCTACTCAGCCTACCACACAGTGTCCATTGTTGTCATCATAGAAACGTCCTTTGACACAGTGGTTCTCCTGGTGACTGCACAGCTGCCCTCCACCCTTGGCCACATCTCCACCTCATCTCTCCCTGGTGACCTCTCCCACCCTGGTTCATGGGTTGCCTGAGCCTTTACCTGGGCAGGTGGCGTCCTGCATGTGGATGTTGTGTCCACGGGTCCTGATGCTGCTGGGGTTCACCCTAGGGACCATGGCAGTGTCTGGAGTCACTCTGGGTGTCTGCAGGGCACTGGGTCTCTCCTGGCCCTGGGTGTAGAGAACTCCCTGCTGCCTCCCACCTCACAATACCAGAGCCCAAATGCCAGCTCTGCCAGGCTCAGGAACCTTGTGCCCACCTTAAGCCTCATCTCAGTTCATCCCACAAAGTGACTTGGCTGTGACTCACTAACCTGGACACCCTCAGCTCACCTGGTCTCAGTGTACACAGAGGGCACTTACTCCATGGACCTAGGAAGAAGCTGCTGTCAGAATTTCCCACGAAGCCTGACTTACACCTGTAAGACGTCTTCATCCTACGTCCTCAGACTGCTCCACATTATATCCTACAACCAGTTCTGAGGCCTTGGGATCTCATGGAGAAGTTTGTCACAGACAGACCCTCTCTTGGTACTAACTGCTGTGACAGTCCTCTTTCCCTCCCTGTGAGAACAGCCCCTGACAAGACCCATGTAGAGGAGGTGAATGGTGTTTTGGCTCCAGGTTGTACAAGTTCAGTCAATGGTTGGCCCACTCCATGGCTCTGGGCTTGAGGGGAGGCAGAGCATCATGGAGGAAGGACACCAATGGAAAGAAGGGGCTCACCTCATGGAGGCCACGGCACAGGGGAAATGACAGTATACAGTGGATAGGAAACTCCCCAGGACACACCTCAGTGACTCCCCTCCTCCAGCCAAGCCCCACCTGCATTAAATCACCCCCATATAGTCCATCAAACTAGGGTGGATGCACATATCAGGTTAAGATCTCATAATCTAATCATTCACCTCTGACTCCTCCTGCCCAAACACAGGAGGTTGGGGGACAGTCCATCTCCCACCTGTAACAGAAAGATGAGCAGCTTAGAGCAAGGGAACAGGACGAGGGATGGGAGGGACCGTGGAAGGGCTGGGGACTGAAATGGAACCAATTGCAGTCCAAACTTGAATAATAACATCAAAACAACCTGCGCACAGTGGTGCACATCTGTAATCCCAGCAGCCTGGGATGCTGAGGCATGAGGATCACAAGTTCACAGCCAGACAAAAGCAAGCCACTAAACAACTCAGTGAGATTCTGTCTGTAAATAAAATAAAAAATAGGGCTGGAGATGTAGCTCAGTGGTCAAATGCCCCTGAGTTCAATCCCCAGTACCAAAATACAAAACAAATAAAATGCAATATTATGAGTATTTATAATGAATTAATAAAACCATTTTTTTTAAAAAAAACTGCTTTGAATATTCAGGATCTCTTTCTATCTAAAATATATTGTAAAAGAGTTTTGTTAATTTTGTAACAAAGGCTATTGAAGTTTTAATAGGAAGTGCACTAAAACCATAGATCTATTTGGGAATTAAAACACATTCATGATTTTTGTATTTCTACTCCTGGGACACTGGGTTACCTATGTTTATTTGTAGAATGTTTCATAAATGTCAACATCTCCCTTTAAAGAGATTAATTATACACCTAAGTGTTTTGCACATTTATATATATATATATATATATATTAGAGAGAGAGATAATTTTTTAATATTTATTTTTTAGTTTTTGTTGGACACAACATTTTTACTTTATTTTTATGTGGTGCTGAGGATTGAACCCAGTGCCCTGTGCATACCAGGCAAGTGCACTACCGCTTGAGCCACATCCCCAGCCTCCATATTTTTGATTCACAAATAATGTGGTTAGTCTTGTTTTTTTTCATGCCACCACCTCATGCTGCTCCCTGATGGCAGGAAGGCCCTGGTCAGTGACAGGCTCCCCTGGTTCTGCAGGGAGGGGTCTTCCCTTCCACTCCCTGTCCCTCTGCAGCTTTCCCCTCTTCTCAGGTCCTAACAGGATGGTGCACAGTCACACTGTCCTTCTGTCTCATTCTGCTGCTTCTCATCCTACCAAGTCCTGGAGGAAGGCAGCCTGATTGTTATTTAAATCTCTCTTTAAATAGTGCTGGGTAGTGTTTGGGTCACCTTTTGCATTGCTGTCACCAATATGTGTGCCAAGGGCCATGTAAAGAGGAATCATTTATTCAGGCTTAGTTTTAGAGGTTTCAGTGCACAGTCAGCTAACTCCACATCTCTGGTCCTAGGTGAGGTAGACCATCATGGCAGAAGGAAAACCAGCTCAGGATATGGTAACAAGGAATCTAAGAGAGAGCTCTGCTCACCAGGGACACAATCACAACTCCAAAAGCACACCCCCAGTGACCTACCTCCACCAACACACAGGTGATCCACGGCAGTGCGTGAATCCACTTACTAGTTTCCAATGCTCATGATCTATTCTTTCCACCTCTATAATTTTTTGCATTGCCACACATGATCTCTTGGTAACACTCTATTTCTAAGTCTTAGTATTCTTCCCCAGGTCCCAAATGTTCATGCCCATCTCACATTTCAAAATGTACTGAGACCACCTTCAAGAGTCAGCACTGTTTTAACATCCCCAGGGTCCCACAAAGTCCAGGTAGAGAATCTCTCCTGAGGCTCAAGGCAAACTCCTCACTGTGGGAGTAAAGTTCAAAACCAAGTTACAGGTGTCTGATATATAAAGGTGCAGAGTCAACATCTCCAGTTTGAAGTTAGGAATGAGGCATAGAATAAAGGGATGGGAACAAAATGAGACCAAAGTCCAGATGGACAAGCAGGTCCTGTAGCTCTGTGTACAGCACCTGGGGCACATGACATCATCTGCTTTACCCACAGGGCTGGTGCCGCTCAGCTCCAGTGACCTTGCTGGGTGCAGCCACATGGCCTCTCTCGGGGCTAGTCTCTGCTGGACTCATGTGGTTTCCTTGGCATAAGTTCCATGTTGCTGGCATCTCTTATTGGGGACTTTGCCCCTGGAGTTTCACCTTTCTCCTCACATCTCCATGCCCCGTCCTCTCAGGGGCAGACCACAGGGACAGTGACCCTCTGATATCTGGCCTTCCCACCTTCCTTGGAGTCTTGTTGGAAGACCTGCCCCTACCTCCAGTGTCCAGCAATCCTGCAGAAACTGCACCACATGGTTGGCTCCCAGGTCTGTCACCATCTCCAGCAGTGACCTGGCCTCCTGGGACCATGGCCACAGTGGCCTCTGCCTGCCTGGTGGCTGAGAATGGTGAAATGACTTTCTACTCCCCCCCCCCTGTGCAAGCAGGGTGTCCTGTGGGCTCTTCTCACCTTGAGCCTGAGATCGGGGTGGTCCTGCCAATTTCTGAGGTGCTGTAAAGCCATCTTTTATCTTGTTTCCAGGGAGAGTATTTAGCATTTCTCTAGTGACAGTGTTGTCTTAAGCAATCCCAATTTATTTACCCTGAGTTTTATTCACACATTTCAAACAAAACTAAAAGTTTTTCACATCTTTCTGCTCTGCTCCTCCTCCTCATTATCACACTAATCTTGGCTAAACATGGCAGCCTTATCCATGCTTCTTCCTGAATGCTGTGTTGTCCTGAAAGTTCCTCTACTATTTTAACAAGTCCAACAGTTTTAAATCCAACTTCACAAAAAGAATCAGGACATGGGGGAAATGTAGGCAATTCTTTGTCAGAATTATAATCTCCACAGCTCCTATCCCTTCCCCCCCCATGAAACTCACACACAGTAGTCTAAATCTTTTCTAGAATGTGTTTCTAAATCTGTATTATCTTCCATAGACTTCAAAAAGCTCCAAAAGTTTAGGAACCACAAGTCGTGTTAGTTGCAAAGACCTCTCTTATGCATACCTGTTTCTATTTTAGTCAATATTTGTATTGCCGTGATCAAAAAGCCTATCAAGAACATGATGTGGGACAAAAGGTTCAGTGTACCACCATCTGCTCAGGACACAGTTAATGCAGAACATCATGACAGAGGTTCTTGGAGAAGGAAAGCTGCTCATGAGAGTGTCATGAGGAATCAGAGAGGGGAGAGAGAGAGAGAGAGAGAGAGAGAGAGAGAGAGAGAGAGAGAGAGAGAGAGAGACTAACTCCACTCATCAGGAACAAAAGCCCCAAAATATAAATACCTCCAGGTACCTGTACCTACAGACACACCCTAATTTTCTACATTTACCAAACCCATCACTCCCTTTTGCTGCATTAATCCACTGATTTATCCCAACCTTCAGAATCTGATCCTGTAACCTCTACAAATTCTTCCAATGTCTCACACAAGAGGGTTTGGAGCACCTCACATCTAAACTAAAGCTGATTCTCAGCTTCCAACATGGCTCTTTGAAAGAAGTGATAGGAAGGGGATCTTCAGAGAATCCTGGACCTATATCAGTAGATGCACGTGAGAGGCACAGGGAGGGGGTTCTGTGCCCAAATTAGAGCTGTGTCATGTCAGGACAACAGCAGAGCAGGTGATCTTGTGGGTTCCATGATGAGCATCACACAATTCAAGTGTCCAAAAGAGAATCATGGCACTGAAAGTAGATGACAATATTGTTTTCCTAAGGTACCTGCTATAGAGATCACACATAGAGTTCCTGGTACAATCCCCAATGTATGCCATTCCAGACTGGAGGTCACTTGTGCAGTCTACCTCCTCAGGGTCTCATGGAGAGGAGGGCTGTGCTGTGCTCTGGGTGCCACACCACTCTCAGGAGTTCACACCAAGATCCAGGACTCAGTGACATGTGGCCACGGAGGGCAAGTCACAGGGTGTTGTTTACAGAGACCTGAGTTTGGGCACAGGTAGCTCCTTGGCAACATGAGCTTGAGTGGGCCATTTATAGAGAACTGCCATGACACCAGTAGTCTACTGGGTACAGGTTAGCTTGTTCCTTTTGAGAAGCTTTGGCTGTGCAGATGGACTGAGTGACCAGGAAAGTCCTCTCTCCAACATGGTGGGGACATTGCAGTGAATGAGAAAGACAGAGACAGAGAACAAGTCTGGCCCCCCCTGGAGAACTGGGAGGGCTTCTGCAGGACACTGAGCCCACATCCCTGAGCTGAGGGCCTCTCATCAGATGCTTCTGCTTTCCTCCTGAGAAGGCCCTTGTTCCTCACTGCTCTCCACCAAGGGCAGAATCCACAGGACCAGCTGCTCCTGCAGGACCTCATCTCTCCACAGGAAAAGGCAAGAACCAGGATCTGAGTGCTCTGCCAACAGTGCTAGGAGTGGACCCAGGTGAGCATGGTCTACACCCCACTGAATCACAGTGTGTGCAGCTTGTGAGCAGCAACCCTCCCAGGGATGTCCTTGTCACTACAGTCCAGAGCAAGGTACATGGAGAAACATGAAGCTCAGTCATGAGTCACCCAAAGTCTTTCCGCACCTGATGAGCTTTGGGTATAAGGGAATCTGCTCTGAATGACATAGATTGCAACATTCAGATGTTCCATCAAACTCTGGAACCCCAAATCTGAACATGATCTTATGGTGACTGCACATGTATTAGAATCATAATTCTGTAACTTAGGGTAAGATATAGGTGTGTATAGCCTGAATTTCTGTGATCTGTTCACACACACACACACACACACACACACACACACACACAGAGCCATTAGCCCTTTAACCTCTTGGAGGTGAGTCTGGTCACCAGTTCCCAAAGCTCTCTGTCATGTGTGGATATGTCCTGATCCCTGGAAAGTCCCACCACATACCACCCTGGAATAGGGCTCCCTGGACCTGGTGATATGCACCCCACACAGGGGATGGACCTTATTGAGGGCACAGCCAGCTTCCTCCCCCAGAGCAAGGTGTCTGCCCCTCCCTCCATATTCTTGACACAAGCCTCCCCAGAGGGAGATGCACAATGAGGCCCCAGGTTGAACCACAGACCTGCTCACTCACATTCAAGGTCTTCTCCAGCTGGAAGGTGTTTTCTAGGATGGGAACCTGCTCTGGGGAAATTGGAGACATCTGGTTCTTCTTCCTTTTGCTGGAGGCTCCCATATGAGAGGTCTCAGGGATTCAGGGAGGAAGACGTGGGGCAGCTGCATCTGAGTTCAAGACCCACTCTAATTTTCTGTCCCCAGAGTCCTCTCCCAGGTGCAGCTGTAGAAGTGGGGACCTGGATTGTGAAGTCCTAGCACATATTGTCTCCAAATTAGGATTTCTCTGGATTCTCCATCACCAGTGGTTACTGTGGGAGCTGGATACATCAGAGTCCAGGGAAGGGACTGCAGTAAATGGGG
Source organism: Urocitellus parryii (assembly GCF_045843805.1). NCBI lineage: Eukaryota > Metazoa > Chordata > Mammalia > Rodentia > Sciuridae > Urocitellus > Urocitellus parryii. The sequence goes on along the minus strand of NC_135537.1, from coordinate 94,534,100 downwards.
CTCATTGATGGTAATGGAGGCACATCTTATATTCCCTCCCTGAAAAGTTGTGTCACTATTTCCAGAGACCATGTAAGGACCAGTTGTCCCTACTGTTGAGCTCTATGACCCGTGAGAATGAAGCTGTGTGTTACTGTTCAGGACACACAGTTTAAGACTTAAGGGGAACCCCAGGCACAAGCCTCCCTGCATGGTAGTTAAGTACAAACAGGGCATTAAGACCAGCAGGGAGCTCAGTACCAGCATGGGGACCAGAATCAGTAGAAGAAAATCAGGACTTTCAAGGGAATCTCAGGGACCAACAGGGGTGAAGCTCAGGGAAAGCAGGTGCTCTGGGAATCCATGAGGGACAGAAAGGGACCAAGAAGCAGGTGCAGAGAGGAAGCTGGGAGTGAAGGGCTTCCTGTAAGCCTGTGGGGTTTCCTCTCCTTCTTTACATTATAAAACCTCAGAGAGGTTTTTTAATGCAATGCACCTGCTGTAGAGGACCTGGGGAATGTCCAAGCCCCTAGCAGTGAACACACTCTGTTAAATTTTCTGCATTTATAAGTACATATTTTCTTAATCTCATTCTTATGAATTTCTCTAAGAAGCAAACACACCTTGAACACAACTGAAAGTAGACTGCAGTCTGCACAACTCAAGGGTCTTTAAAGAATGGAAGCATCATTACCCTCATCTGAAGGTCAGTCTGCTGATGGTGTCATCAAGAGGGACAGCTGCATGCAGGACTCTGATTAACAATGAGGGCTTTATGCCTGTCCTCGTGGTCTGAGGACTTCCAATCCTTCTGCTGCACCACTCAAAATTCCTGGTCCCCTGGCTTCTCTCCATCACCCTGGACAGCCCCTCTGCCTGGAGGGAGCAGGGAAGACAGCCTGACTAGACTCAGGGCAGCATCCAGGATCCTCAGCGCCAGGAGGCCTTGCTCAGGGGAGGTGTGGGCAGCAAAATTCCTCTCCTCAGCTCTCCTCTGCTACACTTGGGGATTGTCTTGCTTGAATTTGTTCAGGTAACTCCCAGAGATACGGTCACTGACTGATTTGGGACAGCTGTGTGAAACTGAGCTCTAGTGAGGCAGAAGACAGCACCTTGATGCATGGGTTCCAGGTGGCTTGATGGATCCCAGGCTGTGCACACAGCTCTCCTTTTCTGGTGATGGAGAGCACTAGCCCAGACACTAGGGAAAAGGCTCAGAAAGAATGAGCTCTGAACACAGAAAACAACCATTTATGACTCAGTCTGCACTTTTACATAAAACAATGGGCAGCATAATAGAGCTTCCATCAGGTGATATGTGTACATGCAACAAATGAAACATTAGGAAGGGTTCTTGACCCATAAGGCCTCTGTAATGGTAGGGCATCCTATTGAAGGGAATGTGATGGCTGCCACAGCTAAGAAGAAAGTTCATGTCTTATGGGGCTGAGCTCTATTTGAGGCCTCCAAATACAGATTGCTGTATAGCGGTTCCTCTTGCCAGACATGAGCTGTTAGGCCAGTGAACCAGCACTCATGCTTCTGTGTATGACTTCACATTTGCATTATGAAGTTACCATCTCAAATATATATTTTAGTGGGTGTGTAAAAATAAATCCATAATTGAAAACAGAAAAGATCACAGAAGAAATTTTCCCTTCCTGAAAATTAATCTATCCACCATGCAGCTCCATGACCCTCTGATCTGCTCTCAGTGCTGCTCTAGCTGGGCCTCCACCCAGAGCTGCTATATAGCAGGAGCACATGCAAATAGGGCCTCCCTCTACTCATGAAAACCTGCCCACCTGACCCTGAGCTCTGCACAGGAGCCCAGCCCTGGACTCCCAGCTCAGCCCACTCAGTGATCAGGACTGAACACAGCTGCTCACCATGGAGAGTGTGCTCAGCTGGGTTTTCCTGGTGGCTGTTTTCAAAGGTAATGAATGGAGAACCAGAGATCCTGAGTGTGTGAGTGGGGATTACTACATGGACTGGTTCTGCCAGGCCCCTGGGAAGAAGCTTTAGTGGCATTGTTACAAAAATGGACCTGTAGATCAATGGTACAGAATAGAGGACATAGAGACTAACCCTCATAATTACAGTTATCCAAAATTAGACAATGGCACAAAAACATACATTGGAGAAAAGACATTGTCTTCAACAAATGGTGCTGGGTAAACTGGAAAACACTATGCAACAAAATGAAATTAAACCTCTATCTCTCACTATTCACAAAAGTACACTCAATGTGTATCAAGGACCTAGGAATTAAACCAGAGACAGTGCATCTAACAAAAGAAAAAGTAGGCCCAAATCTCCCAAATTTCCATCATGTCTGATTAGGCCTCAACTTCCTTAATAAGACTCTTATAGTGCAAGAATTAAAATCAAGAATCAATAAATAGGGGCTAGGGATGTGGCTCAAGCGGTAGCGTGCTCGCCTGGCATGCATGCGACGCTGGTTTGATCCTCAGTACCACATACAAATAAAGATGTTGTGTCCACCGAAAGCTAAAAATAAATATTAAAAAATTCTCTCTCTCTCTCTCTCTCTCTCTCTCTCTCTCTCTCTCTCTCTCTCCAAAAAAAAAAAAAGAATCAATAAATGGGGAGGATTCAAACTAAAAATCTTCTTCCTACCAAAAGAAACAATCAGTGTGGTGAATAGTGAGCCTACATTTTGGGAGCAAATTTTTACCACACACATATCAGATAGAGTGTGAATCTCAAGGATATATGAAGAACCCAAAAATCTAAACACCAAAGAAACAAATAACCCAATCAATAAAGGGGCTCAGGAACTGAACAGACATTTCTCAGGAGAGGATATACAATCAATCAACAAACATTGAAAAATGTTCCAACAACCCCACAGCTGCAGGAGGGAGAGAGGCAGGACATGGTGCTGCTGGCCTTCATGTGCAGGAAGAGGTGGCCACAAATGTGCAGGTGCACCTTCTACTGACAGGCAAAGGTTATATCCTTCCCTGAGTCCATGGCAACTGCCTCCTTATGAGGCAATGCCCAAGTCAGCAAGGTACTATAACAGTTCGAAAATGTCCAGGCCACCAGGCAGGTCCAAACCATGGTCTCCCAGAAACTCATTCCAGGAGGCAGAGATCCTTTTGAAGATCAATAATTTGGCCCACAAAAGCATTGCAACCAGATGTGGCTCTGTGCTCTGAGAGCCTGGGGAAGTCACCAGCCAGGGAGGATAAGAGATGAGAAGTGGGGTAAGGGAGTACAAGCCTTCCCAGTCAACATGGCCCTCACCCAATAGCATCCTGCCACTTGGTATCCACATGCATTTGGTGTCCAGAAGGAGGTAAAGATGGGCCTGAAGAGAGAGAGAGAGAGCAGCTCTTGAGCCCATGACACTTTTGAAGTGGAAGGAAGTTACCAGCTGGGCAGGTACTGTCTCTATACAGGGCTTAAGTTAGACAGCCAGGGAGGACTTTCCAGTTTATTGAGAGAGTAAACAAGGTGTAGAAGGGAAGGAGTCTCATGAAGGACCTAGGGCCACACTACCAAGGAGTTGATCTGGGATGGACTAAAGAAGGAACACAGAGCACACATGGCACCAGCATACAATAGCACACTGGATGACTGGATTTTGGTCACCCATGATACAGGGACACAAGCAACTCAAGCCTCTCTGCTGGTCTCAGCCATGGCAGCTACATGAAAGCAGGACTAAGGAGGCTTGCAGACAGCTAGTGAGAGACTGCAAAAAATGTGCACCTTTTCTCCCCTTTGGCCCTTTACAACCTGCTGGAGTGAATCCCTGAGGGTTAACATATAGTGCATTATGGCAAATGGATGTCTCTCATCTATGCACCTTTGAAAATTTAAAATATATTTGTATAATAATTGATATCTATTCAGGCTGTGTAATGGCCACAGCCTCCACAGGCAAAATTTTTAAAAAGGGGACATCACAAACATACTTCAATGCTTTGGAATCACAAAGGTTCCCATTTCTATTAAAGCTGACAATGGGTCAGCCTGTACTAGCAAGGCATTTCAGGCAGTTTGCAGTGATTGGCATATACAGCACTTAACTGGGCTCCCCTACAACCCTTAGGCTCAAGGAATCATACAAAGAACACACAAAGAATTAAAGATCATGCTACAAAACAGAGGGGGAAGCTATACCAAGTCCCCTCATGATGCCTTAAAAAGAACCTAACTTGCTTCAAATTTTCTTTCAATGTCAAAATGTTCTACAGTCACAACAGCCTATAAACATGGGGCCCCCTTACGGGGCCCTCCCTCTACCTATGGTCTCATGGAAGGATCCAATAACAAGTGCATGGGATGGTCTGGGGTCCCTCCTAACCACGGGTGGAGGGTTTACATATGTTAACAGGAGCCTCACCCCAGCTGTTGCCTGCCAAAAAGTCAAGCCCTGCACACCCATAACTACCAACCAAGGAGATGAAGGAACTAACTCTGGAGGAAAATCCTCATAGGCAAAGATCTCAACAACACAAGCAGACCTCATGTAAAGTAAATGGGGTGATTTTAAAGGTCTTGTTGACAAAGTCACTAGATTTGCCCCTTTGCCTTGTGGCAAACACATCCATGGGCCAATGATGGTGGTCCTACTGTGTGCAAACCTTACTGCTAAAAGTGAAGCCTCCCATCAGGTAAATTGGGCCCTGCTCCCTGAAACACCTTTTCTGGATATTGCTAATTTAGACAGGCTTAACCAAATTAGGAGAGGGAGTGAGGGGTACAGGGGCATTGACCAGGGAGAATGAAGGAGGGGTACAGGGCCTGTGAGCAGGGAGAAAGAGGGAGGGGTACAGAGACATGTGAGCAGGGATAGGAAGCAAGAGGTACACATGGCTGTGAGCAGGGAGAGGGAAGGAAGGGCACAAGTGGGTGTGAGAAGGGAGACAGAGGAAGGGGTACAGGGGGATGTCAGCAAGGAGAGGGATGGAGAGGTACAGGGGGGCTGTGAGCAGGGAGAGGGAGTGAGGGGTATAGGGGCTGTGAGCAGAGAGGGAGAGAGGGGTACAGGGGGGTGTGAGCAGGGAGAGGGAGTGAGGAGTACAGGGTCATTGAGCAGGGAGAGGGATGGAGAGGTACAGGGGGGGTTGTGACAGAGAAGGGAGTGAGAGGAACAGGTGCCTTGAGTAGGGAGAATGAAGGAGGGGTACAGGGCCTGTGAGCAGGGAGAGGGAGGTAGGGGTACAGGGGGGTGTGAGCAGGGAGAGGGATGGAGAGGTAAAGGGGGTTGTGAGAAGGGAGAGGGAGGTAGGGGTACAGGGGGTGTGAGCAGGGAGAGTGATGGAGAGGTAAAGGGGGGATGTGAGCAGGGAGAGAACGTGAGGGGCACAGGGGCCTTGAGCAGGGAGAATGAAGGAGGGGTACAGGGGCCTGTGAGCAGGGAGAGGGAGGGAGAGGTACAGCGGTGTGAGCAGGGAGAAGGATGGAAAGGTACAGTGTTGAGAGCCACAGCCAAAGGGGCCCCAGCAAACTTCCAGCTTCCAGCAAACTTCCAGCTGCTGACTGATGATTGACTTACAGTGGCCCCAGCAACATCTAGCTCATTGGCTCCTCTGCGGTGATGTTAATTGAGCTGTTTCCCTGCCCTTTCAGACCACGGAGCTGCTCATTGGGGGACTTCTTTGGCTCCGCCCATGCGACCCAGCCAATCGGCCTCAAGAGCAGGAGGATTGGGGGAGGTGGAGAGGCTTGTGGGTGAGAGGCTTGTGGGAAGCCAGTGGTGGCAGTTGGGCTCTGAGGGTTTTTCTTGAGGAGCTGCTTTGTTTGGCATGTGTGGTTCTAAAAATAAAGTTAGTTTCTTTTGACAAGTGGCTCCTGAATTGTGCCCAGCCAGACTGTGGCAGTACAGGAGAGTTGTGAGCAGGCAGAGGGAGTGAGTTGTACAGGGGCCTTGAGCAGGCAGAATGAAGGATGGTTACAGGGCCTGTGAGCAGGGAAAGGGAGTGAAGGATACAGGGGCATTGAGCAGGGAGAGTGAAGGAAGGGTAAAAGGCCTGTGAGCAAGGAGCGGGTTGGAGGGGTACAGATGGGTGTGAGCAGGGAGAGAAATGGAGGGATACAGGGGCCTGGGAGCAGAGACAGGGAGTGAGGGGTCCAGGGACCTGTGAGCAGGGAAAGGGAGGGAGGGGTACAGGGCCTGTGAGCAGGGAGAAGGACAGAGGGGTCAAGTGCCTGTGAGCAGGGAGAGGGAGTGATGGGTACAGGGGCCTTGAGAAGGGAGAATGAAGGAGGGGTAATGGGCCTGTGAGCAGAAAGACTGAGGGAGGGGTACAGAGGGGTGTGAGCAGGGAGAGGAATTGAGGGGAACTGGGGCCTTGAGAAGGGAGAATGAGGAGGGGTACAGGGCCTGTGAGCAGAGAGAGGGAGGGAGGGGTACAGGGGCTTTGAGCAGGGAGATGGAAGGAGGGGTACAGGGAACTATAAGCATGGAAAGGGAAGGAGGGTTTCAGGGGCTGTGAGCAAGGAGAGGAAGGGAGGAATACAGGGGTGCTGTGAGCAGGGTGATGGAGGCAGGGCTATAGGGAGCTATTAGCAGGGAGAATGAGGGAGGGGTTCAGGGGCTGTGAGCAGGGAGAGGGAGGGAGGGGTACAGGGACCTGTGAGCCAGGACAGTGACTGAGGTGTACAGGGGGCTCTGAGCACGGAGAGGTAGGTAGGGGTACAGGGGGGTGTGAGCAGGGAAAAGAAGGGAGAGTTAGAGGGGGGCTGTGAGCACGGAGAGGGGGTGAGAGGTAAATGGGACTTGTGCACGGAGAATGAAGGAGGGGCACAGGGCCTTTGAGCAGGGAGATGGAGGCAGGGATACAGGGGGGTGTGAGCAGTTAGAGGGATGGAGAGGTATAGGGGGTTGTGAGCAGGGAGAGGGAGTGAGGGGTACAGAGCTTGTGAGCATGGAGATGGAGGGAGTGGTACAGGGAGCTATGAGCAGGGAGAGGGAGGGAGGGTTACAGGGCTTGTGAGCAGGGAGAATGAATAAGTGGTTCAGGGCCTGTGAGCACTGATAGGGAGGGAGGGTATAAGGACCTTGGAGCAGGGGAGTGAGGTAGGGTTACAGGGACATGTGAGAAAGTACAGGGAGGGAGGGGTGCAGGGGGCAGTGAGTAGGGAGAGTAAGGGAGGGGTACAGGGGCCTGTGAGCAGGGACAGGGAGGGAGGGTTACAGGGACCTGTGAGCAGGGACAGGGAGGGAGGGGTACAGGGTGGTGGGACCAGGGAATGGGAGGGAGGAGTAAAGGGATCTCTGACCAGGGACAGGGTGGTAGGGGTACATGGGCTGTGAGTAGGGACAGGAAGGGAGGGGTACAGGGGCATGGGTGCAGGGACAGGGAGGGTGGGGTATATAAGGCTGTAGTAGGGAGAGGGAGGGAGGGGTACAGGGGAACTGTGAGCAGGGAGAGGGAGGTAGGGGTATAGGGGGTGTGAGCAAGGAGAGGGATGGAGAGGTACAGGGGGGCTGTGAGCAGGGAGATGGAGGGAGGGTTACAGGGAGCTATGAGCAGGGAGAAGGAGGAAGGGGTTCAGGGACTGTGAGTAGGGAGAGGAGGGAGTGGTTCAGGGTGGCTGTGAGCAGGGAGAGGGAGAGAGGGGTACAGGGGCTGTGAGCAGGGAGATGGATGTAGGGGTATAGGGAGCTATGAGCATTGAAGCTCATATGTTCAGGGGTTCAGCTCAAGGGTTCAGGGGCTGTGAGCAGGTAGAGGGAGGAAGGGGTACAGGGACCTGTGAGCCAGGACAGAGAGGGAGGTGTACAGGGGTCTCTGAGCAGGGAGCGGGAGAGAGGGGTACAGGGTGGTGTGAGCAGGGAAAGTGAGTGAGAGGTACAGAGGGGCTGTGAGCAGGGAGAAGGGGTGAGGGGTCTAGGGGCCTTGAGCAGGGAGTAGGAAGAAGTGGTAGAAGCCTGTGAGCAGGGAGAGGGAGGTAGGGGTACAGGGGAGTGTGAGCAGGGAGAAGGATGGAGAGGTAAAAAGGGGCTGTGTGCATTGAGAGGGAGTGAGGGGTACAGGTGCTGAAAGCAGGGAGAAGGAAGGAGGGGTACAGGGGCCTGTGAGCAGGGAGAGGGAGTCAGGGTTATAGGGGGGTGTGAGCAGGGAGAAATATGGAGAGGTACAGGGAGGCTGTGAGCAGGGAGAGGGAGTGAGAGGTATAGGGGGGTTGAGCAGGGAGAATGAAGGAGGGGTACAGGGCCTGTGAGCAGGGAGAGGGAAGTAGGGGTACAGGGGGGTGTGAGCAGGGAGAGGGATGGAGAGGTACAGGGGGACTGTGAGCAGGGAGAGGAAGTGAGGAGTACAGGGGCACTGATCAGTGAGATTGAAGGAGGGGTAAAGGGCCTGTGAGCAGGGAGAGGAATGGAGTAGTACGGGGGGGGGGCGGGGGAGGGTTGTGAGCAGACAGAGGGAGTGAGGGGTTCAGGGGCCTTGAGCAGGGAGATTGAATGAGGGGTACAGGGCCTGTTAGCAGGGAGAGGGGGAGAGGTTTACAGGTGGTGTGAGCAGGGAGAGGGATGGAGAGGTACAGGGGGGCTGTGAGCAGAGAGAGGGAGTGAGGGGTACAGAGGCTGTGAGCAGGGAGATGGAGAGAGGGGTACAGGGAGCTATGAGCAGGGAGAGGGAGGGAGGGGATCAGGGGCTGTGAGCTGGGAGAGGGACAGATGGGTACAGGGACCTGTGAGCCAGGACAGGGAATGAGGGGTACAGGGGGCTCTGAGCAGGGAGAGGGAGGGAGGGGTACAGGGGCATTTGAGCAGGGAATGGGAGGGAGGAGTACAGGGATCTATGAGCAGGGAGAGTGAGGGAGGGGTTCTGGGGCTTTGATCATGGTAGGGAGGGAGTGGTACAGGGGCTGTGAGCAGGGAGATGGAGGGAGGGGTACAACAGGCCTGTGAGCAGGGAGAGGGAAGGAGGATACAGGGGCCTGTGAGCTGGGACAGGGAGGGAGGGAGGGGTATAGGGGCCTGTGAGCAGGGAAAATGAAGGAGGGTACAGGTCTGTGAGCAGGGAGAGGGTGGGAGAGGTACAGAGGCTTGAGCAGCAAGTGAGAGGGAGGGATGCAGGGGGCCTGTGAGCAGATAGAGGGAAGGAGGTGTATAGGGGCTGTGAGCAGGGAGAGGGAGGGAGGGATACAGGGACCTGTCAGGAGGGACAGGGAGGGAGAGGTACAGGGGCCTGTGAGCAGGGAGATGAAGAGGGGTACAGGAGGGTGTGTGTAGGGAGAGGGAGGGAGTAGTTCAGTGGGTTGTGAGCAGGGAGAGAGAGGGAGGGTTACAGGGACCTGTGAGGAGAGACAGGGATGAAGATGTACAGGGGGCTGTGAGCAGGGAGATGAAGAGGGGTACAGGAGGTTGTGAGCAGGGAGAGGGAAGGAGAGGTACACTTGATTGTGAGCAGAGAGATGGAGGGAGGGGTACAGGGGCCTGTGAGCAGAGACATGGAGTGAGTTGTCCAGGGACCTGTGAGCAGGAACAGGGAGGGAGGGGTACAGGACCTGTGAGCAGGAAGAAGGAGGGAGGGGTCCAAGGGCTGTGAGCAAGGACAGGAAGGGAGTGGTACAGGGGCATGGGATCAAGGACAGAGAGGGTGGGATACATGAGGATGTCTGTAGGGAGAGGGAGGGAGGGGTACAGGGCCTGTGAGCAGGGAGAGAAAGTGAGGGGTACAGGGAGGTGTGAGCAGGGAGAGGGATGGAGGGCTACAGGTGCCCTGTGAGCAGGGACAGGGAGGGGTGATACTGAGGGTTGAGAGAAGAAACAGGGAGTGAGCTGTACAGGGGGCTGTGAGCAGGGACAGGTAGGAAGGGGTACACAGGGTTTAGAGCAGGGACAAAACAGGGAGGGAATGGTACATGGGCCTGTGAGTAGGGTTAGGGAGGTAGGGGTACAGGGTGGTGGGATCAGGATATGGGAGGGAGGAGTACAGGGACCTCTGAGCAGGGATATGGAGCAAGGGGTACAGGGGCTGTGAGAAGGGACAGGAAGGGAGGGGTACAGGGGCATGGGAGTAGGGACAGGGAGGGTGGGATACATGAGGCTGTGAGTCTGGAGAGGAAGGGAGGGGTACAGGGGGGTGTGAGCAGGGAGAGGGCATGAGGGGTACAGGGGCATTGAGCAGGGAGAATGAAGGAGGGGTTAATGGCCTGTGAGCAGGGAGAGGGAGGGAGGTGTACAGGGAGTTGTGAGCAGGGAGAGGGAGTGAGGGGCACAGGGGCCTTGAGCAGGGAGAATGAAGGAGGAGTACAGGGCCTTTGAGCAGGGAGAGGGAGGGAGGGGTACAGGGGCTGTGAGAAGGGAGATGGAAGGAGAGGTACAGGGAGCTATGAGCAGGGAGAGGGAGGAAGGGGTTTAGGGTTGTGAGCAGGGAGAGTGAGGGAGTGGTACAGGGGTGCTGTGAGCACGGAGATGGGGTGAGGGGTAAAGGGGCTGTGAGCAGAAAGATGGAGGGACAGGTACAAGGAGTTATGAGCAGGGAGAGGGAGGGAGGGGTTCAGGGACTGTGAGGAGGGAGAGGGAGGGGGGGTTCAGAGACTGTGAGCAGGGAGAGTGAGGGAGGGGTACAGGGACCTGTGAGCCAGGACAGGGAGGGAGGTGTACAGGGGGCTCTGAGCAGGTAGATGGAGGGAGTGGTACAAGGACCTGTGAGCAGGGAGAGGGAGGGAGGGGTACAGGGACCTGTGTGGAAGGAACAGGGAGGGAGCGGTACAGGGGACTGTGATCATGGAGAGGGAAGGAGGGGTACAGTGGTTGTTAGCAGGGAGATGGAGGGATGGGTACAGGAGCCTGTGAGCAGAGACAGGGAGTGAGTGGTCTAGGGTCCTCTGAGCAGGGACAGAAAGGGAGGTGTACAGGGCATGTGAGCAGGGAGAGGGAGGGAGGAGTATAGGACCTCTTAGCAGGGAGAAGGAGGGAGGGGTGCATGGGGGTGGGATCAGGGAGTGGGATGGAGGGGTATAGGGACCTGTGAGCAGAGACAGGGAGGGAGGGGTACAGGGCCTGTGAGCAGAGACAGGAAGTTAGTGGTACAGGGTCATCTGATTAGGGACAGGGAGGGTGGGGTACATGAGGATGTGAGTAGGGAGAAGGAGGGTTGGGTACAGGGGCCTGTGAGCAGGGAGAGGGAGGGAGGGGTACAGGGGGGCTGTGAGCAGGGACGGGGAGGGCTAGGACAGGGAGGGAGGGTACAGAGGGCTTTGAGTGGGGCAGTTAGGAAGAGGTACAAGGCGGTTTGAGCAGGGAGCAGGAGGGAGGTGTACAGGGGGCCTGTGAGCAGGGACAGGGAGGGTGGGCTACAGAGGGGTGTGAGCAGGGACAGGGAGGGAGGGGCACAGATGGCTGTGAGCAGGGACAGGTAGGGAGTGGTACAGGGGGGTGTGAGCAAGGACAAGACAGGGAGGGAGTGGTACATGGGGTGTGAGTAGGGACAGGGAGGTTGGGGTACAGTGGGTGTGAGTAGGGACAGGGAGGGAGGGGTACATGGGGCTGTGAGCAGGGAGAGGGATGGAGGGGTACAGGGACCTGTTAGCAGGGACATGGAAGGAGAGGTACAGGTGGCCTTGAGTAGGAAGAGGGAATGAAGGGTAAAGGGGGGTGTGAGCAGGGAGAGGGAGGGAGGGTTACAGGGTAGTGTGAGCAGGGAGAGGGTTGGAGAGGTACAGGGGGCTGTGAGCAGGGAGAGGTAGGGAGGGGTAGAGGGAACTATGAGCAGGGACAGGGAGGGAGGGGTACAGGGGCTGTGAACAGGTAGAGGGAGGGAGGGGTACAAGGGTTGTGATCAGGGAATGGGTGTGAGGCGTATTGGTACCTGTGAGCAGGCACAGGGATCAGGGGTACAGGGGCAGTGAGCAGGGACAGGGAGGGAGGGGTACAGGGGCATTTGAGGAGGGACAGGGAGGGAGGTTTACATGTGGCTGTGAGCAGGGAGAGGGAGGGAGAGGTACAGGGGGCCTTTGAGCCGGGAGAGGGAGGGAGGGGTATAGGGACCTGTGAGCAGGGACAGGAAGGGAGGGGTACAGGGGGCTGTGAGAAGGGACAGGTATGGAGGGGTACAGGGGGCCTTTGAGCAGGGAGAGGGAGGGAGGGTTATAGGGACCTGTGAGCAGGGACAGGAAGGGAGTGGTACAGGGGCTGTGAGCAGATAGAGTGAGGGAGGTGTACAGGGGGTGTAATCAGGGAATGGGAGGGAGGGGTATAGGGACCTGTGAGCAGGGACAGGGAGGGAGGGGTACAGGGGGCTGTGAGCAGGGACAGGTATGGAGGGGTACAGGGGCCTGTGAGCAGGGACAGGACACGGAGGGAGGGGTACAGGGGGGTGTGAGCAGGGACAGGGAGGATGGGGTACATTGGGCTATGAGCAAGGAGACGGATGGAGGGGTATAGGGGGGCTGTCAACAGGGAGTGGAAGGGAGGTATATAGGGGCCTTTGAGCAGAGAGAGAGGGAGGGAGGGTTACTGGGGGGCTGTGAGCAGAGAGAGGGAAGGAGGGGTACAAGGGGCCTTGGGTCCTCAGGGGTCAGAAGATGCAGGAAGAAGCTTTCTAAGACCCTGCTGAGGATGGCCTGCCCTTCAGGATCCTAACCCCAGTTATGTGGACCAGAGCAGGAGGTGCTTTGAGCTCTGTGCAGGACCAGGAGTCACTCAGGAAAGGCTCAGGTGGAGGTTCAGGCTGCAGCCTGGGAAAGAAGTCATCCTGTCACTCATGGGAGAGGAAAGTGCTCCTGTGGGACCCTGAGGCCAAGCATGGGCTCATGAGGGACACGGAGTGCTGGGTGCAGGAGGAGGGAAGCTCAGGTCCCCAGGCTGCCTGATTTGGTGATGGAGGAGTGCTGAGCCTCTCAGGGAGAAGTCTGTCCCCAAGCAGACCCACAATCTGAACCCCACCTTGCCCCTGTGCCTCTCCCAGGAAGCAGCCTAAGGCGAGGTTACCTGAGGCTCTGGCAGACCCAGGGTGCTTTCCCTTCTCACAGCCCCTGGGCGACAACCCCATCAGGAAGGATTTGGGATAGGGGGTATTCAGCTGAGCCCCAGAGGAGGCCACTCCTAGTCAGGAGACATGATGGAGCAGTGCCACCACTCACAGACCCAAAGAGAGGAGGGCAGGGTCTCATGCTCCTGGTCAGAGGGAGCCAGCTGGCCTACCAGGGGGCAGGGTGTATGACCCCAGGGCCTAGGTCTGTGTCAGGGTCTAGGGAGTCACTCCAGCAGGTCTCTCACAGGGAGTATCACCTGGTGGGATCACCATAAGCACGCAGGCCATTGCAGCTCCCAAGGTGCCTCAGGGTCACCACAGCTTCTCTGGACAGCCAAGTGGGACATGGGGCCAGCAGGCTGATGCAGCACACTGTCTCCAGCTGTCCCACAGGGAGGAAGGAGTGTCACCAGGAGGGTGAGAACTGGACACTATCCATGTGACTGAGACCTGCTCTGGTGGGGGAGCTCACACTATGCCAGCAGGGTGGCAGCAGGACATCAGAGGAGTCACTGCAGGGGACACAGGCTCACATTGACTTGGCACAAGGCTCCTGCTCTGGGGGAGCAGAAAGGGAGAGGGTGGTGCCAGGGAGACCTGGTTGAAGAGGCTCCCATACCCAGGGGTCCACAGAGCTGAGCAGAGGGGAGGGGGTGAGGAGCCCCAGGGCCCAGGGAGCTGCAGAGCTGACCAGAGGGGAGGCAGGAAGGAGCCCTGGGGCCCAGGGAGCTGCAGATTTGAGCAGAGGGGAGGAGGGAGGAGCCTGGTGGACAGGATATCTCGAAGGGAGGGATGAGGGGCCAACTTTGGACGCAATTTCATGGCCCTGTTAATGTCCTGAACTTAGAAACAAAGTGTCACAGGAACTTAAACCATTTTCCCAGTCCGGTGAGATCTTCTCCTCCAGGCTTAGAGGGCAAAAGGCTGAGACCAGGGGTCACAGGGCTTAGCTACCTCCCCAGGCTCCAGGGTAGACTCCAGGCATGTCTTGTCCAGCTACAGAGGGGAACTTTACAGATGGCGGGAGTGCCAAGGTGGCCCCTCAGCACTTGGCCAGTGCAGGGGAACACTGGGGCTGATGTAGGAAACAACCACAAACCAGCAGCTGAAAACCACAGGAACTTGTCCTCTGCTAGCCCTGGAGGGCAGAGGCCAAGACCAGGGGTCCCAGGCTGAGATCCCTGCATAGGCTCCAGGGAGGCTCCTCCTGCCTCTCCAGCTCCTGGGGCTCCAGGTGGCCCTGGGCTGGTGGCCTGTCACTGTAGTCTCTGCCTCAGTCTCCAGGTGCTACTCCTTTGTGCCTGTGTCCCCTTCTCTGTCTCTAGTGAGCACACTGCGATTGCATAGGGCCACCCTTACCCAGGATGGTTTCATCTTGAGATCATTACCTAATTATATCTGCAGAGACCCTAAATGCAAAAGAAGCCCTATCCCGAGGTCCCAGTGCACTTGGGGTGCTATTCAGCCCACTGGGATTGGACATGGGGAGGCATCCCAGGTGGGGAGCAGGTGTATAGGCAAGCCCATGTGGTATGCCTGATAGACTTCCAAGCAGGGTATTAGGCAGAAATCTATTCTGGGGGCTGGTGTGTGCTCATCTACAAACGGGGAGTCATCCGCAGGTTGGAGTGTGTAAGTCATGAGTCAGATGAGATCATCCGCCCCAGGTGCAGAAGGAGGCTGCCCTGGGAATCTAGGCAGGACCTGGGAAAGGGCTAGCATTTGGCAGGTGGAGGAGGAACATTCTGAAGATAGGACAGCTGGACCAAGGGAAGTGGAGAAGAGTGAATGCCCAGCCCTGTTGTGGGGTCACGAGGACATGACAACTGGTCTGGTGCCAGGGCCCCTGGAATGTGAGAGCAAAGGGCATGTGGGGCTCTGTGCCCCCACAGTGTCTCTCAGGGAGAGCTAGGTCTTGGCTGCATAGAGGCCACTACCCTGTCTGCAGCGGGAGGAACCCTTGGTGTGGGTCTGCAAGAGAGCAGCACGTCCTGCCAAAATCCTCTCCTTGTGGAGTACCCTGGCAATCCTGCTGGCAGAAAGCGGTGGTGGCAGGAGAGGCGCAGGGTCCCTGGCACCACTGTACTCATTAGAGTGTCACGTGGGCTGAGGCCGCTGAAGGAGCCTACAGGAGGCTGGGGGAGTGACGCCCAGACCATCTCAGAGGACGGAGGAAGACACGGGGAGGGAGCTCTGGTGCCTGTGAACATTTGGGTGTCATGGCCAGGTGTGTGAGGCCGGGTAGGGTCAGCAAGTGAAGCTCGGAGATCAGCAGTCCGTTCTTTACAGGATGCCTGTGGTTAGAGCCCTGCCCAGCGCCCCATTTGTCTGCCCAGGGATCCCCGTGCCTCCCCAGCGGCCCCTCTAGGCATGCTGGGCCAAGACTGTGCTCCCTGTGAGCCTGCCTGGGTGAGCCCTGTGGACTCCCAGTTGCAAGAGGGCGCTCTTCTGCAGTAGGAGAGGAGCACAGTGTCCCGCTTCCCAGGGCAGCGCCTGTGCGAGGTGAGAACCCAGGAGGGCTGGGGAGCCACATGGTCGGCCCTAAGGGGAAGTCTCAGGGATGCCTGGCGGGGCTCTGGCCGCAACCTGGGAGGCTCTCTATGGAAGCAAGGTCCTAAGGGCTGCTGCTTCTCCTACTCTAATGCAGAGTGCACAGGGCAACTCCTGCAACTGCTACCTTGGATTTGCAGGACAGAACAAGTGATATGCCACCGCCTAGGGCTCTGTTGGTTTGCAGAAGCACAGAGGGAGGATGAGGGAGGGGAGGGCGGAAGACAGTTGCTGCCCCCACTTGGTGGAGCCTTCAGCCTGAGTGCAGTGGAGTCCCAAGGAGCTGAGGGAGCAGGACAGGATGAGGGCTGAGGAGCATGTGAGCTGTCCCAGTATGCGAACCCTGGGCTGCTGGGCCTCCTGGTGCCATCCAGGAAGTGCCCTGTGAACTAAGTCTCACCAAGGGCAGGCGTGGCACAGCAACCCAATTAACAGGAGCATTGCAAAGTGAGCCCTTCTGGGGGAGAGGTCTCCTGGGCAGAGAGGCCAGGGTGTGTGCTTGGGAGCCAGCCCCTGCAGATCGCACCCCATCCCAGCCTCTGAGCCGGGCCCACCTGGACAGTGGCTCAGCTTAGCAGCCCCTGCTTCCCAGGCTGTAGCTGGGGGTCCTGGAAGGTAGAGAAGTGGTGGTCACACTGTGCCACCAGAAGGAAAGGGCACAGGGACTCCTGGAACCTTGCCAGGGAGTGCCTCTTCAAGTGACAGGGCACCTGCATGTTCTGTCGATATCTCGGGTCATGCAGAGTGCCAGGTGGCAGAGGAGCCAGGAGGGGCACGGGCTTGGCTGGATCCCTCTCTGCATCGCCATGTTTGCCTGGGTGAGGCTTCATGAGCATAAGAGGCTGTCCTTGAGACCACAGGATGTGTCACACATCTGGGAGCACCCAGCCTGCACAATCCAGCAGCCCTCACCCAATGACCAGGAGAATAGGAAAGGCAACAGGGCACTCACAGCCCTGTCGTCCTCCCAGGCCATGGCGTCCCCCAGGATTGAGGCTGTCATCAGGGAGAAGTACAGAATGTGGGAGTGTCCAGTGTGGGAAGAGGAGACCAGGTAGCTGGTGTATGTGGACATCAACGCCAGGACTGTGTGCCGGTGGAACCCAACTCTGGGGAGGTGTAGGCCATAGGCCTGAATAAGTGGATCTGGGGGCTGCAGATGGTGGGCCTGGGGAAGTGGGCCTGGGGCTACACACTGTGGGCCACAGTAAGTGTGGGTCTGGGGGCTGGAGACGTTGGGCCAGAGTAAGTGGGCCTGAGGGATACAGACAGTGGGCCTGAGGAAGTAGGTCTGAGACCAGCAGATAGTGGACCTGAGGAAGTGAGTCTGGGGGCTCCAGACTGTGGGCCTGAGGAAGTGGGCCTGGGGTCTGCAGACAGAGGGCCAGAGGAAGTGGGGATGGGGCTGCAGATGGAGGGCCAGAGGAAGTGGGTCTGAAGGCTCCACATGGAGGGCCAGAAGAAGTGGGTCTGGGGACTGCAGATGGTGGGCCAGAGGAAGTGGGCCTGGGGGCTGCAGACAGTGGGTCTGGGGGCTGCAGAACATGGGCCTGAGGAAGTGTGGGTCCCCTGAAGCTCCAGTTGTTCCTGGAGAGGGAGCTGTGAGACCATCCTATGTGCCCAGGGGCCCATTCCCCTGAGGTCCTGGGGCTCGTTTAGCTATGAAGCTGTCCTGCCTGCCCATGGCCCGTGTCCCCTGAGGTCCTAGGGCTTCTTGGTACCTTTGTCATAGGTGTCCAGCATCACTCATGGCCTGAGGGTCGCAGGGGCCCAGCCGGGGCACCTGCTTGCTCAGCAACTGGCTGCTTGCTCTTGAGCCCCTGGAGTGTGGGCTGTCACACCCTGGGCACAGGACAGACTGTGGGGCCGGGAAGTCCTGGTATACAGGATGGACCAAAGATGGGCTCGCTGTCCTCCAGACAAAGTCCTGGAAATGCTGGTGGCTGTGTGGAGCCCGCGCCTGGCTCTGACCCCAGGTATTGCCACACACGCACCTGTCCTGACTCAGGAGCCAGGGTGGGAGTGACTGTGCTTTTTCCAGGCTCATGTGTGTGCATGGACCCACACACCTGGGTGGTATCTGTGTGTCTGTGGGGCTTGCACACCTGTGTGGCTGATGACCCCTGTGGGCCTTCTGAGGAGCAGAAGCAGCACTCTGGGAGCATCCTCCACTCACCCTCACGCTCCCCAAGGCGAGTGCCACTGTTTCCCTTGCAGATCAGGGCTGGCCCAAAGTCTGTGTCTGGCCTCAGGTATGCTCCTGTGGAGCCTGCCCCAGGTCCAACGGTCCTACCCGAGGGCTCAGGGGAACCCGCGTCTCTCACACTGGCACTGATGTGAGGAGACACCAGCGCTCTCCATTTCTGCAGTCCTGGTGTCCCTGCAGGCAGGCTCGGCAGCCTCCAGTCCCATCTAGAGGCCCTGTGGTGGCCGTTGTGGGGAGGGGGGCACAGAGAGGTGGTCCACGCAGGCCCAGCAGGACTGGTCCTGTGCTGAGACGTGCTGTGTGCCGTGACAGTGCCTCCCAGCAGAAGCCCAATGGGTGGGGTGGCACTGTCTCCTGCATAAGCAGCAGCTGGGCCACCCTGCTGTCCTGTATCCTCTGTCCTCCCAGGAGACCCTGGTGGCTGTGTGGCTCTGTGCAGAGTAGGCAGCTACATGGTGGCTTCTGGTACCTGCCTTGGCCTCCTGGACTGGGAGACAGGGCAGGTGGAGTGGGTGGCCTGGCTGGACCATGACAAGCCCCACAACAGGTTCAACCATGGGAAGGTGGACCCCATTGGGAGGTTTGAGGCAGGTGAGCTGCTGAAAGGACTGGCTGTGGCCCAGTTTGCCTAAGGTGGCCCAGGCAACCTGGAGAGTCTGTCGTGATGGTGGGTGCGGGCTTTTTGGGGACCTCAGGAGCCCTCCCCAGGCTGCTGGCAAGCAGCACCCGAGGTTATGCAGGTGCTGGGCAGCCCACAGATTCCCTCCCTCTCCAAAGCCCACGGCTTTCATGTAATTTTTCCTGGGTCCCTGCCCAGAGAGGACCCTGGGAAGGTCGAAGCCGCCAGGGTGGAGTGTTGAGAGCCACAGCCAAAGGGGCCCCAGCAAACTTCCAGCTGCCAGCAAACCTTCAGACTGCCAGCTGATGATTGGCTCACAGCGGCCCCAGCAACATCTAGCTGATTGGATCCTCTATGGTGATGTTCATTGGGCTGTTTCCCTGCCCTTCAGACTGCCAGCTGATGATTGGCTCACAGCGGCCCCAGCAACATCTAGCTGATTGGCTACTCCACGGAGCTGCTCATTGGGCTGTTTCCCTGCCCATTTAGACCACGAAGCTGCTCATTGGAGGACTTCTTTGGCTCCGCCCACACGACCCAGCCAATCGGCCTCAAGAGCAGGAGGATTGTGGGAGGTGGTGAGGTTTGTGTGGGTGAGAGGCTTGTGGAAGCCGGTGGTGGCAGTTGGGCTCTAAGGGTTTTTCCTGAGGAGCTGTTTTGTTTGGCGTTTGTAGTTCTAAAAATAAAGTTAGTTTCTTTTGACAAGTGGTTCCTGAATTGTTCCCAGCCAGACTGCGGCAGTGGAGCAGCACCCAGGGCTGCTGGCCAGAGGCCATTTACGTGCAGCTGAGGGCCCTGCACCTCTGCCTGAAAAGGCCTCTTCCCAGGTGGAACATCTCTGGGGTCCCCCCTTCACCCAGCACAGAGGCTCATTCACAGATGCTGCCTGAGGGCCATCCTGCCTGCTGTCCCCCAACCGAGGGTGACCACAGCTCTCTGCACAGGGGGTCTGTGTGGGGTGGACAAGGCAGGATGGGGTGCTGCCCACTGACCTTCCACTCTCTTTAGGCACCATGCCAGAGGTGTCTGCTCCAGGAGTGTGGGAGCAGGGGCAGGGCTCCCTGTATATACTCTACGCTGACCGCTCTGTGATCAGACAGCTGGATCAGCTGGGCATCCCAACGGGCTGGACTGATCCCTGGACCACCTCACTCTCTACCATGTGGACAGCCTGGTCTACTCTGTGCAGGCCTATGACTACAACGTGCAGACTGGAGGCCTGGGTAGGGGCCTCCCTGGCCAGTCCCCCACACGCTCCCTAGGCGAAGGTTTCCATGGCCAGCTCCCCATACCCTCCCTGGGGTAGGAGCCTCTATGGCCAGCCACCTATACTCTCCCCAGGTGGGGTCCTCCGTGGCCAGACCCCCACGTCCTCCCTGGAGTAGGGTTCTCCGTGGCCAGCACCACAAGCCCTCCCTGGGTGGGGCCTTCCATGGCCAGCCCCCCACACCCTCAACGGGCGGGAGCTTTTGTGGCCAGTCCCCTCACATCCTCCCGTGTCCCCTCCTGGGGTCCCAGATGAACCACCAGGTCTGTAACTCCCTACCATGGTTGAGGACATGCAACATGACCTCCTGGGCTAGGCTGTGAGGGGCCATGTGCCTCTGTCCTGCCACAACAAACCCATGGCTGGTGTGCCACCTGGAGCCAGAGCAAGGAATGCCAGATGGGCTGTGCATGGACACCACAGGGACACTTTCGGTGGCCTGCATTGACGGAGGCAGGGTGATCCGCATGGACCCCAAGACAGGTGTGTGCACATGGCAGTCAGTCAAGGAGGGGCCATGGGGTGCTCTGTGCTATGGTGTTCAGGGTCCAGGAGTGGGAAGGCAGCACCACATGCTTGTCCAGCTACAGGGTGACCTGTGCAGATGGCGGCAGTGCCAGGATGGCCGCTCAGCACTTGGCCACTGTAGGGAACACTGGGGCTGATGTATAAAATGACCACAAACCAGCGTTGAAAACCACAGGACCTTGTCCTGTCCCACCCTCGAGGGTGGAGGCTGGACCAGGGTCCCAGGCTGAGCTCCCTGCACAGGCTCTAGGGAGGCTCCTCCTGCATCTCCCAGCTTCTGGGCTCCAGGTGGCCCTGGCTGGTGGCCCCTCAGTCCAGTCTCTGCCTCCGTCTCCACGGGGCTCCTCCTCCTTCACAGGCTGAGGAACCCCACCTTCCAATGCAGCTAAAGTCAGGCCTCCATCCCTGGGGTCAGGCCAGGCTCAGCTCTGGCAGGGCACTCCCCGCCTGACCGCTGTTCACAGCTGACAATAAATGTGGCCACCTCAATGTCATCTCTGCAGCTGCTGCCCTGGGATGTGCCCCCCCTGGACTGCCCCATGCTCTGTCCAGTGTCACCCATCTTCAGGGTCTGTGTCCCCTCTTCTGTCTCTTGGGAGTACACGGCCATTGCATGAGGGCCACTTGACCCAGGAGGAGCCCATCTCAGGACCCTTCACTAATGACGTCTGCAGAGACCCCGTTCCAACACCAGGTCCCACTCACAGGTTCTGGGGTGCAAATGTAGACACGACTCACCTCTTACAATGGTGTCCAGCTCCCTCCAGGAGCCTGGCCTCTCCAGCTCCTGGGCTCCAGGTGGCCCTGCTGACCCCTGCAGTCCATGAGTCAGGGCAGAGTTGGGGATCAAGTGCAGCAGGTGCCAGGGAGAACCAGTAGGCCCAGGGCCCCACTGGGGAGTGGGCACTGTCAGGCCACCTGGGGTCCAACAGCAGGCGGGTGGCTGGGCTTCAGGGACATACCTGAACTTTACTCACAGGGACGCGGCTGTGCACCCTGGAGATGCCAGTGTTGAGGGTGACGTCCTGCTGCTTCCAGGGTGGGGGGGCTGACTACTCTGGCTTGTGCGTGACCTCTGCAGTGGACAGCCTGAGTCCAGAGCAGCTGTTGCGGGAGCTGCAGGCAGGACACGTCTTCAAGGTCAGTGGGGTCTCCCTGCCAGGGTCAGCTTGGCTGCTGGCCATGTCTGCTCAGCCAGGTGTAACGCATCTTGACCTCGGGGACTGGAGCAGGCTTGGCAGCATCCATGGGGACATCTGTCCACCTGGAAAATGGCCCTCCCGAGGCCCCATGTGCCCTGCTGAGCACAGAGACGTTTACAGGAAGTTTAGGAAGCTGGTGTGGCTATCACTGCCAGGAGACTCAGCCACGCCCAGGGACTCACCTCCACCATCTCTTCCTGCAGGTCATGGGCCTGGGGGTGAGAGGCCTTGTGTTCTGCCACTTCACTGGCTGAGGAACCCCACCTTCCAATGCAGCTCACACCAGGCCTCCATCCCTGGGGTCGGGCCAGGCTCAGCTCTGGCGGGGCGCTCCCCGCCTGATCGCTGTTATCAGCTGACAATAAATGTGGCCACCTCAATGTCATCTCTGCAACTGCTTCCCTGGGATGTGGTCCCTCCCAGGACTGCCCCATGCTATGTCCAGTGTCACCCAGGTTCAGCTTGTAATGGCCCCGTGTGTTCTCCAAGGTCCCCACGGGTCACCTGTAATCTGCAGAACATATGGCCACACTGGTATCTCTGAGGTTGGCCTCTGCCTCTACTTGGTGCTGGGTCACTGAGAACAGGAACTTGAGCATGGGCTGTAGCTGTGCTGGACGTGCACAGTCCATCTGCTAGGGATCCAGCCAGACATCAGGTGCCTTCACAGCACTGGGCGCCCAGTGCCTTTACTTCCCAAACAGCCTATTTAGCCCTGAAAGGCACTCACACTTCAGCAGTGACCCAGTCGCCAGCCCAGCCCTGGCACCTGCCAACTGCTTGTGTCTGGATGGCCTGCTGTGGATAGGACCTGCCCACGGAGTCCACACTGAGTGACTCTCTGTATCAGCTTCTCTCACTGAGCCCCATGTCTCAAAGTCTGTCCCACTTGCAGCACGTGTCAGAGCTGCATTCTTTTTCAGGGCTGAGTAATATTCCACCGTGTAGATGGACTCGTCCTGTTCCCCCATTCCTCCTCAGTGGACACTTGGGTCACTTCTCCCTTCTGACCCTTGTGCATGGTGCTGCTGTGAATATTCACACACAAGTTTTCATTCCAGCGTTTTGTTTCTGGGTCCTTAGGGACATACCTAGTCTGGAGTTGCTGGTGGAATGGGAACTCCCTGCATAACCATGTGAGGCCCCTGCACACTGTCCCTCCACAGGGGGCTCCACACTGCCCTCCCACATACACATGCTAAGAGTGATGTAGAACTTTGAGTCCCCGACTCCAGAGGGCTCAGCATAGAGCTCCTGGAGGTCCCCACACAGGTGGCTTGCAGGTGCAGATGGCACCAGGAGTCTCTGTCCTGGGGTCCCTGTGGTCATGGTGGCAGAGTGCAGCTTGTCCTGTGGGCAGGGGTGGGCAGTGCTGTGACCAGGAAGGGCTGACCTTGGACTTGAGCCTCCATCTGGGAGTGAGGCCTGTGTGGAGTTGGTCCTGGCCTAGTGGTCAGTCCTGGAGAGGGGCGGCTGGCCTGGGAAGAGGGAGAGACCTGCTCACAGGTGGATCCCCTGATACAGGGTGCTGAGGGGCCAGGCGGGGACCTTAGGGAGGCCAAGCAGGGGCCCAGGAAGTGGGCATCCTCCTGATGACCACCACTGTCTGTGAGTCCAGGAGGCAACTGGGCTTTGCCTTGTCTACTTTGGAAAGCACTGGTGTCCACTGTGAATGTGGTGCTGGTTTATGCCACACAGAGTGCTGGAGAGGAAATTTGTAAGACAGTGGATGCCCACGCTGCCCCAGGCCAGGGGGCGGGGTGCCAGGTCCTCATTGGAATCTCCCTCCTGCCCGCCCTGGCTGCGCATTCTCTGTGCCTGCCTGAACAGACGGTCAGCCAGGAGAGTGGTCACCTGGGCCAGCACTCACCTCTGTGGGAGTTTCCACAGCTTGCCAGCTGCCTACCCCAGGTCTGTAGGGACCCCTTCTATATGGATATCACATTAGAACCAAAAACCACAGAGCAGCTATTATATCAGTTTTCAATGCAATATTATGTTTAACATTTGATACAAAAGGCCTCAGAGTAGCCATATCAGTTTTTGATAGTATAGGATGGACATAATAATAGTATTAATCACAACAGGGCAGCTATTATGTTACTTTTAGATGCAACAATATAGATATCATATTAGCTGTGAAGGCCACAGGACAAATACTATATCAGTTTTATTTTTTATTTTTTAATTTTTTTATATCAAAAGTTGAACTCAGGAGAACTCGACTACTGAGCTACATCCCCTGCCTTATTTTATATTTTAGTTAGAGATAGGGTCTCACTGAGTTACTTAGCACCTCACTTTTGCTTAGGCTGGCTTTGAACTCACAATCCTCCTGTCTCAGCCTCCTGAGCCACTGGGATTATAGGTATGTTTCACTGCACCTGGCCCTAGATCAGTTTTAGAACCTATATTATGGACATCATATACATATCAGAGGCCACAGAGAAGCTGTCATATCAATTTTAAATGCTATATTAGTCTTAAAGGACACAGGGCAGCCACTTTATCAGTTTTTGATGTTCTAGTATGGATATCATATTCAATACTAGTATTAAAGCCCATGGAGCAGGAATTATATCACTTTTAGAAGTAACAATAGGGATATTACATTAGTATTATATTATTATAATAACTTGAAATGCGATTATTTTATTAATTAGTGGATATCATTTTATTATAAAGGCTACAATGCAGGTATTTTAATAGTTTTGGAAGCTAGAGCATGAATATCATATTAGCATTAAAGGCCAAAGGTAAGCTAGTATGTTAATTTTACATGTACTGTTCTATGGATATCATAATAATATGAAAAACACAGGGCAGTTATTATATTAGCTTAAGATGCAATAAGATGGATATTACATCAATATTAAAAACCAGAGGTCATGCATTATGTTTCTTTCATATGTTATAGTATAGATATTATATTAGTATTAAAGGTCACAGGGAAGCCAAGTAGTAGTTTTAGAGTTTATACTATGGATATGGTGTTGGTATTAAAGACAATATGCAACTGTTATATTATTTACAATGATAAAGAATGGATACTACATCAGAACTATAGGCCATAGGACTACTATTTTATTAGTTTTAAATGCTATAGTGTGGATATCATAAAAGAATTGAAGGTCACAGAGCAGGTATTTTATTCATTTTAGATGTTGTAGCATGGATTTTATATATTATTAAAAGGCCACAGGGAAACTATCACTTCAATTTTAGGAGATACAGTGTTGATATTATTAAAGGCCATAGGGCAGCTAGCATATTAGATGCTATATGTGGATATTGTATTAATATGAAAGGCTACAGGAGAGCTATAACATTACATTAAGAGGCCAAAGTGTAGTTATAATACTAACAATAGTGTCACAGGCAGCTTCTATAGTACTTAGTATAGGTGCTGTAGTATGCACACCATATTAGTATTAAAGCCCAGCCAGGCAGTGGCACATGCCTGTAATTCCAGTGAGTTAGGAAGCTGAGTCAGGGGGATTACAAGTTCGAGACCAGCCTCAGCCACTTAGTGAGTCCCCAAGTAATTTATCAAGACTCTGTGTCAAAATAAATTTTAAAAAAATTAAAAAGGGCTGGGGATGGGGTTAAAGGACACAGGGCAGTCACTTTATCAGTTTTTGATGTTCTAGTATGAATATCATATTCAATACTAGTATTAAAGCCCATGGAGCAGGAATTATATCACTTTTAGAAGTAACAATAGGGATATTACTATTGTTTCAATTCCTATTACCAAAAAATATATTAAAGCCAAAACTTTAGTTATTTTATTAGTTCTATATGCTATACTATGTAAATCCTATTAGTATTAAGCTATTATACTCATTTTAGATACTGTAGTTTGGATATCATATTACTTTATTAAAGGCATCATGGCAACTATTTGTTTTAGGTGGTGCAGTATGTATATTATTTAGAATTGAAACCACAGTACAGCCATTACATTAATTCAGATGCTACAGTATGATACTATATTAACTTTAAAGGTCACAGTGCAGATATTTTATCAGTTTAAGATGACATAATATGAATATCATATTAGTATTATGTATTCTATTATTAAAGGCCACAGGGCAGCTCTTATATTAGGATGGATATTTTATTAGTTTTAATGATCTTGGGGAAGCCATTATATCAGTTTTAGATGTTCTAGCATGGATATCATATTAGTATTAAATGCCCAGGTCAACAATTATGTCACTTTTAGATAATTAAGTATGCATAACATATTAGTATTAAAGTCAACATGGCAATTGATATTTTAATTTCAATAGTATAGCATGAATATCATTAGTTTAATGGCTTCAAAGCAGATATTTTACTAGATTAATGTACTATAATATAAATATCATGCTAATATTAAAGGCCACAGAGCATCTGTTTATCCCTTTTAGATTCTATATCACATATATTAAATATTAAAATCCACCAGAGAGTTATTATATTGGTTTCACAGCCTGTAGAAAAGGTATCACATTCATATTAAAGGTCATGTCTATTATATTGGTTTTAGAGGCCATTATATAGATATCATATTAGTATTAAAAGCTAAGGAGAGCTATTGTATTAGTTTTAGATGCCATAATATGGATATCACATTAGATTTAAAGGCCACAGCCCAGCTACTATATTCATTTTAGATACTATAGTTTAGATATTATATTAGTATTAAAAGCCTCTAATGCTTCTAATATCTGTTTTTGATGCTATAATATGAAAATCATATTAATAGTAAATGCCGTAGAGCAGCTATTTTATCAGTTTTCCATGCCATAAATATGGAGATCATATCAGTAACAAAGGCCACAGGACAGCTATCATATTAGATTTAGAGGTCATAATATGGATGACATATTAATAGTGAAATCTATAGGGAAGCTATTATATTAGATTTCATGCTATCACAAGGTTATTATATTAATATAAAAAGACAGAGGGAAGCCATAGGATAGATAATAATATCTGTATTGGAAGGCCAGAGGACAAATTTTATATTAATTTCAGGGACCATAATTTTTATATCATATTAATATTAAAGGCCATGGGGCAGGGGCTGGGGTTGTGACTCAGTGGTAGAGCACTTGCCTATCATGCATAAGGCAATGTATTTGATTCTCAGTACCACATTAAAATAAATAATTAAATACAGGTATTGTGTCCATCTATAACTTTAAAAAATATTTTTAAAAGGCCACAGGGTAGGCTGGGGTGGTGGCTTGGTGTAGAGTGCTTGCCTAGTATGTGTGAGGCATTTGGTTTGATCCTCAGCACCACTTAAAAATAAATAATATGGGCTGGGTTTATGGCTCAGCAATAGAGCACTTAGCACATGTGAGGCCTTGGGTTTGATCCTCAGCACCACATAAAAATAAATAAATATGTAAATAAATAAAATAAAGGTATTATGTCCACCAACAACTAAAAAAAAATTTAAAAGGACACAGGGCACATATTATATTAGTTTTAGATGCTAAATTATGGATATTATGTTATTATTAAAGATCACAGTTTACCTATTTTATTAGTTTTAAATGTTGTACTATGGATATCATTAGTATTAAAGACCAACTATTATAATATTTTAAGTACCAGAGAGCATAACAGGTTAGTATTGAAGGCTACAGGAAGCTATTATGTTAGTTTTAGAGTCCACAGTATGGATATTACATTAGTATGTAAGGCCATAGTGCCACTATAATATCAGTTTCTGATGCTGTATTATGGATTATTGTTACAATTAAAGGGCACAGTACAGTTATTATATTAATTTTAGAGGCTATAGTACAGAGACCACATTTGAATTACAAAGCACAGGTCAGATATTATATTAGCACTACGTGCTATAGTATGAACATCATTAAGTATTAGAGGCAAAGGTACATGAATGCTATATATTGATATTATATTAATATTAAAGAAAACAGGAGATCTATTAGATGAGACAGTATGTATGTTACATTAGTATAAAAGGCTATAAGACAGCTACTATATTAGATTGGGATGTTTTGCTATGGATATATTATTACTGTAAAAGAAAAAAAAACAGTTATTATATTAGTATTAAATGCTATAGTGTGCACACTATATTAGTATTAGAGACCAAAGATCAGCTATTACATGTTTTAGAAATACATTAAAATCTCTTGTAGATAGAGACTCATGTTTATAGTCCTAAAATCAATTATGGTTAAGATTTCTGGAGAAACTTAGTTAAGATTTTCTGTGGAGGAGGGGGTGCCTTACAGAAGATTCTTTTAGTAGTGCAGTCACACTAAGGTAACTTCTGACCAGCAATTAACCATAGTGCCCACATTAACATGAGACTGACTTGTAGATGAAGCCCCCTAAATAGGATGGCCACCATGACAGTTCTGGAGAGCACTAGCTAAGATCAAAAACTCTACTGCCCAATGTGAAGGAGGAGTTGAACACCTGATTGGCAGAGTACAGAGGTGGTCCCCAGTTCTCCTGGAAAACATCAAAAACTAATGAAGTTTAGGGACAGCCAAGAGATGAGAGAGAGAGGGAGAGAGAGAGAAAGAGAGAGAGAGGGGGGGGGAGAGAAACACTAGAGAGAACACTTAGGTGAACACTAAGTTGGCAAAAGATGACAACAATATAGTAAGTAAGTGACATTTCTGAATACTTGAACAAAAGCCATATAGACTTACAAAAGTAGTCTTTACATTATATGAGGAAAGTACTAAGAATCAACACTGAAAAAGTAAGCAGTTGGCCTTTTGAATACAATAGAACACAAATGAAGAAAATAAAAGTTTGATGAAGAATCTGGGTTTTAGAATTTAAAGAACTAAATGTAAAGGAAATACCTAAAAAGCCAATTACATGGACAAGTCATTAGAAGACATGGAGAATCCTTAACAACTTCTAGAATAGGTCAAAGTCCAGGAACACAGTTGAGTTGAGGCTGGCTGAGCATTCTCGGGAGGCACAGTTTTGTCATGAGAGGAGCTGGGGAAGGGCTACACAGTAACCTGTAAAAGATTATTGTCAAGGGTTACATAAGGGGCTGAGAAAGGAGGTGGTAGAGAAACATACAGGAGATAAGAGCAGTTGGTGAAGGAAAACACAGGAGTTGAGAGGTGTTGGTGGAGGGCTACAGAGGATGGGATGAGAAGAGATGGTGGAGTGCTACAAAGAGGCTGTGAGAGGACATGGTCAAAGGCTACATATGAGCACTTGAGAGGAGGTGACAAGAGAGTACATAGGAGCGGATAAAAGGAAGTGGTGGAGGGCTAAATGGTGAGATGAGAGGAGAAGATGGAGGGCTACACAGAAAGCTGTGAGAGGAGGTAGTGGGGGTTACACAGGTAGAGATTAAATGTTCTGTTGGAGTGTTACACAGGAGGAGATAAGAGGAGAAGGTTGAGAGCTACACAGGGTCAGTAAAAGCAGACAGTGGAGGGCACACCAGAAACCATATGCTATGTGATACAGGGCTACACAGGAATTGATCAGTTTTGTAGGGTCACAGAGTGGGTCATAAGAAGTGGTGGTCAATGTTAACACAGTATGAAGCATAGTATCCCAGTGATGCTGAATTCTAAGGAATTCTTGGTTTGACCATTATTCTGACCCCTCTTACTTATTCATAACTCTAAAACACTAACACTACTTCCTATCTCTTAGCTTTTACCTCACCCTAGAAACCCTAAATATAAGCCCACAAACCATGTGCTTCTGTTTAACATCTATTCTGTAAACTACCCCTACCTACTCTGTACTCAACATCTGACCATACTCCAGAACACAAATTTGCTCAGGCTCAACTCCATCCATAATACCAACCCTAACCATAATGTTCACCACATAATTTTGTTTTTCTGATTTTGATCTTGAGAAGGGCTAGGCTTCAGCCTGGCTGACCTTGAGAAGAAGATGGTTTCAGTGTGGATGACATTTGAAGGTAGGCCTCATTCTTCCATCCAGGGCTGGTTGGCCACATCTGCTCTATTCTTGTAATGCATTCTTCTGGAGCAGGTTGGAGAGATCCTGGTTTGCCTGAATGTGATTTTGACCTGAAACAATCAAGCTACTTTTCCCATAGTTATTGTGAATATTGCACCTGAGTGTCACACCAGTCTTGTACTGGGACATCTTTATATCCTGTTAATGATATTAAAAAAGGCTCTGAGCATTCAGATGGCTTCTATGGGGCACATGCTGGTAAGTGGGAACAATCCCAAACCCCACTCCCAGCTCCTCTACCACCTTTACCATATCTAAGACAAAGAAGAAGGGATTTCAGTCCTTGACAGGGTGTTCTCGACAGGGACAGTGTCCTCTGAGACAGATGTTGCTTCTGGGGATGGGATACTGTCGCAGGAGCAGCTGAAGTGTAATGAAGCAGGGTGAGGGGGCATTTACAAGGTATAGTATAAATTTCATATTAGTATGCAAGGCCTACATGGCAGCTATTATATTAATTTTAAAAGATGTAGTAGGATATTAGAATAAAAGGGCACAAGGCAGTTGTTATTTCTGTTTCAAGGCCACATTATTAATATTATATTAATATTAAATACACAGAACACCTATTATATTAGCTTTAGTTTCTATAGTATGGATATTACAGTAGTATTAAAGACCACCATGCAAGTATTATACTGGTTTTGGATGCTATAGTATTAACATCATGTAAGTATTTAATGTCACAGGGCTGCTATTATATTAGTGTTAGATACTATGGCATGATATTAATGTTAAAGGCCACAGGGAAGCTATTATTTAAGTTTTAAATACTATCCTATGGATATCACATTAGTATTCATTGCCACAGGGCAGCTATCACATTAGTTTCAGATGGAGTGCTATGGATATAACATCAGTGTTAGAAACAACAAGTCAGCTTTTATATTACTTTTAGATGGCATGTTTAAATATTGTAATAATATTGGAGGCCAAGGGCATATATTACATTAGTTTTAAGATGTAATAATATGGCATCACTTCTTCCCCAGCTCATAGCCTGGTTGGTGGGGTCCTACAAGGCTCAACATGCATATCAAGAAGTATTATTTCCATTCAGGGTCCACCTACCCTGTCCATGGCATGATGTTCACCTTCAATTATTGCAAGGCATTCAGATTCTGTAAATCCAATGTACTAAGAACTTTAAAATAAAGCATAATCCTCACAAGGCCAGGTGGACTAAAGCATTCAGGAAATCAGCTGGTCAAGAGCTTTCAGTGGATAATTCATTTGAATTTGAAAAATGTAGAAATGAACCTGTCAAATGCCAGCAAGAACTACGGAATAAAACTATTAATGCAATGAAGAGAGTTGAAGAGATCAAACAGAAACGCCAAGCTAAATTTATAATGAATATATTGAAAAAAAATAGAGCTACAGAAAGTTCAAGACATTAAAGAAGTCAAGCAAAACTTCCATCTTATCTGAGCCCCTCTTGCAGGCAAAGGAAAGAAGTTGGAAAAAAAAAATGGTACAGCAGTTAAAATAGGATGTGGACATGTGGACAAGTTTCTTATAAATCTTCTCTCTGTAACCATTTCTATATGTACATTTGAAAATCTCCTTTGGAGACTTAGAATTTAATTCTAAAGTATTGATTTTTATATAAAGTCATTGAAGTGAAAGATGATTACAAATAATTTTCTTCTACATTGCAATCTGCAAAGCATCAGATTACGGTTGTTACATTGCACCTCACTGTAACATCTTCACTGATACATGTGCTTATATAAGTCATGAAAATTGTGTTTATAAATGCACAAGTGGATTGTGGGTAGAATAATGGCACTAGGGATCATATACATGTATTACATATAATAACTAATTACAAAAATTTATGGCCAGTGATATATAAAATAATTGTTTTTGCAATTAAAAAAAGATGCAGGGGCTGGGGTTGTAACTCAGTTGTATACTGCTTGCCTGCATGTGTGAGGCATTAGATTTGATTCTCAGCACTGCATATAAATAGATAAAGTAAAGGTCCAATGACAACCAAATTTTTTTTTAAAGATACATAATGTAAATATTACACTAGGTTAAAGGCAACAGGGAATATTCTTATTATTTTTATTTGCTAAAGTATGGACATTACATTAATATTAAAGATGATTAAAGACCCTACAAAGCCTCTTCTTTATTAGTTAAGGTACTATATTATGAATATTACATTAGCATTCAAGGCCACATTGCAGTTTTTATATTAGCTTGAGATGCTGTAGTATGAATATCATTTTACTATAAAAAGCTACAGGGAGTTATCATATTAATTTTGGACAATATAAGTTGGATATTATATTAATGTTAAATGCAACAGGGTAGCTATTATGTTATTTTAGGTGCCATAGCATGGATATTACAGAAATATTATCCTATGGCCTCTAATGTAACAGAATATTTTGTTACATTAGAGGCCATAGGATAGGTATTACATCAGTTTTAGATGTTATAATTTGGACATTATATTAGTAATAAAAGTGACAGGGCAGTACAGTGCTATAATTTACAATTCTATAATTTGTGTACTGTACTATAATATTATATTGATAGCCAAGTGGCAGTTATTTATTAGTTTTACATGTCATAAGATAGATATCCTATTAATATAAAGCCGCATGGCAGCTATTATATTAATATTAGGTGGTACAATGTGAATATCACAATAGTACTAAAGGTCATAGAATGAATATATATATATATATATATATATATATATATATATATATAGAGAGAGAGAGAGAGAGAGAGAGAGCATTTAATATTAAAATACACAGTTTTAGTTTATTAAAATATTAATTTTAGATGTTATCTATGGACGTCACAATAACATTAATGTCCTCTGGCTAGCTATTCTATTTTATTTAACTGCTATATTATAAATATCATATTAGTTTTAATTGCCTCAGGGCAAGTATTATATTAGTTTCAGATGCTATAGTTTTGAGATCTCATTAGTATTAAAGGCACCTATATATTTAAGATATCCCATGTTATGGGGCTAGAATCGTGGCTCAGTGGTAGAACGCTTGCCTAGCATGTGCGAGGCCCTGGGTTCAATCCTCAGCACCACATAAAAATAAATAAATAAAATAAAGGTATTGTGTCCAACTACAACTAAAAAATAAATTTAAAAAATATATCATGCTATGGATATTAAAATAGTTGTAATGGCCAAAGTTCAGCTATTGTATTAGTTTTAGATGCTATATGTGGATATCATGTTAGCATGAAAAGTGAAATTAAAGCAATTACATTGGTTCTGGAGGCTATACTATGGATATTATATTAATGTTAGAGCCTTCAGGATAGATATGGTTAATATAATACACAGGGAGATGAGAAAGGAGTTGGTAGAGGAATATACAGGAAATGAGAACAATTGGTGAAGGAAAACACAGGAGTTGAGAGGCCTGTTTTATACACCACAGTAGGGATATTGTTTTAATAATAACAGGCAGTTATATTAATTTTTGTTACTATAATATCTACATCATATTAATATTAAAAGCCACAGGAAAGTTATTCCATTAGTATTAGATGCTATATTAAAGATGTTACATCAGTATAAAAGACACAGGACATTAATATATCAGTTTTCTTTTTGCTACTGTATGGATAGCATGTTAGTATTAAATGTCATAGGGCAGCTATTATATTTGTTTTAGATGCTATAGTATGGATGTTATATTAAAATTAAAATCCTCAAAGCAATATCATATTAGTTGTAGATTGTACAGTATGGATATTATAGTAGTGTTTAAGGCTACAGGGCACAAACTGTATTAGTTTTAGAATCTATAATATAGGGAATATACTAATTATAGTCACCAGAGTGCAGCTATTATCTTTTTTTCTTTTAGTTTTAGAAGCTACAGTATTGATATGAATATTAAAGGCCACAAGGCGGCTATTGTATTAATTTTAGATGATATAGATGACTATTATATTAGAAATGAAGTCCACAGTCAGCTGTCTCAGATGCAATAATATGGATATTATAGTAATGTTTAAGGACACAGGATAGCTATTACATGTGTATCAGAAATACACTATGGATATTATGTTACTGTTAAAGACCACAGGGAAGTTTTTAGTTTTAAGATACAAAACTATAGATTTTGAGTATTAACACCACAGAACATCTATTATATTATTATTAGATAGAACAGTATGGAATTCATATTAGTATTAAAGGCCAGAAGTATTAGTTTTACACATTATAATATAGATATTATGTTTGAGTTAAAGGGAAGCTTTATACTAGTGTTGGACACTATAGTATAGTTATTATTAAATTAACACTGAAGGTCATAGGGTAGTTACTGAATTAATCTAAAATGGCATGTATATTACATCAGTAATGAAGGCCAAACAAAGTTCAGCTATTATTTTAGTTTTAGAAGCTATAGTATGATATCATAGTAATATTAAATGCCATAGGACAGCTATTGTATTAGTATTAGATGTTGTACTAATAATGTTATATTAATATTAAAAGCCACAGGGAATTAATATATCAGTTTTCAATGCTATCAATAAGGATGTCATCTTAGTTAAACATACAGATCAGCTATTTTATTAGTGTTCTGTGCAATAATATGGTATTGCATTAAAATTAAAGCCCATACAGCATCTATTACATTAGTTTTAGGAAAAAAAAAAATATATATATATATATATATATATATTTGTACCAGGGATTGAATTGAATCCAGGGGTACCTAACCACTGAGCAACATACCCAGATCTTTTTTTATATTTTATTTAGAAACGAGGTCTTGCTGAGTTGCTAAGTGCTTCACTCAGTTGCTGTGGCTGGCTTGAACTCATGATTCTCCTGCCTCAGCCTCCTGAGTTGCTGGGATTACAGGCATACACCACTGCACTTGGCTGGAATCTATATTACTGATATTATATCAATTATAAATGCCACAGGGCAACCATTATATTAGTGTTGGATGCCATAATACAAATAACATGTCAATATTAAAGGGCACAGGGCATACATTATATTAGTTTTAGATTAGTTTTATTATTAAAGGCCATAGGATAAATATTATATCAGTTCAAGATGTTATATTTTGGCAATTATATTAATATAAATGGCTACAGGGCAGCTATTCTTTTAGATGCTATAGAATGGATATTATATTAGTAATAAAGGATACAGGGAAGATATTACACTAGTTTTAGAGTACACAGTAGGGATGTCATATTAATATTAAGACCACAGAGCAACATTATATTAGTTTTAAATATGTACTATGGATATCATCATATTAGTATTAAATATCACAGTGCAGCTCTGATACCAATTTTCAATTCTATAGTCTAGAAATCATATTAATATTAAAGATCACATCTATTATCACATTTCCATGCTCTAACATAAATATCATATCAGTAATAAAGACCACAGGAACTACTCTTATATTTTAGAGGTCACAGTATGAATATTTTAAACTATTATATTAGGATTTGAGGCCAGAGTATGGATATTATATAAATATCAAAGGCCACAGGAGACATATGTTATTAATTTTAGGTGCCATAATATTTATATTAGATTAGAATTAAAAGCCAAAAGCCAGCTATTATATCAGTTTAAGATGTGTTGGTATGATTTTACATTAATAATAAAAGTCACAAGGCAATTATTAAATTACTTTTAGATGCTATAGTATGAATATTATAATAATATTAAAGGCCACAGGGTAGCTATTATATTAATTTTAGATCACATAGCATAAATATCTTATTAGTATTAGAGACCACAAGCCAAATATTATTTTAGTTTTAGATGCTATAATTTGGATATAATATTAGAATTAAACAGCCTCAGGGCCATTGTTATTTCAGATTTGAAGGCCAAAACATTGATATTAATATTGAAGGCTGCAGAGCAATTGGTATATTAAGTGTGTATGGTACAGTACAGATATCCTATTAGTGTTACAGGCCAGCAACACAGCTTCCCAGCTGCCAAGCCATGCAGCTGGCACACTGGTCTCTGTTGAGAAGCAGCAGCCAAGCAGCAGAGCAAAGCAGAGGAACAACAACCTGGGCAGGCTGGAACACAGGTACCAAGCATGGGCCACAGCCTCAAAGAGTCTGCCAAGCTGGCATTGGGGGTCTGAGGTGGAGTGGATCACTGCCACAAGCAGGCCATGGTGCACTGACCTGCCATCCCAAGATGACACTGACCTGTCATTCCAGAGGAGCAGGGAGATAAAGGAAGTAGGACAAACCTGAAAGAAATTCAGCGCTAACAAATAGTGTCAGTGCATTTCCAAACCCTAATTAGCATAATGTTTGGACCAACAGCATTGGTACATTTTTCAAATGCTGATTAGCATAAGTTTGGACCAATAGTGTGGACCCAAGTGCTGTATAAACCTAGACTGGCACAATCAGATGGCAACCATTTTCAGGGCTCCTCTTGCACTGCTCATACTGTGGGGAGTCCTGTTTCTATGCTCGTGTGAATAAATCCTATTCTCACACTCACACATCCTGATCTGTGGAGTTTATTCTTCAAATTCACAAGACAAGAACTCAGAAAGAAGAAGAAACTAACAGTGAGGTGCTGGGATCTGCTGTGTCACTGGAGGGTATGGCCCACCATTAGAGCTGCAACACTTCTCAGCTGCAGAGGGCTGGGGCTTGTGCAGACCTCTCTGCCAGTAGAAGGAAGAAACTCTATTTTAACAGGGAAGTAATTATATCAGTTTTAAGTGAAATCATGTGGATACTATATTAAATGCTGCAGTGCAGCTATTATATTCATTTTAGATGCTATTTTATGGATATCATATTAACAATAAATGCTATATAACCACTATTATATGAGATTAACAGATTATAGTATTAATATTACATTGATTTTAAGTGCCACAGAGCAGCTATAACATTAGATTTAGAGCTATAGTGTGGATATCATATTAGTGTTTAAGGCCTCAAAGGATCTATTATATTAGTATTGATGCTAAAAATGGATCTCATTTTAGTAATAAAGGCCATAGGACACATATTACATTACTTTAAAAATGCTTTAATATGTATATTACATTAAAGAATTTAGGACACATTTTATATTAGTTTTAGATGTTATAGGATGTATATTACACTACATTAAAGGCCACATGGCATGTATTATATGTTTTTTATTATTTTTTAGTTTTTAGTTTTAGGTGGACACAATATCTTTATTTTATTTTTATGTGGTACTGAGAATTGAACCCAGTGTCTTATTCATGTTAGGAGAGCACGCTACCATTTGGGCCACATCCCCAGCCCGTATTATATGTTTAAGGTGATATAATTAGTATTAAATGCCACAGTGCAAATATCATATTAACTTGAGATGCTATAGTATGGATATCATTTTACTACAAAAGGCCACAGGACAGTGATTATATAAGTTTTGAATGATATAGCATGGATATTAATATTAACAGCTATAAGGCCACTATTATATTAATATTAGATACTATCATATGGATATCATGATAGTATTAAAGACTCATGCAGCATTATATTAGGTTTAGATGCCATAATACAAATATTACATAAATATAAATGGCTGTAGCACAACTATTATATTTAGATATGAGTATCAAAGGTCACAGAACAACTATCATGTCAGTTTTATAGGCTATACTACATATATTAGTAGTAAAAGCCACAGGGAAGATGCTGTACTTTGTATATTTTATTAGTAAAGAAGGCACAGGAAAGCTATTGTCTTAGTTTTTGATGCTGAAGTTCTGGTATTACATTAATATTAAAGACCAAGGGGAAGTTATTTTGTTATATTTAGATGGTATAGTAAGGATATAATGTTAGTATTAAAGGCAACAGGGCAGCCATTATATTAATTTTAGATGATAAATATGGATATTACATTAACATTTAAAGGCCACAGGGCAGCTAATATATTACTTTTAGATTCTATAACATGAAATATTATATTAATATTAAAGGCCATAGGACAGCTAATATGCTAGTCTCAGATGCTACAATAAGGACAGTCCATTCATTACAGGTAAAAGTGCCCCTATTATTTACTTCTAAATGCTCGTGTAGAATATCACAGTAATATTAAAGTCCAGAGGAGAAGTATTATGTTAGCTTTAGATATCATACTGTGGATATCATATCAGTATTAATTGACACAGGGCAAGTATTATATTAGTTTCAGATGCTATAGTATTGAAATCTCATTAGTATTAAAGGCTACAGCATGCTTATTTATTAATTTTTATTTTAATATTAGAGATTGGGCATGGGATGCTTTACCACTAACCCACAATCCCAGCCCTTTTTAAAAATTATTTTTAAAATGTATTTTTTATTTGTGGGTGGATATAATACCTCTATTTTACTTTTAAGTGGTGCTGAGGATCAAACCCAGTTCCTCACATGTGCCAGGTGAGCATGTTACCACTGAGCCCCAGCCCAAGCCCTTTATTTTTATTTTGAATCAGGGTCTTGCTAAGTTGCTTAGGGCTTTGCTAAGTTGTTGAGTCTGGCTTTGAATTTGTGATGCTTCTGCCTTAGACTCCCAAGTCACTGAGATGACAGGTGTGTGTCTCTGCACCCAGCTATTTATTTAATTTGAGATGTCATGGTATGAATATTATAATATTTTAAAGGCAACAGGAAAGCTATTGTATTAGTTTTAGATACTATATTATACACATCGTATTAGCATGAAAGGCAACATTTAAGCTATTACTAGTTTCAGAGGCCACAGTATATTACATTAATGTTAAAGGCCACAGGATATGTGTTACTTTTCCAGGCTACACTATTGATATTATTAATAATAAAGGAAACAGGAAAGTTATTGTATTAATTTTAGTTGCTACAATATCTATATAACATTAACATTTAAGGACACAAGGTAGTGGTATATCTGCATTAGATACTATATTAATGATGTTATATTAACAGTAAAAATAAAGGGCACTGA
Source organism: Urocitellus parryii (assembly GCF_045843805.1). Lineage (NCBI taxonomy): Eukaryota > Metazoa > Chordata > Mammalia > Rodentia > Sciuridae > Urocitellus > Urocitellus parryii. Next base: position 94,495,794 of record NC_135537.1, on the reverse strand, counting down.
TATATTGAATTTTCAATGCTATTGTAGAGATATCATGTTAATATTAAAGGTCAGCTATTATATTACTTTTAGATGCTATAGTATGGATATTATATTAAAGTTAAATATCAAAGAGTACCTATAATATTAGTTTTAAAATCTATAATGCTGATATTATATTAATCATAAATGTCACAGAGCGGCTATAATATTAGTATAGGATGCTATAGCATAAATATTTTGTTAAAATTAAATGTCACAGGATAGCTATTATATTGGTTTTAAATCTATAATAATGATATTAATTATAAATGTCACAGTACAATTATTATATTAGCTTTGAATACTATAGTATAGCTATCATACTCATATCAAAGGTCAAAGTGCAGCTGAACACAAAATTAGTCAGGCAGTCAGTAAAGATAGGTAGACTGAGTCAGATCAGTCAGATCAGAAGCCAATTACAGTTAGTCCAGGATGTTGGAGAGGGATTGAAATGCTAATGCCTTCAGAGCCCTTCCTCCACCCTTATCAAGATAATCTGCCCCTGCTCCAACCTGTTGCTAAGGTAACCTGCCCAGGAATTGTCCTTCCCTAGAGGGAGTTGTAAAAGTTGCTAGTTAATTCACCCTGGGCCCCCTTCCTGCCCAAATGCTCCACTTTGGCCCCTCCACCCTATCTGCTTCTCACCTTTTGGCCATCCCACTGAGCATCTCCTGGGCCTAGTCATGTATGCAAGAAGTTAAGAGATAAAGGGAAGACAGCAAAAGAACAAAAGAAGCCTAAGACATATAAAAAGGCTCTTGGTAATAGAGAGGTGGGAGGGAAAGGGAGGGAGAAGGGGAATTGCATGAAGATGGAAGGAGACCCTCATCATTACAGGTGAGGAAAAAGAAAAAAAAAGAAGTGTGTCACATTAGATTGGGTAGAGAGAAGTGATGGGAGGTGAGGGGGTAAGAAAGGGTAGCAGAATAAAATAAACATTATTATTGCTGTATGTATATATTTGACTGCATGACCAATGGGATTCTGCAACCTGTACACTCAGAAAAATGGGAAATTATACCCCATCTGATTCAAATGTATGATATGTCAAGATCATTATATTTTCATGTGTAACTAATTAAAACAAATTAAAAAAAAAAGAAAAACAAAAAGGCTCTTGGGATTCCAGTAAACCAGCTATGGCCCCTTTCTCCCTCCAAGGAGAAGTCTGTTACCCCTTTTTAAATAAATCCTGTTTTATATGCTTGCTTTGGTGTGCTTCTCTAATGTTATATGTCAACATGTTAAGAAGCAGAACTCGTTACTGGTATTACAGCCATTTGATCAATTTTAGATGTTCTAGTATAGAGACCATATTAGTATTAAAGGCCAAAGGTAAAAATTATACCACTTTTAGTTGCTTGAGTATGAATATCACATTAGTATTAAAGTCAACAGGGCAGTTAATATATTAATTTTAGATAAGTTTATAGGAATATCATATTAGTTATTAGCCATAAAGCAGATATTATATTAGTTTAAAGTGCAATAGTATGGGTATAATGTTCATATTAAATGCCACAGGGCATCTATTTATTTGTTTTAGATGCTATAATATGGACAATAAATAAATATGAAAATTGACCAGGAAATTATTATATTGGTAATAGAAATATATACAGGTCATAGAAAGAATGGTATATTAATATTAAAAGTCACACTACATCTATTTCATTGGTTTTAGAGGCTATAATATACATATCATATTAGTATTAAACACTACAGGGCAGCTATTATATTAGTTTTAGATGCTATAGTATGTATATCACATTAGTATTCAGAGCCACAGTACAGCTATTACATTAATTTTAGATACTATAGTTTAGATATCTTATCAGTGTTAAGGGCCACAGAGCAGCTATTATGCCAGTTTTAAAAGGATTTAATATAGATATTACACTTACATTATAGATCATAATACAGCTATTATATTAGTTTATAATGCCAAAACACAAATATAATATTAATATCAAAGTCCATAGTATAGTTATGAAATTAGTTTAAAATGCTATACTATGGATATAATATTAAAACTAAAGGTCAAAGGGCAGATAAAATATTAGTATATGATTCTGTGCTATACATGTTATAACATCTATTAGTATTAAGGACCAAAGTTTACCCATTATATTAGTTTAAGATATTATTTTATTAATATTACACTAACTCAATGGCCAGATGTCAGCTATCATATTAGTTTTTATGCTATTCTATGAACATAATATAAATATATGAGAGGCCACATGTCAGCTATTACATTAGCTTGAGATAGCAAAGTATGAATATTACATCGATGTTACAGGCCAAAGGGCAGTTATTTTATCAGTTTTAGGTATGAATAGTACACTAGTGTTAAAGGCTACAGGATATATATCATATTAGCTTAGGATGCTATAATATGGATATTAATTAATTTAAAAGTGCTGAGGGCCATTGCCAAGTAGGAATGACGCATCGAAATCCTTGCCAGCATACCCCATGTTAAATATGGTAATGCTGGCATCTTTGCTGATGGTGTCACCAGTGACGCAATTTTTCCAAAGGAGCCGTCAATTGGCTTGGTGTTGTGGCATTTCTGTATCCTCCTCCCTTCTACTAGTGATGGTCTAAAATTTGGGGGCCAACAGAGGTGAGGCAAAGAACCTCATCCCCCCACTGGCACCAAGGCTAATTTTGGGGGGCAACAGAGGTGAGGCAAGAACCTCACCCCCCCACTGGTGCATAGACCTATCCACAAGCATGGCTGAATGCTGGACCCGTAGTCAGTGACGGGTTGATCTGGTTGCAGTGGATTCAACCTAAGACAGGAAACTGACACCTAAAGGTCAGTTCTCCCATGACGTGTAAGAACCATATGTTGAATTGGACAACCTACCAGGCACGGTCCTAAGCCACATTGCTTGTTGTTTAATTAATCAGAAGGGGGGAGATGCTGAGGGCCATTTCCAAGTAGGAATGATGCATCGAAATCCTTGTCAGCGTACCCCATGTTAAATGGACTTGCCTTGGAAATTTGCTGTGACCTTGCATGTGTGTTTGAGAAAGGTGACCCTGCTCAATGACCAGGGTGGATACAGGATTAGGGTGTATCCTGCAGGTTTGAGGAAGTATCCCAGGTTTAGGGCCTTCCCAGTTTAAGACAATAGGAGTTTTAGGGAAGTTGGAGGTTGAAGATTATTGCTGCTGGGAGTAGGGCATGCCTGCTGCCTGAGTTCCTGCTGAGTTCTCGTGGAGAGAAAGTATTTAGGACGTGAATTGTGCGGGAGATGGGGGATTTCCCCGAGCATGTGTGGAGGCTGGTGTGAGATCAGGAATTAAGAATTGCTGTTTGAACCTACAAAGCTGTGTGGTGGCTTGTGATCTTGTGCCAAGCCAAGACATTGGCATTTGGCATAAAAGGTCACAAGGCAGCTATTATATTTATTTTAGACACTATATTATGAATATTATAGTACTAAAAGAACACAACTTGGATATTTTATTAGTATTAGATGTGAGATATATATATTAGCTTTAGATAAAATAGTATGTATATTATATTAGTGCTGAAAGCCACAGGGAAGCTATTACTTTAGGATGCTAGAGCATGAATATTTCCATAGTATTAAAGGACATACGCCAGATATTATATTAGTTATAGATGTTATAGTGTGGACATCATTTGGTTTTAGAGACCACAAGGCAGCAGTTATAATAGTGTTAGTATCTATAACTTCTATATGATATCAGTTTTTAAGGCCAGAGGGCAGATATTTTATCAATTTTAGGTATTAAATTAATATAAAAGACCACAAGGCAACTATTGTTTTAGTTTGAGATTCTATAGGATGGATATTATGCTAGTAACAAAAGACATAGGGAATCTAACTAATAAGTTTTAGAGGACTCGGTAGGGACATCAAATTAATATTAAAGGCCACAGAGCAACTATTACATCAGTTTTAGATGCTAAAATATGGATCTCACATTAGTATTAAAGACCTCAGGATAGCTATATCATTTTTGATGCTATAATGTGAAAAATCATGCTAATATTAAAAGATACACCATAGCTATTATATCAATTTTAGATGCTGCTATGGATATTATATGAATATAAAAGGCTACAATGAAGCTGTCCTTTTAGTTTAGATGCTACAGGGTAGATATTATATTAGTTACAAAAGACATAGGAAAGCTATTAAGCAAGTTTAAGAGGACTCAGTAAGGGATATCCTATTGATAGTAAATGCCACAGGGCAGCTATTATAATAGTTTTAGGTACTGCAATATGGACTTATATTAATATAATAATCAAGGCCACAGGACAGATGTTATATGATTTTAAGATGACATAGTATAGGGTTGGGGTTGTGGCTCAGAGGTAGAACAATTGCCTATCATGCATGAGACACTGGGTTTGATCCTCAACACCAAGTAAAAATAATATAAAAACATTATATCCAACTATAACTAAATTTTTTTAAAAAAAGATGGCATAGTATAAATGCTATTTTAATATTAAAGGACAAAGGGAAGCTATTATATTAGTATCAAATGCTATAATATGAATATCATATTAGTATTTAAGATCAAAGATGTATTACATTAGTTTAAGATACTTTAGAGTGGATATTATGTTAGATTAAAGACCATGGGTTACATTTTATGTTAGTTTTAGATTTTAGTATAAATATTGTATTAATGTTAAAGGTACAGAATATCTATACATCAGTTTAAGGTGCAATAATATGAATACTACATTATTACTAATTACAGAAGGTTAGCTATTATATTAGTTGAGATGCTAGAGTATGGATATCATTTTATTAAAAAAGCCTACAGGGCAATTATTACATTTTGGATGATATAGCATGGATAGTTTACTACTAGTAACAGATACAAAAGCAACTATTATATTAATATTAGATGCTGCCTTATGAATTTCATAATAGTATTAAAGACTCAGGGCAGCTATTATATGAGTTTTAGATGCTATAGTACAAATTATATATCATATTAAAGGCCAAAGCACAGCTATTATATTTATTTCAAATAGTGTATTATGAATATTAGTATCAAAGTCTACATGATAACTATCATATTAGTTTTAGATGCTATACTTTGTATATTATCTTAGTGGTAAAGTCCAGTAAAGGCAGACATTATGTTAGTTTTATTTACTGCACTATGCATACCATTAGTATTGAAGGCCACAGAGAAGATATTGCATCACTTTCAGATGCTATTATATGGATATAAGTATTAAAGTCCATAAGAAAGCCATTATATTAGTTTTTGGCTCTATATTATGAATATTATGTTGATATGAAAGCCAAAGAATAGTTGTTATTTTAGATGCTATCATGTAGATATTATTTTAGTATTAAAGGACAGAGATCAGCTATTATATATTCGAAACTAAGAGTACTATATATTTATTATATTAATATTAAAGAACCAAGACAGCTATTATATTAGGTTTAGATACTATACTATGGATAGCATATTATATTAAAGGCCATAAGATATCTAGTATACTAGTGTCAGATCATATGTGATTATTACTAAGGGCACAGGACATGTATTAATATAACATCAATATTATATTAATTATTATGATATTAATATTTAAGGTCACAAGGCACCTATTATATTAGTTAGAGATGGTGCCATATAATTATTACATTGATATTAAGAAATGCAGGGCATCTATTATTAGCTTGAGAAGTGATAGAATAGATATACTATTAAAAAAAAAACTATAGGCAGCTAATATATTAGTACAGAATTCTATAGTGTAGATAGTACATCAATAGTAAAGGTCACAGGGCAGCTATTGTATCAGTTTTAGAGTCTATAATATGGATATCACAGTAGTGATATATATGGATATTACTTTAATGTTAAAGGATGCAGGGAACATATATTAGATTATTATTATTAAGATAGATTACATAAGACAGTATATATTCATTGGTATTAAAGGCCACAGGAGAGCTATTTTGTAAGATTGAGAGGCTATAGTATGAATATCATACTACTGTAAAAGACTACAAGGTGCGAATACTTTAGTATCAGATGTTATAATTTGGATATCATATAAATATACAGGTCACATGGCAACTATTATATAAATTTTAAATTCTATATTAATTATACTATAGTATTTTTTTAAAACCACATGGCATTTATTATATTTTAGATATTATGTGTTGGATATCACTAGTATGAAAGATTACAAGAAAGTTAATATATTAGTATATGATGCTGTAGCATGGATATCACATTAACATTAAAGGCTGCAGGGCAGCTATTATATATATTTAAGTGCTGTATTAGTGATAGTTTATTAATATTAAAGTTCACAAATCAGCCATTACATTAGAATCAGATGCTACAGTATAGTTATCACGTTAATAATAATGCCACATGGTAGGTACTATATTTGTTTAATATGCTATAGTATTGATATTACATTGATAATGAAGGCAATAGTGCAGCTAATATATTAGCATTACACGCAATAGTATGCATATGATATTAGCACTAAAAGCCACAGGGCAGCTATTACACTAGTTTTAGAGGCTGTGCTATGGATATATTTAGAATATTATAGGCTAAAATACAGTTATTCTATTATCTTTAGAATGCATATTATAATAATACTAAAGGCCATAGAAGAGCTCTTCTGTTTTAGATGCTATAGTACAGATATCACATTGTTATTAAAGACCACAGGAGAGTCATTTTGTTATATTTATTTATTTATTTATATAAATATTATATATATATAAATATATATATATATATATATATATATATATATATATATATATATATATACCAAAGCACAGCTATTATGTTTATTTCAAATAGTGTATTATGAATATTAGTATCAAAGTCTACATGGTAACTACATGTTTTAGATGCTATAGTATAGATATTACATTGTTATTAAAGACCACAGGAGAGTCATATATAAATAAAAATATATACAAATATATATATTTATATGGATGTCATTAGATAAGGGGAATTAGTCATATTTTGTTAATTTTATTACTTTTAGATGCAATAGTACAAATATCATTTTAGTATTCAATGTCACAGGGCAGCTATTACAATAGTTTTAGACTGTATAATATGGAGATCATATTAGCATTAAAGGTCATAGTGCAGAAATTTTATTAGTTTTAGAAGCTATAATATGAACGATATAGTATGGGTATTATATTATTATTAAAGGCCACAGGGTAGCTATTATATTAGTGGTAGACTGTATAGAATAGAGATCATGTTAGTATTAAAGGCCATAGGACAGCCCTTATATTAGTTTTAGAATCTATAATAGGATAATATATTAATTATAATCACCACAGGTGTTATGATTTGGATGTGAGGTGTCTCCCAAAGTTCATGAGTGAGTCAATGCAAGAAGGTTCAGAGAAGAAATTATGGGGCTGTAAAAGCCTTAACTCAATCAGTAAATTAATCTCCTGATTGGATTAATTGAGTGGTGACTGGAAGCAAGTGGGGTGTGACTGGAGGAGTCGGGGTATTTGTGGTAAGCCTTTGACATATATATTTGTATCCAGCAAGGTGAGATCTATCGAGCTAGTGAGCTAGCTAGATATCTCCTTCCTGATCATCATGAGAGCTGCTTCCCTCTACCGCACTCTTTCACCATGATATCCTGTTTCACCTTGAGCTCCAAGGAATGGAACCAGCAATAGATTGAGACCTCTGAAACCATAAGCCCTCAAATCACCTTCCTTCCTCTATAACTTTGCTGGTTGGGTCTTTTAGTCAGAGCAGTGAAGAATCTGAATAAAATAAATTAGTACCAAGAAGAGGAGTCACTGCTGTGACTAACCTCACCATATGGTTCAGAAGCTTTTGGAGCTCTTTTGAAATTGGTGCAAGAAATATTGAGATGCTCAACAGTGCAAGCTGAAAATGGTTTAAACTGTTGTAAGCAGAACTTAGTGGCCAATTCTTGTGGGAGCTCAGAAGACCAGAATGCCAATGGGACCAAGAACAGTGAAGACAGGGCTTGAGAGGGCTCAGAGGAGAATACTACTGGTAAGTGGCCATTAATGTTATGTTCAGGCTGAGAAGTTGTCTGCATTTTGCTTATGTCCTCAGACTTTCTGTGAGGCTGATTTTAAAAGTGATACCCATCTTAACCTGGCAGAAGAAATGTCTAGGCAGCACAGAATTCAGGAAGTGGCATGGGTATTGTTGGTGGCTTTTAGCCAAGCTTATTTTGACATTCAGAAGCAGAAAGCAGAACAAATTTGAAAAACATTAACTTGAAAGATGGGAATAAAACTGGGACCAAGGAAGTTGCAGTTTTTAAAGACTTTAACATTACTAATGAAATGCTAAAGACTTTACCCAGAGACAATAAAAAAGATGGCTTGAGGGCATCTGAGGAGCTAGCAAGACCACACCCATCTTAGGCCCAAGGGAGTAAAAGTGAAAATTCTCTTGGAGACCAATGGGGGATCCTTCTTTTTTTTATGAGAGAGAGGGAGAGAGAGAGAGAATTTTAATATTTATTTTTTAGTTTTCGGCAGACACAACATCTTTGTTTTTATGTGGTGCTGAGGATCGAACACGGGCCACACGCCAGACTAACGTGCTACCGCTTGAGCCACATCCTCAGCCCTCGGAAATCCTTCTTGCACAAGGGGGCCTAGAAAGTTTTTTCAACATGCTTCCACCAGACACTTGAGGCTGTTGCATCCAAGGTTCCTGAAGGCTTTACCACTTATTGCTTTGAATGGCAATAGACATTGGCACCAACAACGTGGTGCTGGTTCTGCAGGAATGCAGGATGCTGGAATTAGGGGGTCATAGAGATTTCCACCAAGATTTCAAAGGAAGGCATGGGAGACCAGGCAAAGTGCAGCAGGGTTGGAGTCCATGCAGGTAGCCCCTGAGAGGGCAAAGTGTGGAGGTGTGAGACCCCCAAGATTAAGAAATGCCAGTAATGTGGGACACCATCCTAAGAAAGCTGCAGGAATCAAGCAGAGACAAGCCAACAGAAAGCCACTTGGCTATAAACCACAAGGCCACAGGGGCAGATCTACATAAGCCCTTTGGAGAGAACATCATGATGCTATGAGCTCCAGATGCCAGTCACAGAACTTATTTTCCCAGCTGGATTTCAGTCGTTGTTCTTATCCCTTCTTTCTATGCCCCTATTTTTCTGAATAGAAATGTTTGCTCTGTACCATTATATATTGGATACTTGTAAATTGCTTTTAATTTTTTGGGAGCTCAAAATGCAATATTGCCTTAACTTTGGACTTGAACTTTGAGCAATATTGGAACTGTTGAAACTATGGGGACTCTTAGGAATGAATTAAGTATTCATGTATAAAACAATGCAAGAATTTTCAGAGATTGGGTTGTAAGAGTCTTAACACAATCAGTAAATTAATAACCTGATGGGATTGATTGAGTGGTAACTGAAGGCCAGTGAGGTGTGGCTGGAGAACTTGGGGGCATTGGAAACATGTGTTTGGGGATATATTTGTATCTGGCAAGTGGAGATCTCTTTCTCTGTCTCTGATTTCTGATCATCATGAGAGCTGCTTTCCTCCACCACACTCTTTGACCATGATGTCCTGCCTCATCCTGAAAGACAAGGAATGGATACAGCTGTCTATGGACTGAGAACTCTGAAACTGTGAGCCCCCAAATGAACTTTTCCTCTTCTACAATTGTGCTTTTAGTTACAGCAATGAAAAAAGCTGATTAAAACAATAGGGCTCTATTTTGTTAGTCTTGGATATGACATGTAGAAGTCATATTAGTATCAAAGGCCACAGGGCAGCCATTATATAAGTTTATATGTCACAGTTTGAATATTCTATTAATATTAAAGGCTACATGGCAGATATTATGTAAGTTTTAGAGGCCAAAGTATGGACATTATGTTAATATTAAAGGCCACAGGGCAGCTATTATTTTTTTTATTCTATACTATGTATATCACATTAGTATTAAAAGCAGCCATTATATTAGTTTATAAGCCACAGTATGAATATTATATTAACATTAAAGCCATGTGGCAGCTATTATATTAGTTTTAGAGCAAAAGTATGGATATTATGTTAATATTAAAGGTCTCAGATCAATTGTTATATTAGTTTTAGAGATTAAAGAATGGCTTTCATATTGAAGTCCACAGTACAGCTATTATATTAATTTTTGATGCTATAGTGTGGATAAAATATTAGTACTAAAGGCCACAGGGAAGATATAAAATTAGTTTTAGATGCAATACTATGGATATTCCTGTAACATAAAAAGTGACAGAGAAGCTATTGTATAAATTGTAGAAAGTATAGTATAGACATTATAATAATATTAAAGGCTAGAGGGCATCAAATCTATTAGTAACAGATTCTACACTATGGACATCAGATTAGTCTTTAGCACCACTGCATAGGTATTTTATTAGTTTTATGTGCTACATGTGGAAAATATGTTAATATTAAGGCAATAAGACAACTATTATATTGGTATTACATGCTTGGCTATGGATATCAAATTAATAATAAGGCCACAAATCAGCTACTACATTCATTTTAGATGCTATGTATGGATATTATATTAGAGTTAAAAGCCACAGTGCAGCTATGATATCAGGTTTTGATACTGTGCTATGGATATAGTAACAAGGCACAAGGCAGTAATACATTAGTTATATATGCTCTAGTATGTATATTATATTACTATTAAAGGCCATTGGACAAATATTATGTCAGATTTAGATGATACAGTATACATATTAGTTTTTGATGCTATAATACCTATTTATGATACTAATATCCTATTAGCTTTAAAAGCCACAGTACAGATATTATATTAATTTTAGATACTAAATAAAAATGTTACATGAATATTAATATATTAGTATCAGATGCTACACTATGAATAGTAAAAATAAAAGAAAAAGTGCAGCTATCATTTAGTTTTAGATATTCTAGCAGGATATCAAAGTAATATTAAAGGACACAGGATTAACTATTATATTAGCTTTAGATACTATGTAATAAATATTATATTAGTATTGCTTGCCACAGGTCAAGTATTATATTCATTTCAGATGCCATGGTATTAATATCAAATTCATGCCAAGACCTCAGTGCAGCTATTGCATTAGTTGTAGATGCTATTTTATGGGCATCATATTAGCATGAAAGCAACATTAAAGCAATTACATTGGTTCTGGAGGCCACACTGTGGATATCATATTAATGTTAAAGGCCAAAGAAAATGTATTTGGATATTATGTTAATAATAAAGGAAAGAGGTCAGTGATTTAATTAGTTTTAGTTGCTATAGTTTCTACATCATATTAACATGAAAGTTCACAGGGCAGCTATAATATCAGTATTATACACTCTACTAAAGATGCTATATTAATGTTAAAAGCCACAGGGCACTAGTATATCAATTTTAATGCTATTGTATAGATATCATGTTGATATTAAAGATCATAGGGCAGCTATCATATTAGTATTAGATACTATAGTATAGATATTATATTAAAATTAAAAGTCACAGGGCACTTGTTACATTAGCTTTAAAATCTATAATACCTATATTATATAAATTGTAAATGTCATAGGAAAACTATGATATTAGTTGTGGATACTATGGTATGAATATCATGTTAATACTAAAGGCCATGAGACAGCCATTATATTAGATTATAGGCCACAGTGTATGTATTATATTAATATTAAAGGCCACATGGCTGCTACTATGTTGGTTTTGTAGGCCAAATAATGCATATTATATTAATATTAAATGCTACAGAGCAGTTGTTATTTTAGTTTTATGGCTAAAGTGTGGATATCATATTCATATTAGGGTTAGATGGCAACAGGCCATTTTCATATTGGTTTTAGAAGCTGTAATATGGATATCATATTAATATTAAAGACCAAAGAACAAACAATATATTAGCTATAGAAGCTATAATATAGATAACATAATAGTCTTTAAGGCTACAGGGCAGAAATTTTATTAGTTCCAGCTGCCACAGTATTGATACTGTATTAGTATTGAAGGCAACTGAACAGCCATTATATTCATGTTAGTGCCACACTATGGATATCATATTCATATAAAAGGCCACAGCACAGCACTTACATCAGTTTTATATGCTACAATATGAATATCATGTTAGTATTAAATTCCACAGGGCAGCTATTATATTAAATTTTGATGCTATAATTATAGATGTATTAGTAATGAAGGCCACAGAGCACCTATTGTATCAGTTTTAGATGTTAAGTTTAGATACTGGATTAGTATTAAAAGGACACAAGGCAGCTATTATTTCAGTTTTAGAGGCCACCATATGGATTTCATGTTAATATTAAACCCAGAGCAAACCTATCAGTATTTGATGTTCTTATATGGATACCATATCAGCATTAAATGCCACAGGAAGCTATCACATGAGTTTTATATGCTATAATATGAATATCATATGAGTACAAAAGGCCATAAGGCAGCTGTTCTTTCAGTTTTAGATGCTATAGTATTCATATCTTATTATTATAGACCACAGAGCAGCTAATATATTAGTTTTATATGCTACATTAGTATTAAAGGTCACATAGCAGATATTACATAAGATTTAGTTTCTATTTTATGGATGCCATATTAGTACTAAGAGCACAGGAGAGGGAGTATATTAGTTTTAAGATACTGTAGTAGGAATGCTACATTGATATTGAAGGCCAGAAGAGATCTATTATATTTGTGTATGGATTTAATATTAATATAGAAGGCCATAGGCAAGTTATTCTATTTTTATAAGAAGTCACAATATGTATGTATGCATGTATATTAATATATTAGTAATATTAAAGGCCAAAGAAAGCTATCTTATTAGCTTAAGATATTATAGTATAGAGGCTGGGTTTGCAGCTCAGTGGTAGAGCACTTGCCTAGCACATGTGCAGCACTGGGTTTGATCCTCAGTGCCACATAAAAATAAATAAATAAAACAAAGGTCTTGTGTTCATCTACAACTAAGAAAAATATTTTAAAATTTAAAAGATGTTATAGTATGGATTTGCGTTAATAATAAGGGAAACAGGGCAGATTTTATATTAGTATCAGTCGTAGTAGTACGGATATTACATTAATATTAGTCGTCACAGGCAGGTATTATATTCATATTTGATGGTTTACTATGCATATTACATTAGTATGCAAAACCAATGGGCAATTATTGTATCAGTTTGAGATACTATAGTATGATCATTTATACTAATATTAAAGGCCCCAGGGTAGATATTATATTAGGTACAGATACAGTTGTATGGAATATATATAGTATATATATATATATATATATATATATATATATATATATATATAATATTATATTTATAATATTATTGCATTAATATTAATGGCCAATAGGCAGGTTTTATATTAATTTTATATGCTATAGTATAAATATCAATTAGTAATGAAGCCACTGGGTACCTATTATATTAGTATTTGATTCACTAATATAGAATGTCATATTAATAGTAAAAGCCACAGGACATATATTAGTTTAAGATGATATTTAGTTTAAGATGTTCAATTAATACTAAAGTTCACAGACCATATATTATATTAGTTTAACATGCTATACTAAGGATATTACTTTAGTATTGAAAACTCAGGGTAACTATATTATAGCTTGAGCTCAATAATGAATATCCTTTACCACAAAAAACTACGTGGGCTATTACATTAGTTTTCAAAGCTATGACAAGGATTTATATTAACATTAAAGGCCACAGGGCAACTATTAATTTTGCATGCTATAGTATGGAAATTATTGAGTATTAAAGACATAGAACAGCTATTAAATTAGTTTTACATGCTATAGAATTGATATTACATCAAATTTAAAGGACACAGACCAGCTATTATATTTATTTTAGATGCTATTATATAAATATTATATTATTGTTAAGGGCATCTAAATATGAGTATGAGTATCATATTAGGATCAAAAGCCATAGAGAAACTATAATATTAGTTTTAAATGCTATAATATGGATATTATATTAGAACTAAAGGGCTCATGGCAGCTATTTTATCACTCTAAGATAATAAGAGTATGGTATTACATTAATATTAAATACCCCAGCACTACTTGTATTATTTTTAGATGACACAATATGGATAACATTCTAGTATTAGATTTCACAAGGGATTTATCGTATTATTTTAGATGCTATGTGTGGGTACCATATAAGCACTAAAGGCCATAGTGAGCAATAATATTTGCTTTATTTTATTTTAAGATAGAGAGAGACATAGAATTTTTCAATATTTATTTTTTAGTTCTCAGCAAACACAACATCTTTATTTTATTTTGTGTGGTGCTGAGGATTGAACCCAGTGCCCCGCGCATGCCAGGCAAGCACGTTACTGCTTGAACCACATCCCCAGCCCATTTGCTTTATGTTTTATACTATGAATAACATGTGAATACTAAATTCCGCAGGGCAGCTTTTATGTTAGTTTTAGATGTTATAGAATGGATATTGTATTACCATTAAAGGCTACTGTAGAGGAATTATATTAGTTTTAAAGATGATATTGTAGCTATAATATTAATATTAAACTGCATATGTCAGTTATTTTATTAGTTTTAGATGCTACTTTATGAATATTAGTGTCAAAAGGCCACAGGGCAGGTATTATTTCAGATTTACAGGCCACAATATTGATATTATATTAATAACCACAGGAAGCTATTTTATTAATTTTAGATGCTATAGTACAGAAATTAGTATTAAGGATCAGATGGCAGATATTAGATTTAGATGATCTCTAGTGGGTATGTGATATTAATATTAAATGTTATAGGGCAACTATTATATCAGCTTCAGATGGTATAGTTTGGGCATCATATAACTTAAGGCAAGTAAGCAGATACTGTTAATTTTAGATGCTATTTACAGATATTATACTAGTACTAAAGGCCACAGATCACCCATTATATATTAGCATGTAGTGCTATACTGTGGATATATATTAATATTGAAGGTCACATGACAGCCATTGTATTAGTACTAGGGGCCGCAGTATATTTATTTTATTAATATTAATACCTACAAAAGTTAGTTTAGGTGTGTGATACTATGGATTTTACATTAATAACAAAGACCAAATTGCAGCTATTACATTACTTTTAGATGCTGTTTTATGGATACCATGTTAGTATTAAAGACCCCAGAGCAAAGCTTATGTGAGTTTTAGATGTTTTAGGATGGATATTATATTAGTATGAAAGAAGACAGGACAGCTGTTATATTCATTTCAGATGCTATATAATATGGTCATTATTATTAAAAGGTTTTTGGCAACTATTAGGTTAATTTTTGATGCCATAATATACATATCATGTTAGAATTAAAGGCCACAAGGCAGTTATTATATTCAATTTTTATGTTATAATCTGGATATTTTATTAGTACTAATGACCACAGTGAACTTATTACAATAATTTGAGATGTTATAGTGAGGATAAAATAATAATACTAAATCTATAGGTAGCTAATATATCAATTTGCAATGCTATCATATAATATTAGTATTCAAGGTCATGGGGTGGCTAATATAACACTTTTACATGCTATAATATAGATATGATATTAGTGTTAAAGGCCACAATGAGGTTACTTTATCAGTATCACCTAATAATGTGGATGAGATATTAGTATTAAAAGATACAAGGCAAATATTATATCAGTTTTAAATATTATAGTACGAATATCATATTAGCATTAAAGGCCACACAGGACAGCTCTTACATCAGTTCTGGATGCTCTAGTATAGATATCATAGTAGTATTAAAGGCCACAAGGCAATTATTATGCCAATTTTAATTGCTACTGTGTGTATATTTTATGAGCATTAAAGGTCACAGGATGCTTTTCTACCAATTTTAGATGTGAAAGTAAAGATATTATTTTAATATTAAAAGCCACATGGAAGCTACTATATTATTCTTATAGGTATTTATAGATGTTATATCGATATTACATGTCACAAGGTACCTATTATATTCATTTTATATGTCCTAGTATCGATGTTATATTAAAATGTAAGAGCATATGAATACCATATTAGTGTTAAAGGCCATAAAGCAGATATTATATGAATTTTATGTAAAATTTTATGGATATCATATTAGTACTAATGGTACTAATGAAAAATATTATATTAATGTTGGATTTTATAATACAAATATCATAGTAGTATTCAAAGCCACAGGACAGCTATTATATTAGTTTTAGATGCTATAGTATGGATATTATATTAATATTAAAGACCATAATGGAGCTATTATAATGGCTTTAGAGCCACAGTATGGGTATAATACTAACATTAAATATATCATTTTAGTTATTATATCAGCTTTAGATGCCACAATATGGATATTATATTAAAGTTCACAGGGGAGTTATTACATCAGTTTTGGTTCCATAGTACAGATGATAATATATTAGTATTAAAAGACCAAAAGGCAGCTGTTATTTCCCTTTTAGAGGCCACATGATTGATATTATGTTCATATTAAAGGCCATAGGACAGCTATTACTATGAATATCATCATAGTATTAAAGGACATAGTGCAGGTATTATATTAGTTTTGGATCCTATAGTATTGATATCATAATAGTATTAAACTAATTTTGGATACTATAGTATGGATATTATATTAGTACAAAGAGCAAAAAAGGCCACTATTATATTATTTCTGGATAGTATAGTATTATTTTATTTAGGTTTTCCACCATTGTATCTCAAAGTTCTGACAAGAACATTTTTAGAGAATGAAAATTTTATTTGGCACTCACAGTTGCCAAGGTTTCAGCCCTTAAAAGGCCAACTCAATAGTTGTGGAGGAGGAAAGCCACTCAGAATGTGGCAAACAGGAAGCAGATACAGAGCTCTGCTCATCAGAAACAAATATACTTCAAAAGAATGCCCCCAGTGAACCACCTCCTCCAGCCACACACTACCTTACTACAGTTTCCACCCACTTAAACCCTCAGTGGATTAATGGACTGATTGGGTTAAGGCTCTCATAACCCAATCATTTCATGTCTAAACTTTCTTGCATTTTCTTACACATGACATTTTGAGTGACATCTCATATCTAAACCATAATATTCTGCACCCAGCCCTCAAAAGTTCATGCTCATCTCACAATGCAAAATACATTGAGTCCACTGCCAAGAGTCTAGATGTTCTTCAGTTTCAGAATTCCCCAAAAGTCCAATTCCAAAGTCTCTTCTGAGATTCAAAACAAAATCACAGTGTGAAAACCCCTGTAAAAATCAATATATACATACATACACACACACACACACACACACACACACACATTCAATATATTATGGCACAGAGTAAACATTTCCATTCTACAAAGTAGAAATAGGGGCATAGAGAGAAGGGATGGAACAAAAGCAAGACCAAAATCCAGCTGGGCAAACAAAACCTGTATTTTCACATCTAGCATCTGAGGCATATAGCATTGTGATATTCTATCCTAAGTGCCTGGGTAGCTCCACTCCTATGGTTTTGTTAGTAGCAGTCTATGTGGCCTCTTCTTGGCCAGTCCCTGCTCAATTCCTTGATTTTCCTTGGCAGATGTTCCATGATACTGGTATCTCTTAATCTCAGAGATCTCCAGTGCAGTTTCAGCTTCCTTCTCATTAATTCATTCATCAACCTCTCAGGGGCTACCTGCAGAGACTCCAACCCTGTTACACTTTGCCTGGTCTCCCAGGTTTTCCTTTGACATCTCCATGGATGCCTCCATGACCCCCTTAGTCTAGCATCTTTCAACCCTACAGAACCAGCACCACATGGTTGATGCCAAATTCCCACCATCTCAAGCAGTAGTCAAGCCTCCTGAGACCATGGTTTCAGTAGCCTGGATGTGCCTGAGCCTCTAAGCATGGTGAAACAACTTCCTAGGCCCCTTTGTGCAAACAAGATGGGGATGGTCTTGCAGATTCCTGAGATGCCTTCAGGCCAACTTTCCTATTGTCTCTGAGTAAAATATTTAGCATCTCTTTTGTGGTTCTAATTTCTTTAACAACCACAACTGCCTCAGCCTCAGTTATCCTCACACTTCTCTGGCAAAACTGCAAGTTATTCAAATCTCCACTGATTTATGATCCTGATTATTACAGTAAACTTGGCCAAAAGTTGCCAGCAATATTTTTGTCATTGCCTAAATGCTTTGCTGCCTTGAAATTACCACCCACCAGATTACTTACACTATCACCTTTAAATTCAGCCTCTCAGAAAATCTCAGAACAAAGCAAAATATACACAACTTCTTAGCCAAAATGTAACAAGAATGGCCTCTCATCCTGTTTCCAATACAGTTTTCTTCTCCTGAAACCTCACAAGTCCAGTCTTTACTATCTGTACTCCAATCAGCATTATAGACTTCTGGGCTCCCACCAGAACCCCCCATTAAAATCCACCTACAACATTCTAAATATTCAGCTTGCATCTCTAAACTTTTCAAAATTTCTTCCCCCAAAAAGCAGCTTCCAAGGCTTCTGAACCCCATGTGACCATGTGCTGTTATTCAGAGCAATTAATCTACTCTAGGTACCACCTTGTATTTTAGTTAGCTTTTTCTGTCACTATGATGAAAAGACCTGATAAGAAAAACTTTAGAGGAGGAAAAGTTTATTGGGTGTTCATAGTTTCAGAGACCTCAGTCCAAATATGACCAACTGCATTGTTCTTGGCCCAAGGTAAGGCAAACATGATCATGGCCAAAGGGTATGGAAGAAGCTGCTCAGGGCATGGCAAACAAGAAGAAAGAGATCCCGGCTCACCAAGAACAAAACATAAACCCCAAAGGCATGTCCCCAGTGACCCATCTCTCCAGCCACACCCTAAATTAACACCCATCCTAAATTAATAGCTTCTGGTTAAAAACCACTTAATCCCAAAGTGTGAGTTAATGCACTAATTAGGTTAAGGCTCTCATAACCAAATCTTTTGACATCTCAACTTTTTTCCCATTGTCTTACACAAGGGATTTTTGAGAATTTCATATGTAAACCATAACAGGTATGAAAGGCCAAAGTTTAGCTACTACTATTAGATGCTGTAGTAATGGATATAATATTAAAGATAACAGGGCAGCACAGATGTTATGATGGAGACTATATCAGTATTAAAGGTCACAGGGCAGATAATACATCAATTTTATATAACAGTATGCCTATTATGAGTGCTAGAGGCCACACTACAGATATTATATTAATATAAGATGCCATAGTATGAATAACATATTCATATTAATTGCCACATGGCAACTATCATATTATATTCAATGCTCTAGTATGGATATCATATTAGTATTGGAGGTCAGGGAAACTACTGTGTCACTTTTAGATTCCCTAGTGTGGTAATTGTATTAGGATTAAAGACAATAAGGCAGCTATTATATTAATTTTAGAGCCCACACGATAAATAGAACATAAACTTAAATGTCACAGGGCAGCTATAGTATGATTATCATATTAGTATTAAAAGCCACAAGGCAGCTACTATATCAATTTTAGGTGATATATATTGGTATCACATTAGTATTAGTTTGAAATGCTCAAATATGGATATCATATTTATATTGAAGGCCACAGGAAAACTATTATAGCAATTTTAGATGATATAATAAGAATATCATAGTATTAAAGACCACAGCTCAGCTATTTTATTAGTTTTAGATGCAATAGCATGTATATTCCATTAATATTCAAAGCCACATAGAATCTATTGTATCAGTTTTAGAACAAATAGCTTGGATACTGTATTAGTATCAAAGGCCATAGGGAGCTATTATATTTACAAGTTATATTAGTCTTGAAGCCAAAGTTCCGCTATTATAATAGTTTAAGATGTTATGTTATTATTATTACCTTAATTCAAAGGCTACTGGGCACCTCTTGTGTTAGTTTTAGATGTTATACAATGGAAATATATACTAGTAAGAAATCCCATAGTGCAGCTCTTTGAAGCTCTTATATTACTGTTGGATGCTACACTACAAAAATTATATTAATATTAAAGGCCACAGGGCAGATGTTATACCAATTTTAGATACAATAGTATTGATATTATAATAATTAGAAAACCAAAAAGTAGATATTATATTAGTTTTAGCTGTTACATTTAGATATTATATATGTATAAAATGCCACAGGGCAGCTAATATATTAATATAAGATGATACAGTATGGATATTACATCAATGTTAAAAGCCACTGGACAGGTATTATATTGATTTTGGATACTATAAAATGGATATCATGTTACTGTTAAAATATTATAATGTGGCTATCATATAATTATAAATTTATTATATTATATTAATTTTAGATACTATAGTATGTATGTTAACATAATATTCACAAGGCAGATATTGGTTTTACATGGTATATTATAGGAATAAGTATAGGTCACAGAACACCTGTTTTATCAGTTTTTGATACTATAGTATGGATGTAATATTAATATAAAGGCCACAGCATAGCTATTATATCAAATTTACATGTTATATTAGGCTTTAAATACTATATTATGACCATTATATTAGTATTAAAGTCCACAAGGCAGATATTATATTAGTTTTAGATGCTATTGTATGGATATTACATTCATATTTAAGGCCACAGGACAGATTATATTTGCTTTAGAACTCACAGTATGGATATAGTTGAATGCAAAGTTCAGCTATTGTGTTAGTGTTACATGCCACAGGCCAAGTATGATATTCATTTCAGATGCTATGGTATTAATATCACATTCAGGTAAAGGCCTCAGCGCAGCTATTGCAAAAGTTGTAGATGCCATTTTATGGGCATCATATTAGCATGAAAGTGACATTGAAGCAATTACATTGGTTCTGGAAGCCACACTGTGGATATCATATTAATGTTAAAGGCCACAGAAAATTTATTATATTAGTTTTCCAGGCCACACTTTGGATAATAAGTTAATAATAAAGGAAACAGGTCAGTGATTTAATCAGTTTTATTTGCAGTAGTATCTACATCATTTTTAACATTAAAATTCACAGGACAGCTATTATATCAATATTAGATGCTCTACTAAAGGTGTTATATTAATGTTACAAGCCACAGGGCACTAATAATATTAATTTTCAATGCTATTGTGTGGATATCATGTTAGAATTAAAGATCATGAGGCAGTTCTTATATTAGTTTAGATGTCACAGTATGGATATTGTATTAAAATTAAAAGTCACAGAGCACCCATTACATTAATTTTAAAATCCATAATATCTATATCATATAAATTATAAAAGTTAGAAGAAAGCTATTATATTATTATCAGATACTATAGTATAAATATTATAGATTATGAATATTATATTAATATAAAAGGCCACATAGAAGCTATTATATTAGTTTAAGATTCCATAATATGGATATTACATTGCTATGAAAAGCCATAGTTTAGTAGTGTTATTTTATTAGTTTTAGAATATATAGTATAAATAATATATTAATATAATCACCAGAGAGTAGTTATTATATTAGTTTCAAATATAATACTGATCACAAGTTCAAGACCAGCCTCAACAACTGAGGAGGCCCTAAGCAACTCAGTGAGACCCTGTCTCAATTTTTGTGTTTAAAAAGGGGGTGGGGTGGGGCTGCTCAGTGGCAGAGACTTGCCTTGCAAGTGTGAGGCACTCAATTCGATCCTAGCACCACATAAAAACAAATAAAGGCACTGAGTCTACATACAACTAAACAATTTTTTTAAAATGGAGGTGGTGGTGTTGGCTGGGGATGTAGCTCAGAATTGCTTTGGTTTAAATTGCCAATACCAAAATAAAAAATGACTGGGCAGCTATTATATCAATTTTTGAAGCTATAGTTGGGTATCATAATGGTATTAAAGATTACTGGGCAGTTATTGTATTAATAATATATTCTATACTATGAATATCATACTAGCATTAAACACCATCATGTGGTTATTTTATTATTTTCAGATGCTATGGTATGGATACTATAAAAGTATTAAAGGCCGCAGAATAGCTCTAAGGCCAGTTTTAGATGCTATATATGGATGCTATATATGGATATCACATTAGAACCAAAAGCCACAGAGCAGATATTATATCAGTTTTCAATACAATATTATGTTTAACATATAATACAAAAGGCCATAGAGCAGCCATATCAGTTTTTGATACTATAGGATGGACATAATAATAGTGTTAAAGACAACAAGGCAGCTATTATGTTACTTTTATATGCTGCAATATAGATATCATATTAGTTATGAAGGCCACAGGGCAAATACTATATCAGTTTTATTTTTATTTCATTTTTTTGGTTTCAGAGATTGAACTCAGGAGAACTTGAACACTGAGCTACATTCCCAGCCCTATTTTATATTTTAGTTAGAGACAGGGTCTCACTGAGTTGCTCAGCACCTCAGTTATGCTGAGACTGGTTTTAAACTCATGATCCTCCTGTCTCAGCCTCCTGAACCACTGGGATTACAGATGTGTGTAACTACACCTAGCCCTATATCAGTTTTAGATGCTATATTATAAATATCATACTAAAATCAGAGGCCTCGGAGCAGCTGTCATATCAATTTTAAATGCTATATTAGTCTTAAATGACACAGGGCAGCCACTTTATCAGTTTTTGATGCTATAGTATAGATATCATATCAGTATTTAAGACCTTGGGGCAGGAATTATATAACTTTTAGATGTAACAGTATGAATATTGCATTAGTATTATATTATTATATTAACTTGAAATGCCATTATTTTATTTATTAATTAATGGATATCATTTTATTATAAAAGGCTACAGTGCAGCTATTTTAATAGTTTTGGAAACTAGAGTATGAATATTATATTCACATTAAAGGCTAAAGGGAAGCTAGTATATTAATTTCTATGGATACCATAATAATATGAAAACCACAGGGCAGTTATTATATTAGCTTAAGATCTAATAAGATGGATTTTACATCAATATTAAAATCCACAGAGAATGTATCATATTTTTTCATATGTTATAATATAGATATTATTTTAGTATTAAAGGTCACAGGGAGGCTAAGTATTAGTTTTAGATTTTATACTATGGATATGATGTTGGTATTAAAGACAATAGTGCAACTGTTATATTATTTATAATGATAAAGTATGGATACTACATCAGAACTATAGGCCACAGGACTGCTATTTTATTAGTTTTAAATGCTATAATGTGGATATCATAAAAAATTGAAGGTTACAGAGCAGGTATTTTATTCATTTTAGATGCTGTAGTATGGATTTTATATAGTATTAAGAGGCCAGAAGGAAACTATCACTTCAGTTTTAGGAGATACAGTGTTGATATTATTAAAGGCCATAGGGCAGCTAGTATATTAGATGCTATATGTGGATATTGTATTAATATAAAAGGCCACAGAAGAGCTATAATATTACCTTTAGAGGCCACAGTATAGTTATAATATTAATAATAGTGTCACAGGCAGCTCCTATAGTACTTAGTATAGGTGCTGTAGTATGCACACCATAATTAAAGCCCAGTCAGGCAGTGGCACATGCCTGTAATTCCAGTGAGTTAGGAAGCTGAGGCAGAAGAATTACAAGTTCAAGTCCAGCCTGAGCCACTTAGTGAGTCCCCAAGTAATTTATCAAGACCCTGTGTCAAAATAAAAAAAAATAAAATAAAAAGGGCTGGGGATGGGGTTAAATGCCCCTAGTTTGAATTCTTATTACCAAAAAAAATGTATTAAAGCCAAAACTTCAGTAATTATATTAGTTCTATATTATATATGTATATATATATATATATATATATATATATATATATATATATATATAATTAGTATTGTTATTATACTCATTTTAGGTACTATAGTTTGGATATCATATTACTATTAAGTGCAAGAACTATAGGCATTTTGTTAAATTATTTTAACTTTAGATGCTATAGTATGGATATCATAATAGTATTAAAGTCCCCAGGGCAGCTATTATATTACTTTTAGATGACATAGTATAGAGATTTTATTAAATTTAAGGCTAAAGGCCATAGGTCTGATATTATATCCATTTTATTTATTTTTTATTTTTTTAGGTTTATTTTTTTTTATTGTTGGTCGTTCAAAACATTACATAGTTCTTAATACATCATATTTCACAGTTTGATTCAAGTGGGTTATGAACTCCCAATTTTACCCCGTATACAGATTGCTGTATCACATCAGTTACCCTTCCATTGATTGACATATTGCCTTTCTAGTGTCTGATGTATTCTGCTGTCTGTCTTATTCTCTACTATCCCCCCTCCCCTCCCCTCCCCTCCCCTCCCCTCCCCTCTCCTTTTCTCTCTCTACCCCTTCTACTGTAAATCATTTCTTCCATTTGTATTATCTTGTCTTACCCCTCCTTTCCTCTTATATGTCATTTTGTGTAACCCTGAGGATCGCCTTCCATTTCCATGTGATTTCCCTTCTCACTTCCTTTCCCTCCCACCTCTCACCGCTGTTAATGTAAATCTTCTTCTCAAGCTCTTCTTCCCTACCCCATCCTTGTTTCCTCCCCTTATATCAAAGGAGTCATTTGGTATTTGTTTTTTAAAGATTGACTAGCTTCACTTAGCATAATCTGCTCTAATGCCATCCATTTCCCTCCAAATTCTCTGATTTTGTCATTTTTTAATGCAGAGTAATACTCCATTGTGTATAAATGCCACATTTTTTTTATCCATTCATCTATTGAAGGGCATCTAGGCTGATTCCACAATCTTGCTATCATGAATTGTGCTGCTATGAACATCGATGTAGCAGTGTCCCTGTAGCATGCTCTTGTTAGGTCTTTAGGGAATAGACCGAGAAGGGGAATAGCTGGGTCAAATGGTGGTTCCATTCCCAGCTTTCCAAGAAATCTCCATAGTGCTTTCCAAATTGGCTGCACCAATTTGCAGTCCCACCAGCAATGAACAAGAGTGTCCTTTTCCCTGCATCCTCTCCAGCACTTATTGTTGTTTGACTTCCTAATGGCTGCCAATCTTACTGGAGTGAGATGGTATCTTAGGGTAGTTTTGATTTGCATTTCTCTGACGGCTAGCTATGGTGAGCATTGTACTTATTGATTGATTGTATGTCCTCCTCTGAGAAGTGTCTGTTCAGGTCCTTTGCCCATTTATTGATTGGGTTATTTGTTATCTTATTGTCTAATTTTTTGAGTTCTTTATATATTCTGGTTATTAGGGCTCTATCTGAAGTGTGTGGAGTAAAGATTTGTTCCCAGGATGTAGGCTCCCTGTTTATCTCTCTTATTGTTTCTTTTGCTGAGAAAAAACTTTTTAGTTTGAGTAAGTCCCATTTGTTGATTCTAGTTGTTAACTCTTGCGCTATGGGTGTCCTATTGAGGAATTTGGAGCCTGATCCCACAGTATGTAGATCATAACCAACTTTTTCTTCTATCAGATGCCGTGTCTCTGATTTAATATCAAGCTCCTTGATCCATTTTGAGTTAACTTTTGTGCATGGCGAGAGATAGGGATTCAGATTCATTTTGATGCAAATGGATTTCCAGTTTTCCCAGCACCATTTGTTGAAGATGCTATCCTTCCTCCATTGCATGCTTTTAGCCCCTTTATCAAATATAAGATAGTTGTAGTTTTGTGGATTGGTTACTGTGTCCTCTATTCTGTACCATTTGTCCACCCGCCTGTTTTGGTACCAGTACCATGCTGTTTTTGTTACTATTGCTCTGTAGCATAGTTTGAAGTCTGGTATCGCTATACCGCCTGATTCACACTTCCTGCTTAGTATTGTTTTTGCTATTCTGGTTCTTTTATTATTCCATATGAATTTCATGATTCTTTTATCTATTTCTACAAGAAATG
The DNA here is from genome assembly GCF_045843805.1 of Urocitellus parryii. Classification (NCBI taxonomy): domain Eukaryota; kingdom Metazoa; phylum Chordata; class Mammalia; order Rodentia; family Sciuridae; genus Urocitellus; species Urocitellus parryii. The sequence goes on along the minus strand of NC_135537.1, from coordinate 94,469,779 downwards.
CTGTTGGGATTTTGATTGGCATTGCATTGAACTTATAGAGAACTTTTGGTAATATCACCATTTTGATGATGTTAGTTCTGCCTATCCATGAGCAGGGTATATTTTTCCATCTTCTAAGGTCTTCTTCTATATCTTTCTTTAGGGTTCTGTAATTTTCATTGTATAAATCTTTCACCTCTTTTGTTAGGTTGATTCCCAAGTATTTTATTTTTTGGGGGGATATTGTGAATGGAGTAGTTGTCCTCATTTCCGTTTCAGAGGGTACATCCATTTTAAATGCTATATATTATAGATATCATATTATATGGATATCATATTAAAGGCCACAGAGTAGCTATTATATTAATTTAAGATGCTATAATAAGGTGTCATATTGGAATTAAAGGATACAGGGCAGCTATTATATCAGTTTTAGAGACAATTGTATGGGAACTACATTAGTTGCCACAGGGTAGATATTATATTAGTTTGAGATGCTATAGCATGGATATTAATTTTGTATTAGAAAACTACAGGCCAGCTATTATTTTAGTTTTGCATTCTATAGTTTGGATATATTATTAACTTTAGAGGTTACAGGGAAATTATTATATTAGTAATAGTATTAAACCTCAGAACAGTTATTATATTAGTTGTACTTACTATAGTATAGATATTACTTCAATATTAAAGCCCCATATCAGGTATTATATTAATGTAAATGCTGTAGTATGGATATTATACTAATATTAAAGACTACAGGAGAACTATATTATTGTATTCTTCAGGCACATATGCATATATTAATACTAAATGCCACAAGAAAGTTTTTACAATACTATAAGTTGCTACAGTAAACATACTACATTGGTATTAAAGGCCAGAGTTTCGTTGGTATATTAGTTTTAGATACTATGTTATATTCTGATAGTATTATGGGTATCATGAGAGTATTGGCAGCTATTATATCAGATTTAGATGCTACATTATGGAGAATTTATTAATATTAATGGCCATAGGGCAGCTATCTTATCAGTTTTAGATGTCAAAACAGGTAATCAAATTAGTACTACAAGACAGCTATTATATTACTATTAAGACCACAGGGGAGATATTATATCCATTTTAGATGATAAAGTGTATATATCTTATTTGTATTCAAGGCTACAGGGCAACTATTATATCAGTTTTAGATGCTACACTAAGCAGTTTTAGATGTTCTACTAATATGATATCATATCAGTATTAAAAGTATCAGGGTAACTATTTGTTTTAGGTGCTACAGTATGTATATTATTTAGTGTTAAGACCACAATACATCTATTATATTAATTCAGATGCTACAGTATGATATTATATTAATATTAAAGGTCACAGGGCAGATATTTTATTAGTTTAAGATGACATGATATGAATATCATATTAGTATTATATGTATTATATCATATAATTAAAGGCCACAGGGCAGCTCTTATATTAGCTTTGGATACTATAGGATAGATATTTTGTTAGTTTTAAAGATCTCGGGACAGCCATTGTATCAGTTTTTGATGTTCTAGCATGGATATTATAAATTAGTATTAAATGCCCAGGTCAACAATTATGTCATTTTTAGATGTTCAAGTATGTATAACATGTTAGTATTAAAGTCAACATGGTAATTGATATATTAATTTCAATAGTATAGCATGGATATCATTAGTTTACTGGCTACAAAGCAGATATTTTACTAGCTTAATGTACTATAATATAAATATCATACTAATATTAAGGACCACAGAGCACCAGTTTATCAGTTTAAGATTCTATATCATGTATATTAAATATTAAAATCCACCAGAGAGTTATTATATTGGTTTCACAGGCTGTAGAAAAGGTGTCACATTCATATTAAAGGTCAGAGGACATCTATTACATTGGTTTTAGAGGTCATAATATGGATGTCATATTAGTATTCAAAGCTACAGGTGCACTATTATATTAGTTTTATATGCCATAATATGGATATCACATTAGATTTAAAGGCCTCAGCCCAGCTACTATAATCATTATAGGTACTATAGTTTAGATATCATAGTAGTATTAAAGGCTTCTAATGGCTTTGATATTTGTTTTTGATGCTATAAAAGAAAATCATATTAATAGTAAATGCCACAGAGCACCTATTTTATCAGTTTTCCATGCCATATTATGGTGATTGTATCAGTAACAAAGGCCACAGGACAGCTATCATATTAGATTTAGAGGTCATAATATGGATGACATATTAATAGTGAAGTCTATAGAGTTCATGCTATCACAAGTTTATTATATTAATATTAAAGGCAGAGGGAAGCTAGAGGATGTATATAATATCAGTATTAGAAGGCCACAGGACAGCTTTTATATTAATTAAAGGGCCATAAGTTTTATATCAGATTAATGTTAAAGGCCATGGGGCAGGGGATAGGGTTATGACTCAGTGGTAGAGCACTTGCCTGGCATGCATAAGGCAATGGTTGGATCTTCAGTACCACATAAAAATAAATTAATTAGAACATGGTATTGCATCCATCTATAACTTTAAAAAATATTTTTAAAAGGCCACAGGGTAGACTGGGGTTGTGGCTTGGTGGTAGAGTGCTACCCAACCCAGACCACAAATTTGCTCAGGCCCAACCCCAGCCATAATTCCTGCGCAAACCCTAATGCTCACTATATAATTTTTGTTTCTGATCTTCACCTTGTGGAGGGACTGGGCTTCACTGTGACTTACCTTGAGAAGGAGATGGCCTCAGTGTCTATGACATTTGAAGGCTGGCTTTATTCTTCTATCCAGAGCTGGTTGGTCACATCTGCTCATTTCTTGGAGCATATTCTTCTGGACTAGGTTGGAGAGATCCAAGTCCTGCTTCCCCTTAATATGAACTTGACCTATGACAATCAAGCCACTATTTCACAGTCATTGTGGATACTGCACACAAGTGTCACAGCAGCGTTCTACTGGGACATTGTTATACCATTAATGGTATTAAAAAAGGTGGTTGCCCTGTGCCATATGCTTGTAAGTGGTAGAGCTAGAGTCCTGTGCACAACACACAGCCTCACACCCAGCTCTCCTAACACTTTCACTATCTCCAAGACAAGGAAGGAAGAATCTCAGTCTCTGACCAGGATAGTGTTCTCTGGGGAAGGCGTTGCAGGTGATACTGTCCTAGAAGTGGTGGATGAGTGATGAAGCTGGGTGAGGGGGTGTTCACTCAGCTTTACCTAATCCTCGGTTTTGACCTGGATCCCATATCAATTTCAATCCCTATGATCTCTAACCACAAGAATCCTGGCCTGGAAGGGTTTGAGGTAAGGCTGCACACTCCCCAAACAATGGAGGCTGGTTTCTTACCCAAGAGCATCTGCTAACTTTAAACTCATTTTCCAGCCTCCTGGGAGCCAGAAGTGGCCTTCATCAGACCCTCCAGTTGTGTCCTGTCTCATCCCAGACTCCAAACATAGATTCTTCTCTGCCCAGATTGGTCACAGTCCAACCTGGCCAGTCATCTTTGCAGGACAGAACAGAAGTTGTCCTTTGCAGATCAGGCAAAGGAGGTGTCTGGAGACTGTTGGCATCATTCAGCCTTACCTATATCCCAGGAAAAGAGGAGATGGAGGCCAACTCTGCTGGTCCACTGGAGTTACTAAGTCCCCAAGTTGACAAATGGGGAAAGCCAGTGCTCTTGTGGCAAGGGTTTTTATACTTTTATACTTGGCTTAAAGTTGCACAGAGCATAAAAGTGCAACCAGAAATTGTCACAGAACTCTGAACATGTAGGGTTTTTCCAGATCCAGAGCCTCTTGGGACACTTAGAGGTTAACCTATGCAGATGGAAGTCAGTCTCCATTCCTTTCCTCATTTCTCTCATTTGTGCTGCTGCTATTAGTATCAGCAAGAAAAAAAGAAACTCAGCTTTTCCTTCTCTGTTTCTTTCTTGACTTTCCATTCCTCTCAGCCTTCTTTTTCTCCTCAGCAGCCTGTGTTAAATCTGGCTAGGCTAGAATATGTGCTCATGTAATCCATAAGCCTCAGAGTCTGGAATCACTGGTAACACAGGCCTCCACGCCTGTTTATAATTTTGGAAGTTCTGGATTATCTTCTAATTTGTTTCTCCAGATTCCAAAAAGAATTTATCTTCATAGATTTTATGTGTAGCCTCTTGTAGTTAACTTCTCAGCCAGAAGAAACATTTTATATGTTACTCATTTCCTATAAGGGTTTATGTTTTACTTGATATTGTTTCTTTGGTTGTCCTTCACTTACTTCTCCTTTATTCTCTCTTCTACTCTCTTTATTTCCTTATCTATCTTTTTCATGGTGAATAAATGCAGCATGAAAGTGGAAAACCTGATTTTTCTTTCCTTTCTTCCATGACTCTACCCTCCTCATTAAACTCTCTTTTTCTCCATGGTGTCCTGGATGTGTTGTCAGAGTCTGGGCTGATACACTTGCATCCACATCAAACCCCAGCCTTTACCTCTATAATTGCTCATACCTCAGGCTACCTTACTTACCATTTCTGATATGGAAGATCTGAATTATCTTCTACCTTGTTCCTCCTGATTCTGCATGAAAATTTTCTTTGAAGATTTGACTTGTGTCACTTGAACACATTTTTATATTCTTTTTGATATTTTTGTTGTAGTTAACTTCTGAAGTAGAGAAACAATTTTGTAGGTTATAGCATCATATAACATTTTTATTTAGATTGATTTTGTTCCTTGGTTGCCATTCATTCATCATTCATTCACTCATGTATACTGCAGTTCCGGGAAACCAACCCAGGCATCACTTATTCCAGAGAAAGCCTCCACCGCTAAGCTCCATACACAGCCTTGGAAGTTGAGCAAATGATTATGGAAGACTTATTTTTCCCAATACCACTAAGACTAGGAGAAACAGCCTGAGGTATACAGAATTCATTTGGCTAGTCTCAAGGGAAAGCCCAGATTTCCTGTGGTACTTGTGTGTGTGTTTATTTCATGTGTAACACAAAGGATACTCAAACTAATCACCTGGGAAGCTGATGCTGGAGAATGGGAGGATGGCATGTTGCAAATGATCCTGGGAAACCTCATGAGACCATGTCTCATAAAAAGAACTCATTATGGCATGGTGACACTCAGTAACCCTGCAAACATGGCACTGGAAGTAGCAAGGAGCATTCCAACTGCTCTTAGTATCAGCAAGAAAAAAAGAAACTCAGCTTTTCCTTCTCTGTTTCTGCAGCACTATGCCCACTGTGCCCTGGCAGATTTGCATGGGACCCACTCTGGTTTTGGTGCATAAATTAACACAGAAACATTAGTAGATAATAGAAGAAAATGGTATTGGAACACTGGGAATCAGTACTTTTTCATAGGAAGCTCTGGGAAATGTTGTTTACTGTAGTATGCCTGAAGTTGAGACAAAATTGAAAAAACAAGATGAATTTGGTTGTTTGGAAAGTGTGAAAGCTGCCAGTGAACTCTATTCTCTTCTATCAGGAAAAGTGAGTGAAATCAATGAGGCACTTTGCAGAAAATCCAGTGCTTGTGACAAATTCTGTTATGAAGATGGGTGGTTGAGGAAGATGACACTGAGAGAAGAAGAATTTGAGAAGTATGTGAAATCTGTTGGGGAGTAAAAATGGCACTCAAAGTACACTCATTCAACACAGATGTGTTAAGTAAAAAAACACTACTTTCAATACTGCTACTGGAGAAAAATACACTTTATCTTTTCAGAAATTGCAGATAAACATAATATGCATTATTTTTACAATTCCTTATGATTTTTAGAGGAAGTTTTAGGCTCTGGTGAAAGTATCTGTGGTAAAAACTATTTTTAAAAAGGTATGTAATCCAGTTATGAGTCTTGATATAAATCTTATGTAATATTGTAATTTGCTTACAACCATTCCTACATTGGCATGAATAGACTTCATTATCTTCCCACTGGAAAAAACTAGGAGTGTAAGACAGTGTTTGTCATGCAGTGTCAGAGAAAATACTATCCTAATTGTATAATATGCTGTATTTGTTGGTTTTTTTTTAATATACTAAAGGAACAGCTTTGCAGCAAGATAAGAAACAAAGTATTCAACTTACAAAAAATCAAAGAGTCTGGGGCTGTGAAGTGGCATGCCCCTGGTTTCTATCCTCATATCTTTTCCTTACTTATCAATACTGTGCTGCCTTTCTTAAAGAGAGAAACCTGACTTTTTCTTCTCTGTTTCTTCCATAATCTCAATTCCTCTCAGGCCTTCTTTTCTCCAGTGTCCCAGCTGTATTCCCCAAAGATGGGCCAGAACATCTGCACTCAGGTCAAACTCCAGACTAGGCTTCTGGATTTATGGGTATCACAGGCTGCCATACCTACCTGTTTCTGATTTGGAAGGTTAAATTAATTTCTAAGTTGTTCCTCTTGAACCCATAAGAACTTTCTAGTTAAAGATTTGACTGTCTTCTTGAAAGCATTTTGATGTCTCCTTTGACACCAACCATAGTAAATATCTCAGTTAGAAAACAAATTTTTTTTTGTTACTAGCATCCCATACATGTTTTTGTTTTGACTGATTTTGTTTCTATGGTTGCCATTTACTCCTTCATTCATACACTTATTTATTTCACACTTCTGGGAATTCAACTTCAGGCATCACACACTCCAGGTCTCCAGCACTGGAGAGTATGCAGTTCAAGGTACAGAAGGATTTGGGTTTCCCAACAACTCTAACCCTAGAAAATACAGGCTGAGGAACAAAAATTTTATTTTTGTTCTTTAAACAGGAATAATAGAATTTTTTGTTATCCATGTTCATTTTTTAAGAAATTTTCCTGTGACTAGTGTGTCTGAGATGGGAGAATATTATCGTGGGCAGCCTCATGAAACCCTGTCTCAAAATTAAACATTAAAGAGGCTGGGGCTGCAGGTACTGTTTACTTGGGTTCACTTCTTAGCTTCATAAAAAAAATAAAATTATTTTGTGCTTTTTTTTCTCTTTTATTTCCCTGTTTAATGCTGTATTTATTCCAAAAGAAAGAGAAACGACTTTCTTCTTTGTCCATGATTTTCTGTTCCTTTCTCTCCTTTTTCTCCTCAGTTTTGTACTGTGTTGGATGATCATAGGCTTATGCTTCTGCACTCACATGACCCCCAACCTCAGTTTCTGGAAAAGCTGGTGCACAGGCTGAAGTTTCTGGTACCACAGGATACCACACAGACATTTCTTCTGGCACCAACTTCTCTTAAATTCTCCACTATCAAAAAATTTTGTAGGTTAATCCCATATTTTTTGCCTTATATTGTTTTCTTGTTGTTATTCATACATCTACTAATTTATACTGCAGTCCTGAAAATCTATTCCTAGACATAACAAATCCCAGGGAATGGCTGTATCACTGAGCTCCATCCTCAGCCATTGGAGTTTTGCACCTCAAGGTAGAGGAGACTCCATGTTCCCCAACAATGTAAAGCTTCCAGGGTGAAAATCAGCATGAGAGATCCTCAACTTTTCCTTCATGATATCTTCCATTACTTTCCATTCTTCTCAGCTTTTCCTTTTCTCCTCAAAGTCCTGGCTGTGTTCCCCTGAACTAGTCTTCTATACCTGCATTCATGCACTCTCCTAGTTCAACCTTCTGGAATTGCTGATACCACAAGCTTCTCCTCATGCCTGAATCTGATTATTAACAGATTATATTCTAATTTTTACTTTGATATTTCTTTTGATACCAACCACAGTTAACTTCTCTGCTAGAAAAAAATACTGCAGGCTACAAGCATCACATAAATGTTTTTGTTTTGCCTTATTATTTTTCTGTTGTTTTTGGTTACCATTCATTTACTCATTTATATTGCACCTTGGGAATCCAATCCCAGACATGACACTTTCCAAAGATAGTCATTAACCCTGAGTTCTCTTCCAATTCCTGGGAAATTTGCATTTTAAGTTAATAGTACTCAATGTTTTCCTACAGAGATAAGCTGATGATAGACAACCAGATGCATACTGAATTTGTTTATTTAACTTAAAGATGAAACAGATTTTGTTAATTCCCACATTAGTAATTAAAGAATTGGCCCAGTGACTAGAGAGGCTGAGGCTGGAGAATAGGTAGATGGCATGTTTAAAGTGATCCAGGGAAGCAATGCCAGAACCCATCTCAAAATAAAACAAAACAGGGCTGGGGATATGGCTGAAGCGGTAGCATGCTCGCCTGGCATGCGTGCGGCCCAGGTTTGATCCTCAGCACCTCATACCAACAAAGATGTTGTGTCTGCCGAGAACTAAAAAATAAATATTAAAAAAAGAATTCTCTCTCTCTCTCTCTCTCTCTCTCTCTCTCTCTCTCTCTTAAAAAATAAAACAAAACTGGCAAAGACTATGAAGTATCATGCATTTATGTTCAATCACAGACATGAAATAAATCATTTCATTCTCCTTTTTCTTATGTCTCTCCTTTGTGCTGCTTTTATTTTCTGGAGAAACTCAACTTTTCTCTGTTCCTTCTATGACTTTCTATTCCTCTCCTCATGGTCCTGACTATTCACTCAGGGCTGCCTGGTATACCTATACTTGTGTGAACCTACAGCCTCCTCTTCTGGAATCACTGTAACATAGGCTACCACAATTATCCATGTTTATTTTTGGAAGGTCAGAATCATGCATAAAATTTATCTTCGAAGATTTAACTTGTGTCCACTTGAGTACTTTGTGATATTTCTTATGACATCAAAATGTTAAAATCACCATTAGAAAAAAAAAAGTTCATACGTTACTAGCATACTGTAAATATTTTTTTGGCCTGACTTTATTTTTGGTTGCGGTTCATTCACTCACACATTTACATTACATTTCTCAGAATCATGTCCTAGGCAACACACATGCCAGGTAATGTTCTAACACTGAACTCCATTCCCAGCCCTGGAGGTGAGCCAAGGAAAGACAGCATGAGACACACAGAAGTTATCTTGCTTAAAGAGGGAGCATAGATTCCTTTGCTACCCATGTATTATATAAAACAAACTCTGCTCAGTGACAGGGACATTAAGGATGGAGAATGGGAGCATACTATGTGCATTGTGATTTGGGGCAACCTTGTGAACATTTCATGAAAATATTCCAGGAAAAAAGGCAACACAAAAAGCTCTACTTTTCCTTCTCTCTTTTTTTTCCATGAATTTTCAATCCTCTGTTTATCTTTATCCATTGAGTCCCTGTTGTGTCCCCCAAGCTAGCCTCCTACACATATACTCCGGAGGTCCTCAGCAACATCTCCTGCAACCAATAGAACAACATGCTATTATATAATTTAATTTCTAATTGTGAAAGTTCTGATTTTCTTTTAAATTATTTTTCTTGACCATAAATGATATTTCTTTTCAAAATTTGATACCTGTCATCGTTTTTTAAATATCTTTATTTTATTTTTATGTGGTGCTGAGGATGGAACATAGGGCCTCACACATGCTAGGCACTAAGCCACAATCCCAGCCCTGATTTCTGTCATCTTAATTACCTTTTGATATTTATTCTGACACCATTATTTAATTTTTTAAAAACTTTGTATAAGACAGCAGAATGCATTACAATTCTTATTACACATATAGAGCACAATTTTTCATGTCTCTGGTTGTATACATAGTTTATCCACACCAATTTGGTCTTCATACATGTACTTTGGATAATAATGGGGCACCAACCATTTTGAAACACTTTACTGTAAAATGTTTTTACAGGTTAATAGTATCTCAAATCAATTGGTGCTTTATTCCTTCTCCCATCCATTCACTTTCCATATTTCTCTATACTGATGCCTTTCTTCATGCAATAAAAGTCAAACCTTAACTCTTAACACTAACCTTAAACCTCTATCCCATGACATAAACCCTAACTTAACCCTATCCCTAACCATATTGCTAATCCTAACCCCAAAGCCAACCATTAAGCTTAATCCTCTAACTCTAACCCCTAAATCTAACCCTAAACCTTAAGTCTAATTCTCACCATAAACCTCTAACCATTTCCCTAACCTAGCCCCAACCCTTTTCCCAACAGCAAACCCCTAATCCAACCCCTAACCCAACCCCTAACCCCAATCTTAATATAAACTCTAACACTCCCTACCTGAATATGGCAGAGTTCCCACTTGAACTTATGGAAGCAGCAAGTGCCCAGGTGGCTTACAACTTCTAACATGGACACAAATGAGACATTCCATGACCCTCTTCTTTGAATCATTTGCTGTAGTGGCTCACAGCAGCCAGAAAACCATTTAGTACTATCAATTCACCATAAAGCATATCTTTCAAACATATTTTAAATAATATATTTGAGCAAGCATATGACCACACACACAGGGAAAGTTAAGTGGTAAAGGGCCTATAGCTTTTATGCCTGCCCTCCCCAGGCAGCACCTTCAACAACAGAGAGTCCTAAAACTCTATCTTTTTCTTTTTTGGATGCTTCATTAAGTACCCATGATTCATTAAATCATTGATCATTTGTTACCAGTTTAGCCTTCATTTCCTCTGCTCTCCTTATATATGTGGGAAGGCTCAAGTTCAAACTCCGTATTTTTTTTCCCACTGAACATGGTCACCCTGTGTTGCCCAGGAGCCCTAGACCATTAATCACCTCACTGGTATCAGACAGACACATTGCTTCATAGATTGAAGAATGAGGAGCTAAGAAACAGGAAACTGAAGCAGAGACCAAGAATGTATTTCTTGGCACAACAAACCACAAAGTAGCTTCAAATTGACAAAGAACTTGAATATACACTTTTTACTAGTAAACATGAAAGATGATTAACAGGATATTGTATTAGTGTCATTATAGACATTCAAGTTAAAACTGCAGTGAAATTTTCTCACTTTTACTAATAAAGCCATAATAAAAATGTTTAAAAATAACAAGTGATTTGGGGCAACCTTGTGAACATTTCATAAAAATATTCCAAGAAAAAAGGCAATCCAAAAGGTAAGCTCTACTTTTCCTTCTCTGTTTCTTCCATGAATTTTCAATCCTCTATTTTTATCCATGGAGTTCTTGTTGTGTCCCCCAAGCTAGCCTCCTACACATATACTCCAGAGGTCCTCAGCAACAGCTCCTGCAACCACTGGGGCAACATGCCATTATACAATTTAATTTCTAATTGTGGAAGGTCTGATTTTCTTCTAAGATGAGCTCTACTTTTCCTACTGATTTTCTTCCAAGATAAGCTCTACTTTTGGGTAAGGATGAAGAAAATCAGTACTCTTTTATATACCTGTAACAATAAATAATGTGAAGCTTGTGTGTGGAATAGTTTGCTATTTCCTCAAAAAGTAAAAATAGAATTATCATACTACTCAACAACTCCATTTCTATGTATTTAACCCCAAAGAACTGAAAGGAGGTATTAAAAGAAAAGTACATGTGTACACTTTCCATCTGTTAAAGTCATGAGAATGAGGGACAGGCTCAAAAGGAATTTTAGGAAAAGAATTTTATGTATGAGTAAAAAAGGAGTGCTTTTGTTCCCCAGTTGGGCAGGTAGTGAAAGTGAGGATTGATTGTCATGGAGAAGCTTGCTGATGTCCTGATTTGCAGGTTATGTGATGGTCACCTGAGAGTATCCATCCCTACATTGAGTAAAATACATTGCAGTCTTTTTTCATGGAGATACAAACCTGGCATAGCAATGACTAGTGGGGAATGTGAGTGAAAGGATACAGAGCATTTTGCACCATCAATGCAGGGTTCCTGTAAGTTTAGCACTATGAGAAAGTCAACTGCTTATAAAAAACCACCATGTCAATACTATGCCAGAGAAACAGACATCAGACTTTATTAGGGAAGTTGACCCTTATAAATCCAGCTCAATCAAATCTTAGAAATACCATTGCAAGAAGTTTTTTCATTAGAAACCACTGTGTGTATGTGTGTGTGTGTGTGTGTGTGTGTGTGTGTGTGTGTGTTACATTAATATTAGAGGCTAAATTTTGGATGTTATATTAGTATAAGAAGGTCACTTTGCGATTATTATAGTGATATAAAACCAATGTGTTCATAGTTGATTAGCATTAAAGACCACAGTCTGGATATCGCTGTGAAGGCAGTAAGGGTCCATGGTAAGTAAATATATTACTATTAGATGCCATCTATTTACACTGTAAGCATACTTTGGGAAACAATGTGAATATCACATTAGTATTAAAGAGCACAATGTGTATACTGTAATAATATCAATGACAAAAGGTCATGTATGCTTGTAATCCCAGAAGCTCATAAGGCTGAGGCAGGAGGATGGCAAGTTCAACTCCAGCCTCAGCAACTAAGTGAGGCCTTAAGCAACTTAGAGACACCCTGTCTCAAAAATAAATAAATAAATAAATAAAAGGGCTGTCATGTAGCTTAATGGTTAATTGCCACTGGATTCAATATCTAGTACAAAAAAAGAACAAAAGATCAACTATTATATTAGGACTAGATGCCTCTGTGAGGGCATTGTATGTGTCATGAGTGGCAGAGGATTCAATGAGGATATTATCTGCATTACAGGCCTTAGTGAGGATATTATATAGGTCAGAGGTTTCAGTTTAGATATTATATTAGTGGTAGAGTCCTGAATAAAATATTATATTAGTGTAGCAGGTCTCGTTGAAGATACTATATTAGTATCACAGGTCTCAGTAATAACACTGTATGGGCTAGAGATTTCAGTGAGTATATTATATGTTTTGGAGGCTTCAGTGTGAATATTATGTGTGTCAAATACCTTACTGGGGACAATATCTGAGTATTTGAAGCCACTGTGAGAATACTATATTTGTTAGAGACCCCAGTAAGATTATTATTGAGTATCAGAGGCCCCACTGTAGAATATGATAATTATTAAAGGTAAATTGAGTATATTTGTTAGAGTACTCATTGAGAATATTATATGAGTGTCAGAGGTCTGAGTGAATATATTATATATGTCATAAGCTGCAGTGAGAATATATCTACACCTTTATATAAATTATATATTTATATAATGTATGCAAATATATATTCATGAAAATATATTATATATATGTGTATATGTGTGTGTGTATGTATGTATGTGTGTGTGTGTATGTGTGTGTGTGTGTGTGTGTGTGTGTGTGTGTATGTGTGTTCTGGGGATTGAACCAAGGAGTACTTTACCACTGAGATACATCCTCAGCTCTTTTTATATTTTTATTTTGAGACAGAGCTTTACCAAATTTTTGAGGCTGGATTCAAACTTACAATCTTCCTGATTCATACTCCCGATTCATTGGGATTACAAGTCTATGCCAGTGTATTCACATTATTGAGAATATTATTGAGTGTCAAAGTCTTCAATAGGTCATTTTGAGTTAGATGACTCAATGAGTATATTATATCACTCAGAGGACTCAATTAAGGTATTATTTTTGCCAGAGGCCTCAGTGAGATTGTTATATGAATATCCAGCAAACTCAATGAGGATAATATATGTTATGTCAAGATCATTGTATTGCCATGAGGAACTAATAAAAAATATATGTGTTATAGTCTTAACTGATGATATTATATGAGTATCAGAGATTTCAGTGAGAATATTATGAGTGTCAAGAGAACTTGGTGACATGGATGTGTAACTGATGTGATTCTGCAAACTGTATACAGGGTAAAAATCAAATGTATGAAATATGATATGTCAAGAGCTTTGTAATGTTTTGAACAACCGATAAAAAAAAGAAAAAAAAAATTTAAAAAGAACTTGGTGAGGGTATTATATATTTTAGAGGCCAAAATGAGACTATTACATGAATGTCAAATGGTTTTGTGTGGATATATATGTCTCATCCACCTCATTAAGAATATTATATTTGGGGCTGGGGTTGTGGTTCAGCAGTTGAGCACTTGCCTAGCACATGTGAGGCCATGGGTTCAATCCTCAGCACCACATAAAAATACACAAAAAAATAAAGGTGCAATACCTTTGTGTCCAACTACAACTAAAAAATAAAAAATTAACGAATATTACATAAGTGTCAGATAACTCAGTGAGCATATTATATGTATTAGAGTCATCACTGATCATATTACATTTGTCAGAATCTCAGTGGTGATATTATATGAGTGTCAGAGGCCTCAATGAAGCCAATATATATTTTAGTCCATTTAGTTAACATATTATATCTGTAAGAGGACTCACTGAGGATATTATATGTCCCCTTATATGTGTCAGAGAACTAAGTGATGATATAAATTTTAAATATATCAGCATGGATATCAAATGTGTCAGATAACTCAGTGTGAAAATATCAGAGGCATCAGTAAGAATATTATGTGTAAAAAAAGGAATATTATATGTGTGTCACAGGTCTTTTCAGAGCCTCAGTGAGTATAGTGTATCTGGTAAAGGCTACAATGAAGATACTAGATTAGTGTCACAGGACTTGGTGTGGATATTACATGACATGTAGAACTGAGAGAGGATGTTATATGTGTTAGAGAACTCAGTGAGCACATTATATGTGTCAGAAACCTCAGTGAGAAGATTGTATTCTTTAGAGGTTTTAATGTGGATAGTGCATTAAACAGAGGCCTCAGTGAGATCATTATATGGATTAGAGGCCTCATGTGAATGTGATATTTGTTATAAACCTCAGTGAAGATATCATATGAGTGCCACAGGCATCAGAGAGGATATTATATAGATAAGGGCCTTAAATTGCATATTATATGTCAGAGCACTGAGTGAGGACATTATAGATGACAGAGGCCTCATTACATGAGTGTCAGAGGAATCAGTGAAAATATTATATGAGTGTTACAGACCTCAGTGAGTATATTCTGTAAAATGCCTCAGTGAGGCATTACATCTTTTACATAGATGGAGCTTCACTGAGGACATTATATGAATATCAGAGAACTCAATTAGAATTTTATATAAATGTGAAAGCCCTGACTAAGAATATTATGTACATCAGAAGTTGCAGTCCTCACTGAAGCCCTTATTGTTTGTTAGAGACTTCAGTAAGCATAGTAAATGTGTTAGAGTATACAGGAGGATATTATGTGTCAGAATCCAGAGAAAGGCTATTACTTGAGTGTGAGTAGTATATGTATTAGAGCCCTCAATCACACTGTTATATGACTATGAACATCTGTATATGAGAAAAATATATGACTGCAAGAGGCCTTGTTGAAGGCATTGCATGTGTTTGAGATCTCAGTATGTTCAATCTATGGCTCAAAGGTCTCAGGAAAGAAATCCTATGTGTCAGAGGCCTCACAGAGGATAAAACAAGAATGTGAGGCTACTGAGCGAGAACATTAATTGTGTTAGAGTCCTCAGGGAAGAAGGTATACTAATGTCACATACTTCAGTGAGGGTATTACTGTGTTGAAGGACTTGGCATTTGTGCTGCTTGGGTGAAAGTACCAAGTGGAGCTACAGTCTGTGTCAGAGACCTCAAGGAGACACTTAAAAGTGTCAGAGGACCTCAGGGATTTAGAGGCCTCAGGGAGTATATTATATATGTCAGAGTCTTCAGAAAGATATTACATGAGCCCAAAATCTCATTGAGGCTATTAACTGAGTCAGAGGACTCAACACTTGTACTTCATTGTTGTTAGAGGTCTCAGCAGAGGATAGATTGCTTTTTAGAGGGGTAAGAGAAAATATGTTTTCCTGAGGCCACTGTGAGGATACCATGAGTCAGGGCTTCAGTGTGGGTAGAACATATAAGAACCTGAGTGAAGATTTCATAAACCTCAGGGGGATTATGATGGAGTATCTCAGAACTCAGTGAATAAAATCTATTAGTATCAGCAGCCACATGAGGAAATATTATGCATTGAAATCTTCTATGAGTCTATTATATGGGTTTCAGAACTCTCTGAGAAAATATCACAATTCTAAATGCTGTGAGTGAGGATATTTTAGAGCATCTTTAGGAAGTTGCTTACAGGTGTCTGTATAATCAATGAAATAAAATATGAATATCAGAGGCCACAGTGTGTATAGGATGCAAATGTCAGAGGAGGACCTATTATGAATATCCTATCAGGGATAAGACCACCAGGAGGGTTCTATTTGAGTAGTCACCATCAGAACAAGGATATTACATGGGTCATAGTCATTAGTGTGCCAATGGTAAGAGTAAGAGGCCTTTGCAAATACAGTATATGCCTTCAATACTTGATGTGGAAAGTTAATTCCAGAGTGAGGCTATTAGTTGAGTTTCAGCAAGTTTTAGCGAGAATCACATATGTGACCCAGAAATCAATAATAAAATATTATCCAGCTACAGGCCTCATTGAGAATGTGTCAGGGGCTTTATTGAGATTAATCAATGATTGCCACAGGACTCAGCTAGGGTATTGTCTCTGAGTTTTCAGTGAGTTGAATACATATGTCCAAGAACTCAATGTATATAATATGTTTCAGATCCCCCAATCACACTATTACAAGACTATGAACATCCTCAGTGAGGAAAATATCTGACTGCAAGAGGCTTAGCTGGAGGCATTGAATGTATTTGAGATCTTAGAATGTTTAATCAATGCCTCAAAGATCTCAGGGAGGAAATTCTGTATAAGAAGTCTCACATAGGATGTGACAGGAGTGCCAGGCTACTCAGTGAGAACATTATGAGTGTTAGAGTCATCAGGGAAGAGGCTACATCAGTGTCACACCCCTCACTGGGGATATAATTGTGTCAAAGGTCTGAGCATTTGTACTGCTTGGGTGAGAGTCCTGCATGGAGAGTGTCTGTGTCATAGACCTCAAGGAGAAACTTAAAATGTCAGAGGAGTCTGTGTAGACAGAAAGATACTGTCTGAGCCCTCCATGATTTTTAAATATGACTAGACAATTAGGATCTCTGCCAGTGAGGCTCTTAGTTGTGCCTGAGCTCTCATTGAGATATTATTAACTGAGGGACAGACAGAAGGTCGAGGGAGAATATTATCTACATACAGCAAGCCTCTGTGAATATGTGATGTAAGTGTCAGAGGCAACTGGGAGGAGAGGACATGAGTGTGAGAGCCCTGAGTGAGTTTATTATACATGTGACAGAAAAATTTATGGACTCAGTGAGATGATCAAGGAATTTCAGAGCCCTCAATAAGTACACAATATTGAGTGTCAGAGGAGGAATCATTGAGGATATTTCCTGAGTGTCAGGGACCTCAATGAGAATGTTCCATGAGTGCTGCAGGCCTGAGTGAGGGCATATATGTGCTGTAATAGGAAGAGACCTGTGTTAGCCTATTATATGTGACAGTGCCTTCATATGGAAATTTAGTGTCAGAGTCCAGAGGGAGGCTATCACCTGACTGTCTGAATCCTCATTGAGACTGATGCATTTTTCAGAAGATGTACTGAAGATATTTGGTCAAATTCAGAGGCCTTAATAAGGATGTGATAGGTGTCAAAGTCTTCATTGAGATTATTTTGCTATTACTATAGGTCTCAACCAGGGTATTTTCTCTTAAGAGGCCTCAGAGAGTTGATTATATGTGTTAGAGACTAGGGGTAGAGAATGTAGGTATCATAGCCTCACTCACTCTGTTATGTGACTATGAAGGTCCTTAGTGAAGAAAATTTTCTGACTAGGAGAGGTGTTATTGAGAATAGTTTCCTCAGTAAGTATATTTTAGAGATGAAATTTCTAGTGAGTAAGTTTTTTTTAATATTTTTTTAGTTATAGAGGACACACTAACTTTATTTTGTTTATTTATTTTTATATGATGCTGAGGATCGAACCCAGGGTCTCACACTTGTAAGGCGAGTGCTCTATCACTGAGCCACAGCCCTCCACTGAAGAACTTCTATGTGTCAGATGTCTCATTGAGAATAATGGTGGGAGTGCCAAGGTACCCAGTGAGGACACTGTAAGTGATGGAGTTTTCAGGGTTGAAAGAACATCAGTGTGAAAGGTCTCAGTGAGATTATGAAATGAGTATCAGAGGCCTTAATGACTACATATTACATGGAAGAGGATTTACTGAGAAGACAATTTTTTCTTAGACTGGTCAGTGAGAAAAATATGGGCTCAAATGACTCAGTCCCTCCTCTACAAAGGTTGGAGCCCTCTGTGGGGATTTCATATGTGTCAGAGATCTCAATGAGACACATGCATGTGTCAGAGGACTCATTGTACATACTATGTAACCTTTGGAAGTCTCAGTTATATTTTGAATATCTATCAGAGCATTAATCTGTGCAGACATCAGGTACCCCAGAGCACTTGGTAAGATAGTACTTAAGTGTTAGAGGTCTCATGGAGGTCATTATTTGAGCTTTAGAAGCCTAAGGGTAGATATTATATTCATTTCATTGTCCTGCATGAGGATGATATCCACTGCAGAGTCCTCAGGCAGCATGTTACCAGTGTGAGTGGACTCAGTGCTATATGATGTGAATGTCAGAGGCCTCAGGGAGGAATCATGGGAGTTTCAGAATGGATATATTGAGGATATGATATGAGTATCAGATACCTGCTTCAGGCTATTATAAAAGTGTCCAAGACCACAATCAGTATATCTTAAGTGTCAGAAACTTCAGTGATAACACTGTATTTGACATAGGCCTCTGTGAGAATATTGTAGGTGGCCGAGTCTTCTCATGGATATTAAGTGTCAGAGACTAGAGCCAGGGTGTTACCAGACTGTCTGAGGCCTCAGTAACAATGTGAACATGACCAAGGTTACAGTTTAGATATATTATTGATGTCAGAGGCCTCTGTGATGATGTGATATGTGTCCAAAGCTTCAGTGAGAATGTGATGTGTTTGTCACAGGCCTCACATTGGATATTATACTTCATAGAGGCTGCAGTAAATTTACTATACCTGTCAGAGGCCTCAGGTTTCTCCTATGGAAAGAGGTCTCCATAAGTATATGATGGCTGTCAAAAAGATTTTAAGTGGAAGAGACCTCTGTTAGTCAATTACATGTGTCAGATGTCTCCAATACTACATCATTAATATTAGGGGCCTCAGTAAGCCTCTTCTAGGTCCTGTAGGTCACAATGTAGATACTGTATGTGTCAAGTCCTCAGGGAGTTAGAGGCCTAAAAAAGTATATTATATCTGCTAGAGGTTTAAGGTAGGATATTAAATGCTCCTGAATCTTCAGTGAGGCTTTTAACTGAGTCAGTGGATTCAGCATTGATACTTCATTGCTGTCAGAGGCCTCAGTAAGGACACTATTAGGGTCACAGACCTCATTGAGTCAGAAGTCTTAGTGACAATGGAGGATATGTCAGAGGCCTGAGAATATCACATGCATCTGAATCTTCAGAGATAATATTTTGTGTGTCAGAGGCCTCAGCAAGTATATGGGCTACAGGCCTCAGTGTTGATATTACATGAGCATCAGACGCCTGAGGGAAGAGGCATTGAATGTGCCCTGAGGGAGGACATTCAAAATGTGTCTGAGGCCTAGCTGAGGATAGTTTTCTTGTTGAAGGGCTAAGGGAAAATATTGTTTGTCAGAGGCCCCAGGGCAGATACCAGGTGTTAGAGGCCTTAGTGTGGGTAGAAGGTATGAGAACCCTGAATGAAGATTTCATTTATTTCAGAAGCCTCAGTGAGACTACAATGTTATTATCACAGGACTCAGTGAATATACTAAGTTAGTGTCAGAGGACAAGAAAGGACTTTCTATACATCAGAATCCTCCAGGAGTTTATTATATGGATTTCAAAGACCTCAGGAAAGATATCATGTGATTCTTGGAGCTGTGAGTGGGGACATTTTAAGTTTCAGAGTTCTCAGGAAGTTGATTAGGGGTGAACATACCTTCAGTGTGATTGTATATGAATGTCAGATGCCTCAGTGAGTATGGGATATGAATGACAGAGGAGGCGTGGAGGATATCCTATCAGGGTAAGAGACACACAGGAGAATTCTATATAAATATCATAGCCCAAATGAGGATATTGCAGGGGTCAGAGTCCAGTGTAACTATGGTAAGAGTAGGAGGCCTCTGTAATCCTATCATATACCTTAGAATCTTCATGTGGATATTTACTGTCAGAATCCAGAGCAAGGCTATGAACTGATAGTCAGAAGCCTTAGTGAAAAATCATACATGTGATCCAGGACTCTGTGAAAACATTATGTCCAAGTCAGAGTCCTCTGTGGAGTTATTGTCTGTGTCAGAGACTTCAAGGGGATACTTAAAAGTGTCAGAAGGATCTGTGTTGATAGGACGGTACTTTCAGAGTCTTCAGTGATTTTTTAATATTTTAGACAATAGGGGTCTTTGTCAGTGAGGCTCTTAGGTGTGCCTGAGCTCTTGCTGATATATACACTGATGGCCAAGAGGATTGAGGATATTTTTTGAGTCTCACAAGTCTCTATGAATAAGTTGTGCAACTGTCAGAGGAACAAGAAAGGAGAGGATATGAGTGATAGAGATCAGAGTGAAGATATTGTACACTTAAGAATCCTCAATAAATAGAATAGGAGTGTTTATGGACTCAGTGAGATAATCAAGAAATGTCAGATAATCAAGAAATCCTCAGTGAGTATCCAATGTGTCAGAGAAGGACTCACTAAGGATATTACATGAGTGTCAGAGACCTCCATAAGAATGTTTCTTAAGTGCCATAGCCCTGAGTCAGGACATATATGTGCTGTAATAAGAAAAAGGACTCTGTTAGCATATTATATGTGAAAGTTCTTTGAGGATCAAAAGCCTGAGTGAGAATAATACATTTGTTAGGGGACATACTGAAGATATTCTGTCAAGGTCAGAGGCCCCAGTGAGGATGTGATATGTGTCAGACTTCACTGAGTTTATTTTGTTATCACCACAGGCCTCAATTAGGATTGTTAAATATTTGTGTCAGAGGCCTCAGGGTAGATAGTATAAGTGTCAGAATCCTCACTTACTATTTTATATGACTGTGAGGTGAAGAAAACTTCTGAATATTAGAGGACTTCCTGAGGATTTTGTCCTCAGTGAATATATTTTAGGGCTCAGAGTTCTCAGTGAGGAAATTCTATGTGTCAGAGGCCTCCTTGAGAATAATGATGGCAGTGCCAGGGTACCCAGTGAGGACATTGTATGTGATGAAGTTTTCAGGGTAGAGAGAATATCAGTGTGGAAGGCCTCAGTGAGATTATGAAATGAACACCACAGGCCTTTGTGATGATCTAATATGTGTAAGAGGCCTCACTGAGAATAGAATCTCTCTCAGAGGTCAGTGAGGAAAATACGGGGTCAAATGATTCATTCCATACTGTACATAGAATGGAATACTCAGTGGCAATTTTATATGTGTCAGAGACCTCAATGAGACATATATGGCTCTGAGGACTCATTGTACCTCATGTTACCTACAGAGGCCTCAGTACTTTTGGATGACTCTAGAGGGTCTAAATCTGTGTGGACTTCTGGTGCCCCAGAGCACTCAGTGTGATATTCCTTGAGTGTCAGAAGCCTTGATTAGGATATTTCTGAATGACAGAAGCCTCAGGGCGGATATTATATTGATCTCACTGTCCTGTATGAGGATGATATCCATTTCAGAGTCCTCAGTAAGAATGTCATTAGTGTTTTGGGATTCAAAGGAGATAGGGTGTGATTGTGAGAGGCCTCAGGGAGGATTCATGTTGGCGTTAGAGGAAGACTCACTGAGGATGTGATATGAGTGTCAGAAACCTTTCTGAGGCTATTATAAAAATATCCAAGGCCTGAGCGTGGTTATTTTATGTTTAGAGGCTTCATATGGATATTAAGTATCAGAGTCCAGTTCCAGGGTATTACCAGAGTTTCTGAAGCTTCACCAATCCATCCCCTTGAATGGGATCAAGGTCACAGTACAGATATCCTGTTCATGGCAGTGGCCTCAATGATGATATGTGGAAGATTCCTCAGTGACAATATAAAGTGTTTGTCACAGGCTTCACCTTTGACATTATATTTTGTAGAGTCTGCAGTAAACTTACTATACTTGTCAGAGGCCTCAGTTTTCTCCTATAGAAAGGGACCTCTGTGAGTACATGATGGCAGTGCCAGAGGCATCAAGAGATATTCTAAGTGCAAGAGACCTCTGTTACCCAATTGTACATCTCAGATGTCTCCAATACTTTATTGTTAGTATTAGAGACCTCAGTATGACTCTTATACATACTGTAGGTGTCAATGTAGATATTAAATATTTCAAAGACCTCAGGAAGTCAGAGGCCTTGGGGAGTATATTATACCTCTCCGATGGTTCAGGGAGTATTTTAAATGCACCAGCCACCTCAGCAAGGCTGTTCCTGAGTCAGATGTCTCAGTACCAGTACTTCATTATTGTCAACAGCCTCAGTGAGGATACCATTAGGGTCACATGCCTCAGTGAGAATACTAAATGCATTTGAATCCTTAGTGACAATGGGACTTGTGTCAAAGGACTTATGATATCATATGTTTTAGAGTCTTCTCTGAAAATATTATAGTTGTCAAAAGAGTTAGTCAGTAATATATTATATGCCAGAGCCCTCAGTGAAGACAGTGCCTTTTAAAATAGTTTAATGTGTTTAGTGAGAACTCTGAATAAAAATATCATTGTGTTTTAGAGGCCTCAATGTGTTTTTTCCTTATTTGTCATAGGCTCTCATGGATATTTTATGACTGACAGGCTTCAGTAATGATATTGAGCATGTTAGAAACCTCTGTGAGGACATTATATGTCAGAAACCTCATTGATTATATGTGTAGAGGACTCATTGAAAATATTATAGGTGTCAAAGAACTTAGTTTTTATGTGAGTTTTAGAGATCTTATTGAGAATATTTTTATGTGACATAGGCTTCCACAAGGATTTCATATATGTGTCAAATGCCTCAATGAAGATATTATATTTTTCCTAGTTCTCTGTGAGGATATCTTATGAGGTTGAAGGTTTGACATGTTATTTTCTAGGGGTCTCAATGTGTATGTGATATCAGCCAGTGCTATCATTAATGATATTTATTGATAACAAACTCATATTATTTCAGTGCATATTATATATGTTAGAGTCTTCATAAGGATATTATATTGTACTTAAAGCCTCAGTGAAATGTTTTATAAGTGTAAAAGGCCTAATTGAGGGTATTATACGATTCTTTCCTGTTAAAAGAAAACAGGAAACAATAGAAAGAACTCCCAGTGGAAAGAATAGTCAAAGCTATTCCCGAAGGCTTCAAGCACGAATGAAGTAAGCAACAAAGTACTATAGAGTTGGATAACAAACAAAATCTTGGAGTAAATATCCAGATGCTCATTTATTTACAAATAAATGACTAAACAGATAAACAAAAGAGGCTAAATAAAAACCTCTTATGCAGAATTTCAAGTTATTGAGGTGGACATTTGGCCCTCAAGGTGTTAGGCCTAACTTCCCACTCCTTAAGAGGGGGCTCTGCATAGTGACTTACTCCAAAACAATATATATAATGTGTACATGTAGAGAAACATAACTTCACAGTGAGACATCTAGCAAACACTACATCACTCAGGTGAGCACCTTAAGGATATGAAATGAAGAATAACACTTCATCTCTATTCTGCTTTCTCCAATCCATAATCTGTCTACATATGAGAAAAAGATCAACTGAAAATCTATAAAGTACCTGATAGGTACTTCTCAACTGTCAGGTCCTCCTCAAACATCAAGGGCATCAGAGAAAGGAAGGTCAGAGAAACTGTTGCTATGAAGAAAAGCCTATGGAGACAGGATGACTGTCTTGCGAGATCTTCGATGGGGTCCTGGAACTGAAAGAGGCTGTACTGAGAATTCAAAGGAAACACAGACATTAGTTAATAAGAGCATATCAGTATCTCTTTATCATGAAAAATCATGTATGAAGTTAACACATCTAAGATAGCTCACTTAAGTCATAAGAGAAAAAAAAAACTGGGTAGAAGTTACATAGGAGATCTCTGCATTTTCTTTGCAATTTCTGCATAAACATAAAACTTCTCTAAAATAAAATCTTAAGACATGGCTATATTTTTCAAATACCTGCTCATTTAATTACTCAGAATGTCAATTACTAATAATTGACATTCTTAACTACTTCTGCATTTTGTTAATAGCATTTATAACAAAAAAATGTGTCAAACTAACATAATGTAAGATAAATGCTTATTTTATATGTTTTATACTAAAGTAATAATATGTTTAAACTTATTTATCATTATTTATTTTGCTATTGCTAGGTTCTGGATTTTCTCTCTAAAAATTTCAAAACTTTAGAGAAAAAAAATCTACATTTTAGAGACACTATTTCAAGTCATTTTTGAACTTTTTCAAAAGAGTCATGATAAAAAGTATGTTACAAGAGCAGATTGATTCATTGTGAATGAATCATTGATCCCAAGGAATTCTTATCTTTCGTTTGTTTCTATGTATACCCTTCAACAGTAATATCATCAAATAATTGCCACTAGGAAAAATATTTAAACGAAAAATGTAAACAGAATTTGTGACAATAACTTATGATGCTTTCTAAAAAAAGAAAAATTGAAAAGAATATCAAAGTCAGTTTCCTCCATGATGTTCTTCAGAAGTGGTAAAACTAGAGAAACATCAATGGAAGCATGGTTTATGAGTGATCTTAGATATTCTCATGTTTTACGGGGAAATTATATTTTAGAAATCATAAAAATATTGGATGCCCAAACTCTTGAATGTTTTCAAAAGTAGTTGAATTTCTATGTAAGTTTCTCATTGATATAGCTAGTCATAAAGCTAATAAAAACAAAGAATCTATGGGGCTGGCATATATCTCAGTGTTGGCATACCTTATCCAGAATTCAGAAGGCCCTGGGTTTGATCCCTAGCACCACAATTTTTTTTTAAATCAGTGCCTTATTTGTGTAATCAAATAGAAAGTGAACAATCACCACTCTTAGAAAAATGTTAAGCCTGAAAAACAGTTAAGAATCAAAATACTCTTACAATAGAAATAGTCTATTGTGACCAGATGTGTCATATCATAAAGTACATTCACATTATACTATCAAAATATCAGAATTAAAATACTCTTACAATAGAAATAGCCTATTATGAGCAGATGTGTCACATCATAAAGTATATTCACATTAAATATCCTCTCAGAATAATAAAAAAGACTTTGATGACCATTTAGATGGAGAAAATGGCTATAATATAGATTAGAAAATTATTAAGAAATTAGAAACATGAGGTGAGGGACTGTGGGCACGGAGAGTGGGTGGCCTAAGCTTGGCGGATGGAAGGGTCCCTCCTGCAGGGTTTGTGGGGTGAGCTGGGTGCACAGGGGTGGTTGTGTTGTGTCCCCTCTGGCTGTTCATCTTGAGGAAGAGCTGAGTGGGCGGGAAGGATGGAGGACCAAGGGTAGTTGTCGTGGAGGTGATCTGGGTGCTCCGAGGCCCTCATAGGAGTGACCCAGGAATCCCAAGCTCGGGAAGCTTGGGGGTGTGGAGAGGAGAAGCCCATCCTCAACTAAAGCCCAGCGCTGGGTGGATCCGATGTTGGGCTGTAGAAATGCTCTGTGTGGTGGGTGGGGTGCGGGTGGTCTTTTTCCTTGGCCCATCTTGCATGTCATGCACGGGAGGAAGTGAAAGGGGTGTGACCTCCAGGCACCTCATCAGCTCCCTTGTGACCTGCCCTGTAGGGGTACCCTGCAATCATGTAGGAATAGGAGACGCTGGCAGAGCCTTGCACTCAGGACAGCAATGATGACACTGAAGATGTTTCATTGTTTGATGCAGAAGAAGAGACAACTAATAGACCAAGAAAATCTAAAATCCCACATCCAGTGGCATCATTTTTCCATTTGTTCTTCTGAGTCTGTGCCATTATAGTCTATCTTCTCTGTGAATTGTGGAGCAGCAGCTTTATTGCTTGTATGGTGACAATTATCTTGTTGTTGTCACGTGAATTTTGGGCAGTGAAGAATGCCACATGTAGAGACTGATGGTAGGCCTTGGGTGGTGGAATCATATT
Source organism: Urocitellus parryii (assembly GCF_045843805.1). Taxonomy (NCBI): domain Eukaryota; kingdom Metazoa; phylum Chordata; class Mammalia; order Rodentia; family Sciuridae; genus Urocitellus; species Urocitellus parryii. The sequence goes on along the minus strand of NC_135537.1, from coordinate 94,443,832 downwards.
GATGAGGATGGAAAGAGTCATTGGGTGTTTGAGTCCAGGAAGGCATCTCCTCAGGAGAATAAAACTGTTTCAAAAGTTGAATCAAGAATCTTTTGGTTAGGACTAATTGCCTGTCCAGTGCTGTGGGTGATATTTGCCTTTAGTGCTCTCTTCTCCCTCAGAGTAAAATGGTTGGCATGGTTATCATGGGTGTTGTGCTACAGGGTGCCAACCTGTATGGTTACATTAGGTGCAAGTGGGCAGCCAGAAGAATTTAACTAGCATGGCTACCTAGTATCTTGGAATGCAGTTTTTAAGACAAAATATCAGAAATTAACAGACTTCTTGAATAGAGAGAAAATTTTATTTTCTGTGATATTGGGGAATTCCTGAAGAGATTCTTGATTATGAATTGTTTAGAGCTCAGTCCAGTGTAAAAAGGAGCATTGATTTTTGTTTGTTTGGTTTTTTCACTTGCAAAGTTACTATAAAAACTGTTTTCTTTTTTTAAACAAAGTTTTAATTTTCTTTTTCTAGTAGTTGAGGCTGGGAAGTATGATATCATTAAGAACACTGTCAGAATTTATTTTATGGTGTACATATGTATGCATATAGTAATGTATCCATATATCCCAAATTAATGTGTTAGTTTACATATGTTACAGAGATATTTGCATTTTGATCCATAGAATATAGGATGTTCTTAATCTATCTCAAAGGTATGTGTGTTTACATACTATTTCTATAGGTTATTTTCAGAAATAAGTTGATTCTGTGATTAAGAGTAAACACTTGGCTTGTGAATGAGTTAAAAAGTTAGAAAAAAATGTTAATTTAAAATATATACTTCATGTTGAAATTGCTTATATTAGACATGCACAAGTGAAAAACAAATTCTGGCTGGTAGTGTTAACTAGTTTCTAAAATTTTCTTTTTATTTTTATACTTAAGGCCTAACTAATAAATGGAATCTTTATAGTTTATGTTTAAGGGATACCCAGGGATTGCTGCTGTTCTATTTATTTCATAGAAAGGATAGTCATGTTTTATTTTGGAACTTCCTGGAAACTCTTCAGTGTATCTGGACTAATAAAATCTTTTAGTACTAAATGAATATTATTCTTATGTCATAGTAAAAATAATAATTTAAATACTTGGCATAATAAATGCCTAAAGACATTTTATGAATCTATTTTTTCTTGCTATAATGGTGATATTGTAAATCATACATTTGTATTAATAATTTTTCTTAAACAAGGCAATATATTTAACTGTAAACTAAACCAATCTACAAATTATTGTAGGCAGTTGTAAATTCTGTTGAGATACTGGAAACTTTGTTGGAGTCTTTTAATCAGAAGATTATATTGTGAATATATTTGTACATTGTTAAAATATGTTTAAAGATGTTTTGTTTTAGTTGAATAAATGTGTATTGGAGAGAAAAAAAGAAATTAGAAACATGATAATGCATAAAAATGCTCTAGGCCATACTAGGCACTTTGAACTGTAATCACAGCTATTTTGGAGACTGAAGCAGGAGGATCACAAAGTTTGAAGCCAGCCTCAATACCTCAGGAACTTAGCAAAATCCCGTCTCAACATAATATTTTAAAAGGGCTGAAATTCATTGCTTGCCTAACATAGTCAAGGTTATGAGCTTAATTCTCATCACCATAAATAAATTTAAAAGAATAACTCCAAACCAAGCATATAATATGAAATAACTGGGGCATTTATAGAAGAGGGTGGAAACCATTATGTTGAACACCCCAAAATAATTCAACTATATTTAATTATTTTTCAGCTCATGATATTAACATGTCTAATCTCCACTTATATTACTTCATTAAAATATGGTAAAAAGTATATGTACTTTTTTTAATGATTTCAAAATATGAGTTATACTCAACTCTATTCTAAAAACTACCTTTGAAGCACATAGAGTACCAGCATTTATATAAAATGAAATCAGGCCATTTCCTACACAAAGTAATATTTAGTAAGTACTAATATATACACACATTATTTCAAAAGAAATTAAAATTGATGAAATCAAAAGGTCACTGGTATGCTTTTAAATGATATTTTGAATATATGAGAAACACTTAATAGAGTTCTCCAAAAAGAACTTCTGACAATATATAAAGCATGCTTATTAGAAGGTCAATTCCCTTGCTTGCAAGGAATAAGAGAAACTAACTACTTGATGAAATGTAAGACTTTAATAATAAGATATTCGAATATGCTTTCTAAATTTGAAAAAGTAGAAAATGTTTGTTTAAAAAAGTCTATTTTTGGTAAATGTATCTGTTTTTTTAAAAGAATCTATTGACTTTTCTCTTACACACTGTAATTATTTCAGTGGTTTTAAGCTGGAATATCATGTAATATCAATAGAAGGAATTTTAAAATATCACCATCCTCTTTCTTTCTATTAAATTGATTAGCAAATTTTCTTAGAATAATTTCAACCCAATTTGGAAAAGATCTCTGTGTGTGTGTGTGTGTTTGTGTAAATACATAATATTTTGAACAATTCCCCTGACACTTGGGTCCTGTCAAAGACATATTGTCTGTGTGTGGTGCTGAAATGGAACCCAGGGACTCTCACATGTTAAGCAAGTTCTCTGCCACCAAGTTACACACACTGTCCCAAAGACCTTAATAAGAAAAAGATAATTAAAACTTTTTGAGATAATGAGAACTGACAAACAAGATAATTCAATCAAAACAAGGTAAACTAAAAAGTATATTTAAAAACATTGTTGATAAAAATAGCAGAAGTTCAAAGTTAGAGAAGAAATTAAAAATCAAACTGCAGAAACCTACTACATAAAATTGGACACCTAGAGGGAATGGGTAATTTCCTAGTAAAAAAAAAACATTAATAAAAGATTAAAATAAAAAAAACTATGAATGATCAATCAGCTTAAAAAGTTTAAAATGATGCTTACAGATCTCCCATTGAGACAAAAACCAGGAACATAGGGGTCCACGGTTGAGTGTTAACTGACTTATAACAAATTCTGGCTTTACTTAAAATGTTCATGATCTAGGAGGAAAGAATGAAATCATTACTTAAAATAAATACTTCAATTAATTAAAATTAATTTCCTCAATTAACTTTGTGGTATAATACCAAAGCATTATATAGTCAAGATATTTCAGCAGATGTAGAATGTCAACACAGTATACCATTACAAATGCACTGCCAAATAAACTCACTTGCTCAATCAAAGACAAAATGTATTCTCAATCAAAATTTTGATTAATTTAGTTCCATAAAATCCATGAAATATTTTTTCACAAATTCTGGCTTATTAGAAATAACATATTTAAACTTAAATAACCTTGTGGGTTTCATACATCTACTTTTCCATTTTTTAATATTTTTCCTGCTTTAACACAGTAAAAATAAGCAGTTAGAACAATTCCTCCTCCCTCTGTGCCAGAAATCATCAAAGTAGCTGTGTTTTGATGACAAGTAATCAGAGCCTCTTGAAGGGATGTTTCCCCAAAGTAAACCTTGCTGAAATAATGAAGGAGAGCAAGGCTCCCTCCTCAGCTCTCAAATGGGCACAGGGAGTGAATCTGCTTTCTCTTCACACTTCCCTTTTCCTCACCTGCCGCCTATTTATCCAGAAGTTTCTGGAAGATCTCTCTGAGGCTGCTCTGGGCATGCCTATAGACATGACCCACAGAATCCTCAAGCCAGGATCTCTCTAAGGCTAGTCTGAGAAGAGCATCCCTGTGGATATGACTCAGTGTCCCCAAGCGAGGCATCCCTCTGAGGTTGCTCTGAGGAGAAGGGACCTCTGGATGACCCTACACAGGTGACCCACAGTGTCTCCAAGTAAGTTATCTGCCTGAGGATGGTCTGAAAAGAATGGAGCTCTAGGTGTCCCTATAGCCTTGACCCACAGCTGGTCTTAGAATGGAGTTATAGCCTTGATGCACAGTGTCCCCAAGCTGTGAGTCTCACTGAGGCTAAAGAGAAGGGACCCTAAAGTCCCTGTAGACACAACACAAAGTGTCCCCAAGCTGGGAGTATTCCTGAGTCTGCTGTAAGAGAAAGCTCCAAGTCCCCATACACATGAACCACATTGTCTCCGAGGTGGGAGTATGCTTGAGTCTGCTGAGAAGGCAACTCTCCGTTCCATACATATGACCCACCAGGGTACCCAAGTTAGGAGTTACCTCCTCAGACCAGAGTTGCTCAGAGAACCTAGGGTACCGAGCTGGTGGAGTATTGCTTCAAACAGGAGGCACATGGAGGACCCAAGGTCCCCGAGCTGGGAGACTCCAGGTACATGGCATACCCAGGTTCCCTGAGCTGGGATTATCTCCTCAGATCCCAGGCACACTGAGGACCCAGCGTATCCAAGCTGGGAATATCTCCTCAGATCCAAGGTGCACGGAGGACCCAGGGTCCCTGGGCTGGGAGGACCTTCTCACCTTCTCAGACACCAGGAGCTGGGAGTACCTCCTCAGACCCAGACCCAAGGCACACACCCTGGGTCCCCGAGCTGGGAGTATCTCCTCAGACCCAGGCACACCCAGGACCCAGCGTCCCCGAGCTGGGAGGACCTCCTCAGACCCGAGGCACACAGAGGACTCAGGGTCCCGGAGCTGGGAGGGCCTCCTCAGACATGAGGCATACGGAGGACCTAGAGTCCCGGAGCTGGGAGGGCCTCCTCAGATCCGAGGCACACACGGAGGACCCAGGGTCCCCGAGCTGTGAAGACCTCCTCAGACATGAGGTACACAGAGAACCCAGCGTCCCTGAGCTGGGAGTATCTTCTCAGACCCCAGGCATACGGAGGACCCAGCTTCCCCGAGCTGGGAGGGCCTCCTCAGACATGAAGCACACGGAGGACCCAGCGTCCTGACCTGGGAGTATCTCCTCAGACCTGACACACACCGAGGACCCAGCGGCCTCGAGCTAGGAGGACCTCCTCAGAGCAGAAGCAGGTCTGAGGAGGAGCTCCGCATCCCCACACACATGACCCATAGTACCCTCAAGCTGCATGTATCCTGGAGGCCAGTCTGTCGCTCCCTGGTGGTTGACCCAGCACGCTTGCAGTTTTTCCTGAGACAAGAGCTCTAGTCCTCACCTTGAAGAAGGAAGGACAAAGTTGGAACCTGAGCCACTGTCCCCTGCTACCCCGCCCAGTGTGAGACTCTGCTCATACACAGGGGCACCACTCCTGATGACCACACCCAGTGCCAGACTCTGCTCATGCGCACAGGCACCACTCCCTGATGGCCACGCCTAGTGCAGGCTTCTGCTAAACTGAAGTGGTAGTAGTGTGGCTAGTCTTTCTTATTTCTCTCAGCACCTTTCTGTAGCCTCAGCTATTACTGAATAGGATCTATTCCCACTTCTTTAACTAAGTCTGGCTGTGTTTATTTGTGCCATCACCAGAAGTGGAATCTCAGGAGAATAGAAAAGGGAGGCCAAGAGACTAAGACCCGGGTCCCTGGACTCAACCAGGCCACACACTGCTGTAGCCAGGGGCCAGGCAGGCAGTGGCACAGACATGAGCACCTGCAGGGAGACCCTGGACACTTCACTCTTGTGCCCAAGGGCAGAAGGCCAAAAGCAGGTCAACACAGAGGCCTCTGCGAAGTGTAGACAAGTGACTGAGTGATGTAGCCAAGGACTGCCAAATTTTAACGTCATGGGTTTTAAGAAAAGCAGTTAAATCCCAGCCCATGTTGACTGCTTTCAAGGTTGTGAGACCCTGAGCTCACACGATCCCCCAGCAGCCTCTGGGAGCTGCAGGGTGCACCCCTTGCCCTGGGGCATTCTAGATTGAATTATCTTTCCTTGTTTCCCAGCTCTCACCATGAATGCCTCTGGGAGTTGCACAGTTATTCCCAGAGATTCTTGACAGTCTAATTTGGTGTTCTGCCCACACAGCCCTCACCAGGCAGGATCATCAGAGCTGTGTGCCACATGCTATCTCAAGTGCCCTGGAGGACCCTGGCAGTGGAGACTGGTGTTCTTCCCATTTAGCCCTCACTCCAGTAGCCTATGGGGAACTGCAAGTAGCAGAATTACCCTCATATCCCAAGCAGCCTTCACTACAGAGGCATCTGGGTGCTTCAGAACCCCCAGGATCATGGACATTGTAGCCTGATGCTGGGTTGGTGCAGCCCACACTATAGTTGCTTTTCACAACTCTGAGGCGCCAGGAATTCTGTGTATTGTAGTCCACTTTGCTCAAGCATTCCTGACCTCAGAGGTCTAGGTTTACTTAGGTAGGATGGTCTGCACTTGATTATTCTGGGCAGTGCAGACCATCCTACCTAAGTAAACCTCACAATCAAGGCTCCCAGTATCAGCACACCACAGGCCTGCCTGGACACCCCTAAGGAGTCTGGGTGGTGCAATACAAATCTTGCCCATGCAGTCCTCAAGAGACAGGTGTCTGGGAGCTGCAAGCCCTGGGGGATTCTGGTAGTGTATTCTTGCCTTCAGCCCCCACAGCTCTCACTGTGGAGGCCTCTGAGTGGCAGGCCACACAGGCACCTGGACATCTCCAAGAATTCTGAGTAGTGTAGTTCAGTTCTCTACACCGCAGCCCTCACCACAGAGTATTTTGGGGGCTGCAATTTTCTGAGAATTCTGGGTAATGTAAGTCTGTGTTTTGCCTGCGTGCCTCCTGTGAGGGCCAGGATAAATGCAAGCCACATGCTTACCTTGGTAATGCAGAACTCACTGTGGAGGGTTCTTGGACTGTAGGCTTCACAGTCATCAAGGTATCCCCAGGAATTATGGGTAGTGTAATCTGACCTTTAGCATGAGCATCCTTTGCTGTGGAGGCCTCTAGGAGTTGCAGGCCACATGCTCACCCAGGCATCATGTCCCTAAATGATTCTGGGTAGTATAGTTAAGTTCTGTTTCCTACAATTCTCATCACAGAGGATCCTGGGAGCTGCTGGAACTAAGATTTGTGGGTAACATAATCCCGTATTTTGCCCATTCACCACAGAGTGTTCTGGGAGCTATAGCCTCTGAGGATTGTAGGTAATGTAGGTTAATGATTTGATCACCACAGAGGAAGGTACAGCTCATGAGGATTCTGGATAATGTAGTTTAGTGTTTGCCTGCACAGCCCTACTGGGAGGACCACAAGAACTGCAGACCCATGCTTTCCCTGGTACCCTGGAGAGTCTAGGTACTAATGCTCTCATCACAGAAACTTCTGTGAGTTATAGGCAGTGAGGTCATACCCTGAATTGAGCCTGGTGTTCTGCCTTTGCATCCCTCAACCCAGAAGCTCCTGGGAACAGCAGACACCCAAGGGATATGAGAAGAACAGTTTTTCATTCTTCCCACACAGACCTCACTGCAGAGGTCTCTGCAAGCTGCAGGTCCCTTAGGGCTCTGGTCATGCAGTCTGTCATTTGGTCCATGCTGCCCTCAATGCAGAGGGCTGTAGGAACTGCAGGTCCTGAATGATTCTGGGTAGCACAGGCCATCATAACCTTTGCATCTCTTGCCCCAGAGCCTCCTGGGAGCTGTTGGCCACATTCTCACTAGCCACTCCTGAGGACTCTGGGCAGTGTAGTAACCAATAAATGTTCTCTTTCCTACATTGTATCTGACATAAAAGGGCCACACTGCCATTTAAAAACCTGGCTTTTAACTATGTCTGTTTCTGATTATTAATAGTGTTTCATAAATGTTTAAGAGATTGAAAACTATCCTTTCACTTTTGCTAGTCCTGATAACATGCAAACCCGTGATTATAATTTTTATACACTATGGATTCTAAATTTTACTTTAAAAGTTATACAGTTAATTGTGACATTAACCATTACTAGCTTTTTCATATTTTGGATATATTCATGTTCTTACAGAATGCAAGCCTTTTAAAATGTAAGACTTGGTAGAGCCCTTTATCAAGATGATGTTCTCTAAACTAAAACTGTAGCAATAGTCTCTTTCAGGTTTATATAGAAATAACAAATTTGATTGATATTTATTTATGATATTTAATGTTTTATAACTGGATAAGGGTAACCTGTTATCAATAAGTTATATATAAAATTTTGTGTTACTCTTTATACTGGGATGGGAATTTAAATGTATTTTTGGAAAGTAATAAGCAGAGCCTGGTTTGTTTAAAGGCTGAAAATGTAGAATATGATTTTGCCATTTGTTCCACAAAAAAGAAGTTAAGAGCTCTCTTAGCCTTTATATTTTATTCATGTTTCAGATGAAATGTTGTTTGTTTGTTTTAATTATAAAGAAAAGAAGTTTATTTGGCTCAAGGTTCTTGTCCAAGATTAAAGGACTGAATCTAGTGATGGCCTTTTTGCTGGCAGAATACTGAGGTGGCTCAGTACATCATATAGTGAGGGAAGGGACTGGGATTCTCCAGATAGCTGGTTTCCATAGTAGCCTCACTCTCAAGATAGCCCATAAGTCCATTAATCTGCTCATGGTATAGATGGGTCAACCCTTCTCAAGTTAACCAATAAACTCGTTAATCTGTTCAGGATATGAATGGATCAACCATGCACAAGGACAAAGCTCTAAAATGGATCAACCCTGCACAAGGACAAAGCTCTCATATGGATCAACCCTACACAAGGATGAAGCTCTGATTGCTTTGATCACCTCTTAAAGACCCCACCTATTTTTCTTTCTTTTTTTATTGGTTGTTTAAAACATTACAAAGCTCATGACATATCTATCATCTTTCATACATTTGATTCTAGTGGGTTATGAACTCCCATTTTTACCCCAAATACAAGTTGCTGAATTGCATTGGTTACACATCCACATTTTTACATAATGCCATATTAGCGACTGTTGTATTCTGTTACCTTTCTTTTTTTTAAAACTGGGGATTTTACCCAGGGATATTTTACACAGAGCTACATCCCCAGTTCTTTTTATTTTTTTTTTATTTTGCGAAAAGATCTTGCTACATTGATGAGGTTGGCCTCAAACTTGAGCTCTTCTCCCTCAGCCTCTAGAGTCATTGGGATTTCAGGTGTGTACTACCCTGCCTTGTGGTTCTACCTCATCTATTTATTTATTTTATTTGTTCAAATTAGTTATATGTGGCATATTGACATATTGCACACAAATGAAGCACACTTTCTCTTTCTTATGGTTGTACATGGTGCAGAGTCACTCCAGTTGTATAATCATAGACGTACATAGGGTAATTATGTATGACTCATTCTACTGTCCTTTCATCCCTGCAGTCATAACCTTCCTTCACAGTCCTCTACACAAACCAAAGTTTCCATTGTTTAAATGTATCACTTCTCTCTATCCATTCATTGGTTGAAGGGCATCTAGGTTGGTTTCATTGTATAGCTATTGTGAATTGAGCTGCAATAAACACTGATGTGGCCGCATCACTGTGGTATGTTGATTTTAAGTCCTTAAGGCATAAAATGGGGAACGGGATAGCTGGGTCAAATGGTGGTTCCATTCTGAGTTTTCTGAGGAATCTCCATACTGCTTTCCATAGTGGTTGCCCCAATTTGCAGTTCCACCAGCAATGTATGAGTGTGTCCTTTCCCCCCACATCTCTGCCAACACTTATTATTGCTTGTATTCTTGATAATTGCCATCTGATTGAGATGAAATCTTATAATAGTTTTGATTTACATTTCTTTTTCATTTGTTTGTTAATGGATTATATTTCTTCTTCTGTGAAGTGTATTTTCAGTTCCATAGCCAATTTATTGATTGGATTATTTGTTTTTAGGGTGTTAAGTTTTTGAGTTCTTTATATATGTCCTGGAGATTAGTGCTCTATCTGAGGTGCATGTAGTAAAGACTTCCTCCCATTCTGTAGGCTCTCTCATTACATTATTGATTGTTTCCTTTACTGAAAAGAAGTGTGTTAGTTTGAATCCATGCCATTTATTGATTCTTGATTTTACTGCTTGCACTTTGGGAGTCTTCTTAAGGAAGTCAGGTCTTAAGCCACCATCATGAAAATTTGGGCCTTCTTTTTCTTCTATTAGGAGAAAGGTATCTATTCTAGTGTGTAAGTCTTTGATCCACTTTGAGTTGATTTTTGTGCAGGGTGAAAGATAGAGGCTTAATTTCATTTAGCTATGTATGGATTTCCAGTTTTCCCAGCATCATTTATTGAAGAGTCTATCTTTTCTCCAATGTATGTTTTTGTCTAGTATGAAATAACCATATTTAATGTGGTTTTTGTCTCTGTGTCTTCTATTTTGTACCATTGGTCTACATGTCTATTTTTGTACCAATACCATGCCATTTTTGTGACTGTTGTTCTGTAGTATAGTTTAAGGTCTGGTATTGTGATGCCTTCTGCTTCACTCTTCTTGCTAAGGATTGCTTTTGCTATTCTGGGTCTCTTATGATTCCAAATGAATTTTATGATTGATTTTTCTAATCCTATGAAGAATGCCATTGGGATTTTAATATGAATTGCATTCAATCTGTATAACAGTTTTGGTAGTTTGGCCATTTGGACTATATTAATTCTGCCTATCCAAAATCATGGGAGATCTTTCCAACTTTTGAGGTTTCCTTCAATTTCTTTCTTTAGTATTCTATAGTTTTCATTATAGAGGTCCTTCACCTCTTTTGTTAGGTCAATTCCCAAGTACTTTATTTATTTGTTTGTTTATTTGTTTATTTATTGAGGCTATTGTGAGTGGAGTGTTTTTCCTAATTTCTCTTGCAGTGTATTCATAACTTAGTATGGAAATGCACTTGATTTATGGGTATTGATTTTTATATCCTGCTACTTTCCTGAATTCATTTATTAGGTCTAAAAGTTTTTCTGGTGGAATTTTTGGATCTTCTAAATATAGAATTATGTCATTGGCAAGAAGTGATAGTTTGTGTTCTCCTTTTCCTATGAATAATTCTTTAATTTCTTTTGTCTGTCTGATTACTCTAGCTAGTTTCAAGGCCTATGTTGAATAGAAGTGATGAAAGAAGGCATCTCTGGCTTGTTCCAGTTTTTAGAGGAAATGCTTTCAATTTTTCTCCATTTAGAATGGTGTTGGCCTTGGGCTTAGCATAGATAGCTTTTACAATGTTGAGGTATATTCTGTTTTTCTAGTGTTTTGAGAATGATCTTCATGTTGCTGTATTTTGCCAAATGCTTTCTTTGTACCTATTGTGACAATCATATGATTATGCTTCCCCACAGTCAGAACCCTTACAGGAAGGGCTCTTGAGGGGCTGGAGTTGTGGCTCAGAGGTAGAGCGCTCACCTGGCATGTGCGAGGCCCTGGGTTTGATCCTCAACACCACATAAAAATAAATAAACAAATAAAGATATTGAGTAGAACTAAAAAAGGGGGGGGGCTCTTGATTTATAACAACAAGCTTAAATATTTGGCCACACAGTGACCAAGCAACAGCAGCTGTCACCCTCAATAAGTCAGAGTCCACAAAGGTAGTGAGCTGCAAATCTCAACATCAGTTTAATAGGCAACTTAAAGAACATGTGCCCTCCATGGTTACCTAGTCCTGGATCTTCTCCAGTTCGAATTTAGAACTTTCCCCTACTCAACAGTGAGCCTTGCACCTCTCTCTGACCACCACGCCTTGCCAGGACAGTCCAACCACATGATGCTGTGCTCCTGGAGGGATGGCAAAGATGAGCACCACTCCGAAGAAGAGGCTACATTTTGTCCACATGTGACTCTCCAGCCTACTCCCTGCAGAAGTCAAATAGATGGTGTCCTAACTCAAGCAAGGTTCTACCCAGCAACCTCCCTCTTCCTGGAGGTAGAGCATGGCATTCTTGAGAAAGATGCTCATACACCAAGTATGTGGAAGTCCAGCTTTATGAGCAGCCCTGAGTAGGAAACAGCTCTGCAGCAAGTCCAGGCTGTTCCAGCAAGTAGTCCACCCATCCCAACTTGACAGACTCTGGGCTGGAGATGTCTATGGTAGGAAAACATGCTGTATGTGTGGCTCATGTCACCTCCAACAGCATAGGCCCTTAAGGTTTAGGCACATAGACAAGCTGTTGGCACAAAGAAAAGACATCATTTTAGAAGCTGCTCAGGCAGTCTACTGGGCTGTGGTAGAGAGGTCACCCCCGACTTCAGGCATCAGCCTAGTAGCCATGTCCACAATGGGCTGCAGCTTTGTAACATTCTGGTTCACAAGAGGGATAAACCTGCTGGCAATCTCTTGTAAGTTGCAAGTGGTCCACTGGCAGCTCGGCATAAGATGGAACAAGACACATGTAGGCTGCTTGAGAGCACAGATGGCCAAGGTGCCCTCAGCCGCTCCATTAGCTCGTCTTCTAGTCACCCCATGGCCACTTAGGGAACAGGAGTAACCTTTTATTTCCCACTGGTAGAAGAGAATGAAAGATGACCTTGGGTCCTGGATAATGTAGTAGATTGGGTATGGCCTCATGTGTGTGTTTGTGTGTGTGTGTGTGTGTGTGTGTGTGCGTGTGTGCGTGTGTTGTACCAGAAGCATTTGAATGTGGCTTAATTTGGAAATGGGTCTTTGTAGAGACAATGAAGTTAAGGATCTCAAGATGAGCTCATCTTGGATGCCCCTGGTAGGGCTATGTCCAAGTGCCAGGCTCTGCAGGCTGAGCAATATCCTGTAGCTGTGTAGCTTCCAGGTGAGGAGGCCAAGCCCTCCATGTGTACACTTGGTTCATAAGCAGAGGCAACTTTCTGATCCATGAGCTTACTGCCAGTGTAAGCTGTTATTCTTCATTCATTAATGAAAATTGCAGGCTTATATTCATTGCGTAGGGATGCTGTAAAAACATTACACAAACCAGATGGTTTGAGCAACAGAAATGCATTGTCTCAAGTTCTTGGAGTTCAGAGATCAGGTTATTGGTGGGACCTGCTCATCTGAGGACCATGACAAATTCCCTCCTGTCTGCAATGGTATGCTGGCCATCTTTGGAGCTCCTGGGCAGTGGAAGTATCACTCAAGCATGACCTCAGTGCAATGTGCTCTCCATGTATGCACAAACTCCCTTTTCTAATGAGGATACTGGCATATTGGATGAGGACTGCCCTATTGCACTTTGACTTTGTCTTAATGAATTGCACCAGCAAGAGCCCATTTCCAGATGGAATCAATAAGCCACATTCTAAGAGGGGCTAATACTTAAACATGCAGGTTTGGGGGAGGGGACAATTCCACCCTGAATGGGGCACAGGAGCAGAAACGTGCCAGCACAATTTCCCACTGCTTGTGAGCAGTGGTTGCAGGTGGCCCCTCTTTGTGTTGTAGACATTCAAGGGATGCTTAGACTCCTGTCTTTCAGCTTATCACTACTGAAAGCCAGTCTGGAGGATCTGGGACCTGGATAAAATCAAATGCACAACATGCTGTGTGCACATTGTGTGCTCAAAGGGATAAATGTGATTGATGTGTTGTGATCATTTCTACTTTATTGCTGTTTGTTCTGGCCAACAGTGTCACCTAAATTAAGTCTACTCTTTATATAATATTTCATTATGCAAATTCAGAGATCCAGATGGATCTTTCACTGGGCGCTTGTGGCTTTTCCTTGTCTTCCTTTTGGGTCAGCTCTCCTGTCTGTCTGCCTGTCCCTAAGCAGCCATTCTGCTGTGTTTGCTGTATTGTTGGATTTTTACCTGCTCATATGTATTCAGTTTACTAAGAATAAATTTGTTTGATACCCTTTTAAAACCCTCTTAAGGAGTGACTCTCTAGCTCATTAGCCTAAGATGGCTTTTAGTTTCCTACCAATTCAGAAATTCTGCATTTTAGTGGCTCCACTTCAGTTTTTGGAGGAGACAAGAAGGACCTGCTCATTGTCCATGAGGGCAGAGCAGGACTGGGAGCAAGTGTTTCTGTCACCCTCCACCAGGACTCCTTGTATGCCCTCAATACCATTGTATCTTTGGACTTACCAATTCAAACAGTGCTGGGCTGGGGATATAGCTCAGTTGGTAGAGTGCTTGCCTCACATGCACAGCACTACCACAAAAAAAAAAAAAAGAATGTCTTTGTTCCCAAATTGTAGGCTCTCTATTCACCTCACTTATCATTTCTTTTGCTGATAAAAAGCTTTTAAGCTTGAATCCATCGTATTTATTGATTCTTGATATTAATTCTTATGCTATAGGAGTCTTATTTAGGAAGTCAGAGTCTAATCCGACATGATGGAGGTTTGTGCCTATTTTTTCTTCTCCTGCTCTTGCTGATACCAACCCTGTTCTAGTCACACATGGGAATCATGTTCATAATACTGGAATTCTCAGATGACCATGCTGATTGGGCTCTCTCTCCAGACCCCTCTGCTGATATCTGCTCAACTCAGGGGCCAGCTGGATAGTTGGGGTGGATTCTACTTTGCTCTTTGTACTCAAAAGCACAGCAGCTTTTAAGATGCACAGGCCAGAGATGTGTAAGACGCATAGATTGGAATAAAATGCCTGCATCAAGAAATTAATTGGAGCCAAAATTTAATGTCTAAGAAGAATGTTTAAGAACTTGAGATTGTTTAAAGCATGGCACATGATGTCTCCATCTTCTGTGGTGCTTCCGTGATGTCCAAGTCCTCTGCAGCACTCCCAGAATGTCCACGTCCTCCCATGAGGTCCCATGATATCTGTGTCCTATATAGCATTCCCAAAATGTCCACATCCTCTGTGGCACTCCTATAAGGTCTTGGAAACCAGCTTCTCATGAAATTTGAAATATTAGCCAGTAATGTTGAATTCAGCTCAGCAAACTATCTTTCATTGTTTGTTCAATGAGAGGCTGAATCATCCCTTGAGATGCTGGCAGACCTGCTACCCTGGTCAGCTGTGCAATTGTGACACATTTGCAGATGGCCACAGAGTACCAAAGCACTTGCTCACATCTGCATAATAAGCTGTTGCCCAACTTCTGGCCCGATTGCAAGATAAACTATCATTTTCAAATGTCCTTCAGAACAACAGTTGGAGCCTCAGCTGTGGCCAGGTGTCTTGGTTCAAACCAACATAGTGTGTGTGAAAATGTTGTAATTTTGAAATATCTTGGTAATTTCTTATTTGGGCCATTGGTGAACTACTTAGGGGCATGTTCTTTAATTCTTGTGCAGTGTGACTTTCCAAATTTTCTTTCTGTGAGTGATATATTTTATTCTATTGTAGTCAGAGAATATGCTTAGTTTGATTTCAATTCATTTAAACTTAAGATTAGTTTCATGGCCTAACTTATGATGTTCTCCTGCCGTGGAGGGAAGCAGACTCTGCTGTTATTGGAGAAGCATTCTGTGAATGTCTGTTGGGCCTTGCTGGTTACATGGTTTATCAGTCTTTTCTGTTTCCTGTTGGTCTTCTGTCTCCTTGTTCTGTGTTATCCTCAACGGGGTGCAGTTTCCTGATGGTCTTCTGTCTCATTGATCTATGAATGAGAGTGGTGAAGTACTCAAATCACTGCTTTGTTAAGCCACTTGCTTTTCCCTTGAGATCTGGGTTTTGCTTTGTGTGTTTGGAGTTCTGTTGTCACTACATGTACTGTTATATCCCACTGGTACAAGGCTGGGGACACCAGTAAAATGGTACATGATCTTTGTCTTCACTTCCTGGCACAGAGTTCCTAAGACCCTGGGACTTTCCTGAGTGAGAAGGGGGTTGGGTGGCCACTGGTTCTGATGAAGTGATCTTTCTCAGCAAGCTATTAGCTAGCTTCTGGATTCAGACTGGTCACCAAAAAGACTAACCCTTGATTGGAAGGTTGGGATCTTTAGCTCCACTTCCCTCCAGGGAGCTCCTGCCAGGCTAGAGATAGCATTAATAGATCATGACCAATTGGTGAAGGTGTTCCTGCACCTGCTTGCTGTCTGAGAGGATCACTGTGTGGGGAATGCTGTGGCAGGACCACACCATCTGGAAGCCAGAACCATGGGGATGCTATGGCAGGACCACACCATCTGGAAGCTGGAACTAATCCTAAGTCTAAATGGATTGAAAGCAAACTAAGCATATTCTCTGACTATAATAGAATGAAATATATCCCTCACAGAAAAAAAATTTGGAAAGTCACACATGCCCCTAAGTTGTTCACCAATGGGCCAAATAAGAAATTACCAGGACATTTAAAAATTACATCATTTTCACACACACCATGTTGGTTGGAACCAAGACACCTGGCCACTTGTTTATGATACTCATGATATGGAAAAAAGGGAATACGTTAATCAATAATAAAAATATGTATTGCCTGAGAATGCAGGAAAATTCCCAGAATGAGACTAAGCATACAATTAAGACATGCCCCAAGGTATGTTTCAATATCTCTCAGGATACAAACAATAGTGTTATTCCTCAAGAAATTCACAGGAAAAAGATTGCAAATCGAGGTTCCTGAGAAAAGCTTAAAATTTATGTCAAACCCCCATTCTAAAGTCAAAACCTGTGCAACATATGTTCCCCCCACCAACAGACCCTCCTTTGCCTTACACAGGAATTCATGATGAGAATGGAAAACACATAGTTTATATAAATGACAAATGGCTTTAGGTGCAAAGCTTGCCCTTTAGTTAAAGATTACAAAGACATAAGAATTGGTGTGCTTTGACCAAGGATCAAAGAAACTCTTTAAAAAAGCAGTTAAATAGATCATATGAAAAAAGAAAATTACCTTGGAAATTAAAAATAAAATAATGTAAAATTAATATAGTTATATTTTAGAGGCACTTCAGAGTAGTAGGCTTTTTAAGTAATAGACTTTCACCATTTTAAGTGTGTTTTACAGGGATTCTAGTTTAGAAGTAAGAAAGCTTACCAATAATCATAGGTATGCTTTATTTATTTATTTATTTATTTATTTATTTATTTATTTTTGAGAGAGAGAGAGAGAGAGAATTTTAATATTTATTTTTTCGTTCATGGCGGACACAACATCTTTGTATGTGGTGCTGAGGATCGAACCCGGGCCGCACACATGCCAGGCGAGCGTGCTACCCCTTGAGCCACATCCCCAGCACAAGACTTTCACTATTTTAAGTGTGTTTTACAGGGATTTTAGTTTATAAGTAAGAAAGCTTACCAATAATCATAGATATGCTTTAAAGTTAAAGGTTGATGAAATAATTATAGGTATGCTTAGAAGTTAATAGTTAATAATAGGTCAAGAGTTATGTAGTCTAGCTGTGTATCCTAGCACCTACTTATTGAGGTGAAAAATGTAAAAGCTTAATCATGATTGCCTAAAGTTATAGAAATATATTTTTAACAATGTACTCAATATCTTAGGTAATCAGCATGTCAAAAAAGATTATAACTCTTGAAAATCATGTAAACCAAAGAAGTTTCAGGCTTTGAGGCTATCCATTAACAACTTGAAAAAAAACACACACACTTGCAAAAAAAGGTATAAAAGTAAAGGCTCCTCTAGGGGCAGCAATTTTTTCCTGGAGGCTGCTGGTAACTTGCAACCTGTAGGCCAGACTCTTTTTCTTTCGCAGATGAACTCCTCCATCAGGACTCCTGGATCCGCTGCTGGGGCTAGACCCCGGTAACCAATGATGTGACCAATCTTGCCTATTGAATGAAGCCACAATAAGCAGGGGCTAGGGAAGAATGAAAGAAGTTCACTGGATTCGACAAAGCAGAATGAAGGGAAGCAGTGGTGGGTGAAGAAATAGGAAAGACAGTCGAATGAGTCCGACATCACTTCCCTATGTGCACATGTGAATATACTACCTGTGTAACTCCAAATCATGTACAACCACAAGAATGGGAAGTTATACTCCTTATGTGTATAATATGTCAAAACACATTCTACTGTCATGTTCAACTAATAAGAACAAATAGAAAAAATTTAAAGACAAAAACCTAAATGATGGGGTACAATAGCCTCCAGGCTAGCAGGCAGGCAGATATCACCTGTATGGGGCTTATAGGCTGTGAGCCTCCCTCTTCTACTTTGCCCCAGGCATTTCTTTTGTTCAGCTGTTCTTGAGTTGCATCTTTCATAATAAACAGGCAGGTAAAAGCTTTCACCTTCTTGAGTTCTGTGAGTCGTGTTAGCACATCCAGTCATTTCCATGAGGTGACGGCCTGAGAGGACAAAGGAAGGAGAAAGGCCATGTGTGACACTTTTAGAATATACTTTGGCATCATCTTCATGCAGGACTACCTGTGCAATTTTTGTAGCCCTGTGCAAAATGAACCTGCAGAATCTCTTATTTAAAGACTCCAGAAAGCTTAAAACAGCACCAGCAGACCATTAAACCAAGCTCACGGCCCATCTGAGTGGACCAGGCTACATATCCATGACACCAGCCAGGGTCCAGGGCAGGTTTGTCCTTGTAATCCTATGGACTCAGCTAAGGTGGTCTATGGAGTAGCCGACAGCTGTGGACAAAAGAGGCTGATGTGAACTTGCTGTAGATTCTAACTGAAAGTAACCCTTGATCTGATAGGTTTTCCACACTGAAGTTAGTCTTTGTTGAGGCAGGGCAGGATGGCTGGGAAGAGATAAGAGTTTTGTCATCAGTAGAGCTGGCAGGGAAGACCTGAAAGCTCCATCAGAACTAGACAATTCCTGGAGAAGACACAGACACGCTAGTAAGTCTCAATATGCGGAATATGTTGACAGGATGCTCTTGGAGAGCTTGTACTGGCTCTGCTAACATCAACTTCTCTTAGAAATAAAGCCACAGATATCTTTATAGGGGCTGAATCCAGTGTGGTTTTGATTTTAACAGGAGTCCTAGCTTAATAGAGAAAGTTATGGCCTGGAAAATATGAGCAACTTCGAGCAATCCCTCGAGGCCATGCATCTCTGCCTGGTCTCATGCTTTCACCCGAAGGGGTGAGCTACAAGCTCTGGCGTAGGCCCTTGTGAACCTGTGGCAGCTACTTCTTGGGGCCTCAGTTTCTCAAAGCAAGAGAGTCAAACCAGCTGACTCTAGGCACTTCTCAGCATCAAGGGTCAGAAAACATGGTGCCTCCCTGGCTGACACATACCTTCTTACATGACATCTCATTCTGCAGACTTCACTTCCTGCTGCTTCCCCTTGGCTGTCCTGTCTGCAGGAGTTTCTCTGACATGACAGAGACAGGCTTCCTGTTAGCTTCAGGTTGCAGCATCCTAGGTGTAGGCTGTCACATATTCCAGGTTGGGGGGGACAAGCAGAGGTGTCTTGCCTCTGCTGACCCATGTGTGTGCAGTCGTGGCCTCTGTGGACAGAGGTCCTCCTCCAGAAGTGAGTGTGAGCGCGTGTCGAGGGAAAGCCTCTAAAGACAGGAGAACTCACTCTGACTTAAATAAATCCTCAGTGTCGTCTCCCTCCTATCACCAAAGAGGAAACAAAATAGATCAGCTCTATACAGTGGCAAATGGATGGCAGAGCCTTTGGAATCTGACAGGAAAATCCCAGAGGGAGGGTAGAAAGGCCTAATGCCCATGACAAGGCTGCAGGGCAAGCATTCGATGCCACACTGGACCTGGCCGAAGGAGCTGTGGGTGCCACTGACATGTTCAGCTGGCCCTTGCTAGCCACGCATGACTCTGTGGCACGAGCTATAGCTATGTTAACTTGGTGAGCAGCCTGACCTTGGACTTAGGTGTAGTAAAGTTTGTGAACTTATTAATGGGAAATGATAATAACAATGACATCTAAGTGACAGGTGGATTGGAGGTTGTCATAATAAAATACATGTGAAAGTTCCTGGAACTTAGTAATTACCAAAAAATGGACTAAATTCTTCACCACCATTGAAATTTTCAAAAACTGAAAATTCTTGGTGAAAGCAATTTTGCTTTAATTGAGGAGGGCATATTACAAAGATTGCTTCTGTAGTACAAAGTCTTAAAAATTAGAATTTGACATTTGATCAACAAAGAAGCAATGAGAGCAGGATAGAGAATCATGCTGGTTTGATGTCAGACTCCAAGTGCCAGGGCAGAGGCCTGTTGACTGAAGCCCAAACACTCTCTTTAACTTCAAAGCAGGAAACACTGGTTAAACTGTTGAAATTGTGAATAAGAGAGAGAACTGGTTGTCCTCAGAGGAGAGCAGAAGTGAAGACTGAGGAAGGGGCAGGCTGCTACCTACCCACGGCCAGCCTCATAGGAGTAACTTACCCAGGGCCAGCCTCATAGGAGTAACCTACCCAGGGCTAGCCTTATAAGAGTGACCTACCTGGGGCCAGCCTCCTATGTGTGACTTACCAGCCTTGATCCTCATGGGTGATAGTGGGGAGGTCATTGATTGCTTCAAGTTTTGTTTTGTTATCTGCTAAATAAGGTGATGTGCCTGCCTCCTTCAGAAGCTCCTGCTGTGGTTTGCTGTTAACATGTGCTGTATGACTGAACAGGTTTTATATACATCCACACATGTGCACTCAAAATTCACAGCTTGTTAAAGAGTGGAAAGACTAATGATTCTATGTCCTAGATGTCTGGCTCTTGGGTGGAAAGTAGAGGTTCTCTACGCTGCAGCCCAAACCATCAATCTGAAACACAAGCCTGTCTGTGGTCTTGCTGCCCAACCTCACAAGGTTTCTCTCTCCCCATCAATGCTTCAGCCTCTGGGTGAGCCCTGTGAGGGTCCTTTGAGTGGTCCTGCCTCATATTTTAGTCTAACCTCCATGGCACAGCAAGGTTGTACCTGGGTAACACCAAGGGACCCAGAGGCCTTGGCTCCTTCTCCCTATCCTGATCCTTCCTCCCCTTCTGGTCTTCAGTTCTGCTCCTGCCTAGGGCACTTTTCATCTTCTGCAGTGTTGGAGACCATTGGAAGCTACTGTGGCCACATTGGAAGCTACTGACTGCTGAGAAATTCCCACCCACAGTTCCTTTATTGTGTAGAGGCCTGGAAAATGGGTGTGGCTGAATAATGGAAGCAAACCCTCATGCACAATTGAATGTTCCTTGCCATAACACTGATGGTGAGAGCTTCAGGTGCATTTGCTATCAAGATGATCTTATAAAATATGAGGTTAAGTTTTGCATTTTAAAAACTTTATGCCTAAACATTTGAGGTCAAATATTTGGGTCTATCTTGTGGCCTCAGGCAGTCCATTTAGAAACCCATCCATAAGCAGGCTTCTCCAGGTGTCATGCAGACTGCTGTCACATGGCTAGTAAGACTCACAGCCTAAAGGCCCATTGGGCTGTGAAGGGCTGAGCTCAACTCTCCACTGTGAGGCAGCAGAACCACGCACAGTCTTCTGCAGGTTCTATTTTCTCCCACTGCCCAGCTCTTCCCATACCCTTCCTCTGCCTCTTCTTCCCTACCCATGTGTCCTCTATCCAGTCATCAGCCTTGTGGTGCTGCACTTGTTCTGCCAGAGCATTCAGAGCCATGCACCCTCTCCAAAGGTCTGTGGAGCTCCCAACCATGGTAATCCTTGTGCAGCCTCCTTTTCTCTCTCAGGGAGGGGACATTGGAGAGGAAAAATGATTATCTCAGTCCCAGATATTTTAGAGTTTATCAGAGGCAAGTTCTGGGCACACCCATAATCACCCTGCTTTTGCCTCTCTCTCTGGGGACCATGGAAAGGCCCAGGCCTCTCCTCCTGACCACCCTGCCCCTTGCCTCTCTCCCTGGAGACCATGGGTGGGCAGTCCCAGGCCTCCAGAGTTCTCCTCAGTACCCTCCCAGAACAAGGGAGGGGAGCCAGCTGGCTGCCAAAGGCCTGTTCTCCAAGGTGTTGACTGTGCTACACGTGTGAGTGCTGGATCCAACTTGACTCGGCCTGGACCATTCCTTGCAGGAGCCATGTCACACAATGCTGGAGATTTAAACAGCTGTGGTCCTTGGAGGGATAGTTTTTTTGATAATGTACCTTGCTATCTAGAAAAGCTCTAGAAAAAGTGCTGTGTACAGCTACCCTGAAGAGCATCCCCTTTCATAATATCCTGCTTTCTCTAAAAGAAATGGACTAGTTTCTGACAGCCAAAGTCACTGTGCAATAGCAAATTTTAAAATGCATCAAACCTGTGGCCTTTCCCACTCCCAGCTGCAGGGCACAAGTGCAGACAGTGGGTTAGTCGGGAACTGCTTAGGGCCAACACATTTCTTGAACTTCCATGTTGCATCTTAGAGTTCTGTAAAGTTCCCATTCCCACAACAGACATCTGTGATTAAAATTAAAGTATTTTAAAACTAGAAAGAGTGACACCCTATTAATCCAGGAGTTTCCTGTACTCCACAATTACCAATGCTTACCCCAAAGTCAGAAAATCCAATGTGAGACAATCCCCAGCTAGGTCTCTGTGGGCCTTGGGAGTAGACCCCTGATCCCATGCTTTGCTCTCCATACAGCCCAAGGGTCATGATCTGGTGTCAGGACAGGGCCAGCTGCACAACGCAAGGTGGGTTTATCCACAAGTAGCCCACACTGAGGGTTACCATGTGTGCCAAAGGGCAGGCAGTGCACCTGAAGAATCAGGTTCAGATCCCACCACTGGAACATCTGGACAGGGTGATTAGCACTCTAAATCTCAGACACAGGTTAAGTAGGTAACAATGTGTAATCATATTCAAAACCATGCCTAGCATGTTGAAAATGATCAACAGACAGCAGCTTTAACTATGGTTAATTGTTTTCAGATTTATTTTCATGTAAAATTAAAAAGTACATAAAGATCATTGCAGATGTTTATTGCCTTTTAAAATAAAAATAATTTTTAAGATCAGAAAGTATTTGAATATTACCTACTAGGTCTAAAAACCTGAAACAAAATTCTAATTAACATTTTCAGAGAAGCACTACTAATAGTCCTTCCCTCTGCAGGATTAAAGAAGGGTTGCAGGTGGGAAATCATTGCAAATGCACACAGAGTCATGCAGAGGTGGTGGGAAAACCAAAGCACCTTCTTTTGCCTCTAGAAAAGTGTGAAATTACTCCTATATACTTGTCTAGGTATCCAATGATGGAAGACTAGCATACAATTCAAGGAAAGCTTGAAACCTAAGCACTTAGTAGGAACAAAAAAGGGCAGTGAATTCTGAGCACTGGACAAAGAACACCAGGGAGAGCCCCCACTTGTCGCAGGGGAGTTGCATGAACATAGTGGGTCCCCAGAGCATTCTGGCTCCAAGCTGGAGTCAGGTTCAGGGCTGCAATTTTCAACCCACCATTTTCCTTGCACTAGGAGTTGTGTCTCCCTGTTGCCGAAGGCACCACAGGTCTTCTCCAGGGACTGCAAGGAGACTGATGGCATCTCTCCCACCTCTGGAGTGAGATCCAGTCTTCAGATCCTTGAGTTTCCTCTGCCCCTTCTGTGCCTCATGGCTGCAGCTTGCCTCAGACCCCACCCTTGTTAAGTGGATGCTGTGAGACTGAGAAGAATCAATTTGGAATGTCCTTTTTTTCCCAAGAACTGTAGTTTAGAAACTATCAGTTCAGAATGAAGGAACAGTATGTGGACTGGATACACCTTTCTTCATTGAATGGATATGGCTGGGCTTAAGAAAGGACTCAGCACTCACTAGACTCTCCCACATGATGTGGCCAGAAAAACCACACAGGTCACTCTGTGACCCAATTTTAAGAGCCACCAGCACATGCCCATAAGGGAAATGAATCAGACTGGAGTGTGCTTGGCTTCTGACCAGAGGCCGACTTCCAGCAGCTTTTCCTGCATCATGCAAATGTGGTCTAAACGGTGCAAATCAAAGAAAATAATAAATTTCTGTGATTCTTTCATGGTCACACACTAGGCACACATTCGAGGAATTGTAAATATTAATATTCAGGAAATTTCCATAAATAGTCAGGGCATGATAAAGAGATCTTCATATAGTACCTATGGAGTTCTCTGAAAAGCTGTGCTGCTTGTCTTAGCAAAGCTCCCTCTCCATAAAGGGCACAAGAGAGGAGAGTGGAGGTAGACAAGGGAGACAAGGTGGGTCTTCTGGCAGCCCCAGTTGATGTCCCCCTGGTCCACAGTCCACAGTGGTGTGACCTGTGCCAGATGGCTGGCTGTCCCTCCTGCAGCATCTATTAGCTATGGATTTACACTGATTTCATTCCTGATATTCTATTTCCAGTATTCGTGGAGTTATGGAGCAGGCAGCCCTGGAAGTCCTTCAGATTTCCCTGTGTACCCCTTGATGCCAAGATTAAACATAGTTTCATCTCCTTGGAGGCTAAAGTGATCCTCTGAGGAGATGCATGCTAGCATTTGAATTCTAGTTCTAATTGGTGTGGAAGTGGATTGAGATATTAACAGCTCCTAATTGCACTTTTAAATGTTAATGTTAACATTCATGTCTAAGGAGAAAATCATATCAATTTCTCAAGGGTCACCCAGTTAAGGAAATCAGGCTTAGCAAGAGACTAAGCACAACTGCAGAGTTGGACAACTCAGGTTTATCTACCCCAGCAGACCTAGATGAGCTAGTGCTCTGAAGTTCTGAGCCCTGTGTTGAGGTTACATGGGGGCTTTTTAGGAAATATGACATCTTTCCTTAACAATGACAACATTGGTGAGTTTGAGTTCTTGGCCTACAGACCATGTTCTGACCAAAGACCATGCACAGGGAATTTATGATAAGTAGTTCACAGGTGAAGAACAAAGACAGAAAAGCTTCTGAGAGTGTTATAGCAAAGTGGCCACCACAGGCAGCAATAACTCAAGGTAACTCAAGTTTGCCTCCCTATGAGCTATATTTAAGAACTTAGCCTATGAGTTTATAGTTCAGACAGCAGTTAATTGGCCTATCAATTAAGTGATGTAGCTACATTTCTACAGGGTTCAGAAAGTTACAGAGTATAAGAAGAAACTACTCTTTTACAGGCATCTGTTGAATCTCTGGCCTTGAAAGCCTGGCACAGGGGTGTTTACATTTCAGGAGGAAATTCTCAGGCTCCTAGAGACAATTGTTTACAATCCTATATGTAGAGACCAATGGTTAATTAGGCTGACTGCAGAAAAGGGAGTTAACCCTTTCCCGGCATTGGTTCTTTATCATAATATTCTTATAACTACATTTTAAATCAGGTCTGGTCTTCCATCACAACCTTACTTCTGATTTCTCGGGGTGTCTACCTAGGTACATGTATACTCTCTGCCTAGATATCTTGGAACATAGAAGTAATTTTGTGTTATATTTTTTGAGTTGACAGATAACATTGTACACTTGTATCATGCAGAACATGACGTTTTGATTTGTAAAGGTTGAATCTGGCTAGCTAATGTATTATCAGAGTTGCCAATTTTGTGGTAAGGACAACTGACATTCACTCTCACACATTCGAGAATGCAAGGTGTCTTCATTGGCTGCAGTCCTGGCCTGTATAATGGTTTCATGAAGTTCACTCCTCCCCTCTGATGTAATTAGTCATCCTTGGACCAAATTTCTCCAACCCTCTGCCCCCAGCCACCCTGGCCTCGGGTACCACCATTCAGCTGTCTGGTTATGGAATTGTAGCACACAATGGAGAAAGATGCTCTCTTTTAATGAAATTGGATAGTCACATGAGTACGGAAAATTTTATTCTGGATCAGGGTATCAGAGGTTCAGTCCATGGTCAGCTGACTCCACAGCTCTGGGCCCAAGATGAGGCAGAGCATCAGAGTGGAAGGGTGTGGCAGAGGAAAGCATCTCAGGATTTAACATCCAGAAAGCAGAGAGAGCCCTGCTCACTAGGGACAAAATATACCTCAAGGGCAGGCTCTCAGTGATCCACCTCTTTCAGCCACACCCCACCTATCTACAATCACCACCCCATTAATCCACATCATGGGTGAATGCAATGAATAGGTCACAGTTCTCATAATCTAATCATTTCACTTCTGAATATTCTTGCATTTTTTCATGCATGAATTTTTGTGGGACACCTTATATCTAAATCAGAACACATTTATACTTATCATTACGTATGTGAATCATCAATCAATTCTCTATCCCTCTATTATCTAAATCTATCTCCTATCATCTGTCTATCCATCATCTATATCTATCATCCATTCATCATTCATCTGTCTCTCACATGCATGTCTATCATCTGTATTCATTTATATCAATCTTCCTATATACTTATCAGCCTATCTTCTGTATCTATCTTTCATCTATTTATCTATCATCTATTCATCATTTATATCTATAATCCATTCATCATCCATCTATCCCTCATGTATATCTACTAACTACATTGCTCCATCTACATGCCTAACAATATCTATCTACCATCTTTTTATGTATCATCTATCAATCATCTATGTCTTTCAACTATCTATCATTTCTTTCCGTATATATTGTTGCATTAATTCACTTGCACGTCAGCATGGGAAAAGAAAGAAGAAGAAGCAGAGCAAGCAAAGCAGCAGCAGAAAAAAATGTCCTTTATTGTGTACAAGCAATCTTTTTATAGTATTGTGAACAAAGAAGGCAGCCTTTCAACTTCAATAAATCAGGTCTTTCAGCTAATTAAACATAGCATACAGAAGTTTTACTTTCTAATCTGAAGTGACCCACTTCTCATGGCTAATCTATTCTCGGCCTGGAGTATGTTGAGTTCTGCTCTTTGTTTAGAACAGATAATAAAATTTTACTCAGTGCCCTCCTAGCCCACTTGGCAGAACATTTCGTTTGCAGGCAAGTTCTCCCAAGGACAGCAGACACCTCGTTTTCAAGCATGTCCACTGTTACCTTATCTAAACCTTGAAGGAGCCTCTCATTTGCAAGTAGGCACTCCCAAGGACAGCAGACACCTCATTTTCAAGCATGTCCGCTGTAACTTATATATACCTTGACAGAATAACCCGTTTGCAGGCAGACTCCATCAAGAACAGTAATAGTAACGCAGTTACATCTGATTCTCTACATCTCCCTCCTTTTGTTTTTGTAAATGAGCCTTAGCAGAAGCGATAAGAGAGGTTTCATGTTTCAGTTGCCTTTGCTTTTTCCAGCATTGGATGACTATATAGAGGATTTGGTGCGATGCTCAAAATCAAGTTGCTACGCGCAAGGGGGAAAGACATATGAGGTAGCAGCCCAGTTTGTGTTTTTTCCTTCAGACCCTGACTCACCCCACCTGACAGAGCTCCCTCCAGCACTGTGTCCTGGTTGACATTTATGTATTTCAAAAACAAACACCAATTTTCCAGGGAAGCTGCAAGAAATGCCATTACAACGGGAGGGTGAGCCAAAGGCTTCACAATCCACCCAGGGAGACATTCATACCCCAATGGCCACAGTTACCTACAAAGAGAGTATTCAGCTCTGCTGCCTCCTGTTCGTATTGGAAAATAGGAAACCATGTCCTCCTGTTCACATAGACTGAGACCAAGCTTTCATGGTCTCACTGCAAAGGAAGCTAAAGCACAAAGCTATATTTCTAGTGCACAAATGTCAGAGGCAGATAGTCAAGAAGTCATTAGGCCAGCAAAGTTCCATGTTTGTGGAATGTTTACCGTGTCCCCTACTTTTGGGATCTCTTCTGCCACATCCAAGTTTGTGAGCTCCTCAGAATTTCCAATTCCAGATATGTATTCACAGATTTTTTTCCTCTTCTCCTCTCATTGTGTCTTATTTGGGGTGATAGTAATGTCAAGGCATTGTGGTGGATGACAGTGGAAGATTATTATGTGGCACATGTTCGCATATATATTAGACTCATTTTCCATTTTGCCATTTGAAATATTGAATCTCTGACACTAACCCATAACCTACTAGACTCTGACTACTTATTGTAACATTGATAAAAATAATCCTAAATGAATAGAAGTAGAAGCATTTGATAGGAGGCACGGTGTATACTTGGACTTGCCTTTTGCTTCATCAGAGATACATATTATAAAACTTGTCATACATTTTTCTTCTTTTATTTCTCCATGAATTTTCAATATTAACAAATTTGTAACTTCCTGACTCCCTGTCTCTTTCGCCTGGGTCACAATGTATATTTTATATATACACATATATATAATCCTACTGCCATCACAGGTATATTCTTGAGAGTACTCTGATTTTGGAAAATACAAATTTCATGAAGAGATCACTGCCCCCCAATACACTGAGGTAACTGAAAATTCAAGCTGTGGTGAGCTTATCCTTCAACAAGTTTATACATGAAACAGTGTAGAGGACAATGAATATTTGGGGTACATATGTGAAGGATATATATCCCCTTATGAATTTCATTTGGCATACGTACTATTACATTTTAATATATATGTATATATATATATATGTGTGTATATATATATATATATATATATATATATATATATATATATATACAGGAAAAGACTCTTGGGCAGTATCTTGGTGGCCCATGCATTGATTTTTAGCAAGAATAGAGTCTCACCAAGAATGGGGACAACACTGAAGAGAAAGAAGGGACAGGTGGGGGGAGATTCCCAAGATGGAATCTACAGGAATCCATAGCTGACTGGGAGAGAAGAATCAGCCAATGAGAGGGACCAAGTTTAGGCCTGTCGTCAAGTCAGGTGAGAATTTGGTCTGGAAAATTCTGTTTGGGGCTGGGGCCATCCATGGAAGGGCAGAGAAAGTGGGGAAATCAATAGTGCTCCCTTAGCTCAAGAATTCATGGCAAAACTCTCTTTGGTCCCTCTTGCCCTGCATGCAGCAGCTTGCTCCCTCACCCCATCTCTCGCCTGTCCAGTGCTCCTTTCTGCAAGTCCACCTAACTGTGCCACCTCCACCCTGAAGTCTTTCTTTACACCCACAGTAGGATAAGCTCTTGCACCCTTTATGGTACAACTTGCAGATACGTTCACTCTGGGCCTACTGGTTTCTCATTAATTGGAAGAGTATGGGACATACTTCTAAGTCATATTTGGCATAGGACCTGGAACATCCAGAGGAGTCTATCATTCACTGGTGAGTGTGGAGCTGAATGGGCTTTCCTCAAGACCCTGAGCTGTGCTCTGCAGGTGCATGGGACCCTCCTTGGATGCTCACTTCCAGCTCCTGTTGGCAGCTGGTAGCATAGACAGAGCATCCTGGGGGTAGGCCACAACTCCACCCTTGGACATCCATGTCACAAGCCCTTTGCCAATGGTTCCAGGCTGGACTTCCTCCCCTGTAACAAGGCAATAATAATGCAGCTGTTTAGGAGTCATGAGGATTGAAAGCCAGCTGGATGCATATGGGCTGTACGGAGAGCGCCAGGCCCCAGGACACTTGGCAGCTTGAAGCACCTGGCTGTTCTGCATGCAGGAGCATGTTGGGAGCAGCAACCACCAGGCTCTCTAATGTTAGCTCTGCAGTGGCCTGGCTATTTCCTCATTTCCTTCTCTTCATCGCAAGGAAGAGTAATCGTGAACCACAGAAGAGGGGGTGGTGAAACGACCGGTTAGAATTTACACATCCATGTCCCAGAGATACAAAGTGACCATACCAGCTCAGCACAGGGCAGACATTCCTGGGGCTTCATCCAAGAGTCATCACATAATAACCCACCCCAGATATAGACCTGGTGATACCTTGGCCTCTGCCTCGCTCAGAAGAGGAAGTCTGTGATGGGAAAGGCAGGGATTGGCTACTGGGCTCTGCTAGATCCCAATCAGAGTCACAGAGGCTCAGAGTGGAGAGGGCTGTCAGAGGTCACCCTGGCCACACTTGAGCTCAGCACAGATAGGCATTCCCCCTTGGACACGTTCTGCTTGAATTCTTTTAGTAACAAAGGGGACTCACTATCTCAGCATTTCTGCAGCCTCTTCCACGGGCTCCAAGATCTAAGGTTTAGGAAGCTTTCCTTTGAAAGCCCAACACAGGGGGCTGGAGTTGTGGCTCAGTGGTAGGGGGCTTGCCTAGCATGCTTGAGGAACTGAGTTCGATCCTCCACACCACATGAATGTAAAATAAAGATATTGTGTCCACTTAAAAAGCTAAAAAGTAAATATGTTAAAAAAAAAACGTACTTCTCTGCAACTTTCTGGGTCTGCTTTGGGGACCAATGTGGCTACCTAAGCTATGAGAAAACTGCTCATCTGCTTTCTCAGTTTTTTTCATTCTAAAATGCCTCAAATCCTTCAAAGAGTTCTCACAAGATGTCCTCTTCAGGTCCTTCACCTTTGCTGCCCCAAAGTCTTTCTAGTGGGTTGAAGAGGATCCTTCAGAACTGGACCCAAGCACAGAAGTGCCATGACCTAACAAAAGGAGCTGGCCCTCTTCCTACATCCCACAGAATCAGGGCCTTCAGCCAGCAATATGCACTGAGCCTTCTCCTACTTCCCACCATGAGCAGGGCAGGAGTTGACGCTATTGCAGGAGAAATGCAAGAATTCCCTGCCCACTCTGGCCATTTGGGCATCTCAGGTGTCCTTTCCCACTAAGAATTGAGACAATGCTCCTGATCTGTGACACTACAAAGCTTACTGAACCTCACTTCCAAAGCCTTGTGTGGGGCTGGCTCTCTGCCCACATCCGACACTTTCATGGTCTGCTAAGTTGTTTTGAGAGATGGCCAGTAGGGGACTTGGAGAACTGGTCCATTTTCTCCTTCAGCATGGGCAGGCTGCTGCAAAGGGCTTTGGGCAAGGGCAAAGGGTTGCAGGGGAGCATTGGTGAGGAAAAAGACACTGCTGGGATTGAGTGTGGTGGGGGTCTTGGTTTGCCAAAGACTCCAGGTGTCAGGGAAGGGGGGGCAGGTGGGAACAGGTGCCAAGGACAGGACAGATCCCTAGGAGGATGCGACTGTCCAGCCCTGCTCAGGCCAGGGAAGTAGCAGGAATGGTGGACAATGCCATCTGTCTGTCATCATCTGTCTCTCTAGCATAAGAAAATGACAAATACCTACCATGCTTATAGGGAGCTGCCTGTGAATCACACCCCGGAAACAGAGTGGGAGAAGGTTGCCTCAGGGAAGGGCTGGAGAGGGAGAGGGAGACACTGTGGCACGCAGGATCCTGGCCTTGCCAGAGGCTCTGACTTCAACTCAAGACCCTGCCTCCAGGATGACAAACTGGGTCAACAAAATGATCAGAGGCTCAGGGCCAGACCTGGATTAGGACAGGCTGCTGGGGATTGTTCAGCAATTTGTATGCCTAAAAGGAAGTTCCAAGTGAGATCCAGGCTTCCCCTACCATCATGCAAACCTGGTCAGGTTAGTAAGCCATGAACACACTTGGCATGGGCCTTCAGAGCACACAGATTGCATTCTCTTGACACAGTGGGGAGGGTGAGGCAGCAGGGGGCTGTCAAGCTCCAGGCCAATCAATCCAGGTGCCAGGCCCAGGGAGGAGATAACCCTGGGAGCCCTGGAAATGCAGGGTGCTGAGATAGAGGGTCCTTCCAGCCTTTGTATACCCTCCCAATTTTATAGAGAAGGTGGGTGCCCGTGAGCCCCACCCATGGTCCCACCGCAGTCAGAGGGTGAGCTCTGCCCCTCCCAGTCGAAGACTCTCCTGCCTCTAAAATCTCAAACCCTGCCTTCCCTTTCCTTCATCACCTCCCTGACAATTCAAAGACCAACACATTGTATTTAGAGAATAACTATGATTCCTTCTTCCTGATATCATCTGGAAGAAGAAATCCTGAAATCTAGACCCAGAGGGCAAGGGAAATGGAGTCTTAACCCCCACACCCCACTCCGTTTGTCAAGGTTTGGCAGGTTCAGGGCCCGAAGAGTTTGCTCACGCTTCTGTTTCTTAACCAAGCGTGAGCCGTGTCATTGCTTCACAGCATTTGGGCTTCATGTTGGGCAAGGCCTGCCCCCTCACTGACTCTGCCCCTCAGGACTTAATCACCCTGGCTTTCTTCTACCTGATCAAGGAGCAGGTTAGCTCCCAGGTAAACGTGGGAGGGCTGGGAGGAGGAAGGGCCTTGTAGCCAGGCCCTCCTTAGCTGTCCTGGCCTCTGTGACCTTTCCCTGCCTCTTTCCTGACCTCTAGCCACACCAGGCCTCCCTGACAGCAGGTACAGTCTTGGAAGCATTTCCAGAGCTGCAGAGTCATATTTATTTAGGCTGTTGGAGTCAACCCTGTGTACCCCTCTGGGTGAGGGGTCCTGGGAGGATGGGGAGGATTCTGTCTCTTGCTTTATCATGGTAGCCCTAGGATGTAGTTCCCTCAGTGACATTTGCTGCCTGAATAAATTAAGTAAACTTCCACCCATGGCATGTGGGCATGTGTGGGTTACAGTGGCTCCAACAGATGGACCTTATGCAGACTGGGCCTCTCCCCTCCAAATGCATGGGTGCTCCAGGTGGGGGGGCAGCGGACATAACAAAAAAAAGCCTCAGTCACAACCAAGTGGCACCTAGGAAATCTCCAGGTATCAGAAATGACACTCAAATTCAGAGCAGTGGGTGGGTGATAAAGCTGGGGAGGCCCCAGGGGTATCAGGGGATCATTCCCAGAAGCTGGGCCTGGGGATTCATGTTCATGCAGAATGGTAACATCTGACTTCAGATCCCTGTGAGGCAGGGACAGAACACAGAGAACAAACAGCTGCCCTAACTCAAAGACGGGCTCTAGACACACTGATTACCAGTTCCCCACACACGGGGAAGCCTGACCTCTGGCCAGGTCCCAGTTAAAAAAAGAAAGAAAAATAATAATAACCAAAGTCTGTGCTATTCTACTCAGTGCAGCGGTAATTCCAACCCAAGTAATTAAAACAGAAACAAATCCAGAAATGGCGACAAATGATTCAGGCAGAGGAACAAGGAACATTCTGCAGGACATTTCCACAATCAAAAATATGTGAAAAGTTCACTCCCTTCTCGGTTCACAATTATGATCCACAAATTGTGACACAAACTAGAGTCAAAAATCAAGAACTGCAGTGAGCAGAGCCATTGAGGACTAAAAACCAGTAGAGGATCTGGAGGGCAGCTGAGTGGTAGAACACTTGCTAACCTGGAGTGAGAATGTTAAAAAGAAGGCCACACTCAAACGCTAGTTGACAATAGCTTAGAAGAAAGGGGCAGAAATGCTAGAGTCAAGGTGTCACCAAGCCATACCACCTTGAGGAGGAGAATACAACTAACCCATGTTTAGACTTTCAATTCAAGTCCACGTTCAAAACAATAAAATCACAAAGAGAGTAGAACCAATAAAGGAGGAAATAATAACAATCAATCCAATAAAGGCAAGAGCATGAGAAGGTTTAATATAAGACAAAGCTAATTGACAAATGTGAAATAATACAGTAGGAATGTATTAAATATATGAGAATTTGTCTTGGTCTATGCTGTGCTGCTATAACAAAACACCAGAGTCTGGAAAATTTATTAAAAAAAACCAGATTTGTTCTCTTGGTTCTGGAGGCTGGGAAGTCCAAAGTCAAGGGCCCACACTTCAAGTGGGAGAAGGCAGAGGGCAAGTGGGCAAGCTGCATGGGAGCAGCTACTTGAAGCCTCTTTTGAAAAGGCCTTAACCAGGGAATAGCCCTCACAACCCAATCCCTCTTAAAGGCACCATCTCTTAGTACTGCCACATTAGTGACAAGTGTATTATAAAGGAGAAACATTCAAATGTATCAGAATTTTAAAAATAAATAAATAATATTAAAGCTATTTTAAAATAAATAAATTTTAAAAATAAATATATTAAATTTCCCATTAAAACATAAAGATCTTTAGATTTAGTATTCTTTAAAAAATCTGGATTAATTGTGAATTAAATATGAATCTTACAAGAACTAAACCTAAAATCTTAAAACAAAATAGTTGAAAGAAAGAGGTAGAAAAATATAAATCAGTCCATTGCTAAATGAAAGGAAGATGACATATAAAATAACCATTTAGCACAGTTATGAGAAATTAAGATGTTAAAAAGGAAAAATTTACAAGAAGTTACAATCATAAACTTATATGTACCAAAACACAGAGAATTAAAAAGAATATGACACAAATATCAACAGAAAGACAAAAAGAATTCCTCCTTTTCTCCTTCACAACTTCATTTGGCCTGAGCTTTGCAGAACTGTGCAGTGTTCAAGTCAAAGGAACCTTCCATACTGAGCTATGTCCTTAGCCCTGTGCATTACCTGCTGGAATTCAGACAATTCTGGGCAGTGCATACGGGAGTGGAGTCCAGAGAGGATGGGCAAACCTAGAGAGAACACACAGCAGCTCCTATTTAAGACACGATGCTAAGTACTAGGTGAAACCTCTCATGTGGCTGCAGACGAATCCAAAGAGTTTGTTTTAGTTAATCCAATTGCTATGAGTAACCCCTCTCTCAACAAACAAATAAACAAAACACTAAGCTTCAAAGATAATAAGAAATTTTCGAGATCATATGAGAGGTGAGCCAGGAAGTCTGCATCCAGACCACCTGATGTAATCTCCATGAGACCAGCTGACAATTTTACCTGGCCTGTTCATACAACCCAAAATGTGATGCCAGGCACTGAGACAGCAAAGAGAAAGGCAGCCTGGCTCCTGACACATGGTGCAGCATTACCAGTGTCTCACAAACACAGCCAACTTTAGGCTGGTGGTTGGGAAATGGTGCCTGGACATTGGCGAGGGAGCAGGTAGGCACAAGGTACCAAAAGCACTGAGGATCTGGGAGGAAATGAGCTTTCCCTTCACCTCTGTGGTGGGAGGCTGGTTTCACCTCCCTCTCCACATGTCCATGAGCAGATGACTGGCTATGATGGGAAGAAGATGAGGTAAACCCCAATTCAAATGGCCTTGGAACTATCTGGGTGGTAAGAAAAGCCCAGGGGACAGAATTGTCAGGAATTTTACCCTGTAGCTATTTCTTTCTATTTTTCATTTTGAAATAATTATAGATGCACAGGAAATTGCACAAATAGCACATAGAGTCCTGTGTACTCATGATCCATCTTCCCCTAATAGTGACATTTTGGACTATAACATCAAAACCAGGAAATGGATATGGGTATAACACTGACCAGACCACAGACCTTTTTCCATTTTCACCACTTTTCACATGGAGTTGTTTGTGTGCATGTATGTGTGTGCATGTAGTTCTGTGCAATTTCATCTCATGTGCATAGTCATGTAACTACCACACCAATCAAGACACGTA
This sequence comes from Urocitellus parryii, assembly GCF_045843805.1. Lineage (NCBI taxonomy): Eukaryota > Metazoa > Chordata > Mammalia > Rodentia > Sciuridae > Urocitellus > Urocitellus parryii. The sequence goes on along the minus strand of NC_135537.1, from coordinate 94,408,941 downwards.
ACTGCTCCATCACTATGAAAGGACTCCCTTATAGTCATATTCAGCCCCTCATCTCTGCAATTATCTTGTGTTCTCTGTCTCCACAATATTATCCTTTTAAGAATGCTAGTAAATGGAATCAAACAGCATATAACCTTTCAAGATTGACTTTTATGCACTCCACATAACACAGTTGAGATTTATCTAGGTATTTGTGTGTTTCTGTGATTCCATCCTTTTATATTGCTGAGTAGTATTTCACTGAATGGATATACCAGTCACCCACTGAAGGTCATGTGGGCTACTTCCATTTTCAAAAATTTGCTACTGACTGCAGGTCTTCAACAAGAACATCACCTTTTCTGAGAAGTGTTTATATTAATAACCACCTCCATGGTCAGATTTATGCAGCTTCTCAGGATTTTTACCCTGTAGCTATTTCTTTCTACATTTCATTCTGAGTTAATTATAGACACACAGGAAATTGCACAATAGCACACAGAGTCCTGTGTATTCATGATCCATCTTTCCCCAATAGTGACATTTTGGACTATAACATCAAAACCAGGAAATGAATATGGGTATAACACTCTGACCAGACCATATTATTCTTACCCTCAACTCTGGCCCAGTGCCCAGCATGGTCATTGTGAAATTTCTAGATTAACAGCAAAGTTACCAACACAGTCATTTTGTAATATAGGCTGCCCCTTCCCACCTGTGATCATGACACACTATTGGAGGCAATATCATCAGTGGGTGGTGGCCATGAGTGAGAGGGTCACATCATCTAACTTGAGCCATGCTGTAACTGCAATAGAGATGAGGACAACCACAGGATTCTCAGGTGACTCCAAGGTTTTGCTATTAAAGATAATAATATAGTGAATCTCTTAGTGTAAAAGTAGGATGACGGAGTCAAAAGTCATAAACCCTTTTCTATTTCTTGATCCACAATGACCAGTTGTTTTCCAGAAAGGCAAATGAGTTAGTTTCCTGCAGTTGGTATAGTGAATTAACCACAGATTCGGTGGCTCAAAAACACCATTTTTTTTTTTGTTTTTGAGGTCAGAAATCCTAAGAGTAAGGTCATCAGGGTGGCATTCCTACTGGAAGACTGAAGGGACAGGCCAAGGTGGTTTTTCAATTTCAGACATAAGCCATACAATACAAAAGTCATCCTTGAGAACCAGGGGTGATTCCGTGAGAATTCACAGACATTGACACTGAGTCAGTTCAGCAAAGGTGGGAAAATGAGCAAACAACGTGTGACCTGGTCTGTGACATCCCATAAACAGACCAACATGAACAGGAGGGTGAGCTTGGTCACCTCTTTCCTCGAGTCACTGCTGTCAAACCCTGCAGCGGTATGTCAGGCAGCACAGCAGCCCAGACATGATTGACTGAGGGCCACTGTAGGACCTTGTTACCCATCTTCCTGCAAAGGTTTACTTGACCTCAGCACTGACAAAATGTGGCTAATTTCCAAGCAGTTTCTCTTTTTAATATATTTATTTTGTAGTTGTAGTTGGACATAATGCCTTTATTTTATTTATTTATTTTTATGTGGTGCTGAGGATGCGACCCAGGGCCTCACACATGCCAGGCCAGTGCTCTATTGCTGAGCCACCATCCCAGCCCAATTACCAAACACTTTCGATGTCACCATTTTCCAGTTTTTTCAGTCCTCCCAGCAGTGGTCCACACCTGCATCTGTGAATCATTATCTGCTACACAAGCCACCAAAGCCTGCAAATGTATTGCAGGGCACCTCAACTGCTTCCCTTGCCTGCAACACCTCCTCCTCCAGCACCCACCTCATACCTCTGGTGGAGGCTGTCCATCATGGCAGGTCATCTCTTCCACCTCCTCATTGTGGTCTGGACACAGGATGGAACACACTAACTGAGCTAAAGCAAACATAGTACCTCTCCCTCCTAGCCATGAGGATTGCTCCTGAAATGGACATATGGTCTTAGCCCACACTACCAGAAATTTTCCCTGGCATTTTTAAAATGTGGCTTCAGTAAAGACACTTCTCTGTGTGAGGGATGGTTGGAGCTCAGACACAGTGAGCAGCCATGGATATTGCTTATGGCAGATGCTGTTCTGAAAGCCAGTGTGCTGCAAGTCACAGAGGAACGTGAGACGGAGACTGGGAGGCAGAGGGACAGACTCAGAGGTTCTTGGCCAACGTCAAAGTCCCAGGTTCCAGTCCTCTTTGGGTTCAACTGATTCTGGATCTTCACTAAATTTGCATATACAAGCCAGAAGATCCCCCCCTTTGGGGTTTCTGACACCAACAACCAAAAGTGCCATGACAGTCCACAGGTGGTGATGCCTCATGTTTGCTCCTCTCCCACAGTAGGCCCCTTGCTGCCCAGGTCGAATCTCCTGCTCCTACAGTGCTGTGCAAAGCCACATGCAGCCAGGTCCAAGGGATGGAAGGGGTGAAATGAGCTGGTGCCCCAGGCTGTTCCCATTCCCACAGCTGATCTGTGGGAAATTGTGCCTCTTTAGCGGAATCATTTAGAACAGCTCTGCCATGACAGCGCCTCATGTGGCCTGGGTCTGCCAGGAGGGGTGGATAGAGAGATGTGTCCTGGCAACCGAACTACTACAGGTGTCGACATGAGAGAGGGAGAACACACCTGAGTGAATGAGTCAGGGTACTCAGACCCATGGGACATCACATGAGGATACGGTCAGGCCACACTGGGCCCCTCCTACCCCACAGGAAAGGAGAGGGAGGAAGACGTACAGCAAAGGCCAGGCAACAGGCACTGCATTTAGGATGGCCTGGCATGCAGTAGCACTTTCTTGGACAGGGCATGCCAGTCCCCAGAGCTAAAGGGACTCCCAGGCTCTCCATGGTGGCCGCTAGCTGTCCTATCGTCCTTGTCATGGGTATCTTTCAAAACACAGCTTCTACCATCAATAGTCCACCAAAGCACAGCTCATGGAAAATCTGTATTACAGACTGTCTGGGTTTCCCTCCTAGTGGGTACTAAATAAATATGTGTGGAATCTTTTTGGATTTATTTAGGAAAAAAAAACTGTTTATTTTGCTAAATAAATATTTTCCAAATTGAGTTCTCTTTAACCCAGGCAGGCAGTCTTGTGAACATGCCACTCTCCACTTGTGTGTCCTTGTGGTGACTATGGTCTCTGCTAGCTTAGGGGAGGGACACCCTGTACCTCTTATGCATTTGCTTTTTATTGTTCTCATTGTGGAAAATGTTACTGCCCATGTTCTAGAAATCATCCCCTTGAGTTTAGAAAACACCCAAATACACAAAAGCTCCTATCCTGGCTGGTTCTTGGTGTGAAGGCAGGTTCACAAGTGTGAACTGGCCCAGATGACCCTTTACTCACCCCTTCCCACCATCCCCCCCACCATCATGCTTGCTGCAACAGGTATTTAGAACAGGACTGACAGCTGGGAGGCCTTTCCTGCCTTTTGTTTTTGTTTTTCACAAGAATTTGTTTTGACCCATACTTGGCCCTCCATGCCTCATGCATACAGGAGACTAGGAATCCTATATGTGAGGAGGTGGGTGGGAAAGAACTTGCTGGCTGCTTCCCAAGCCTGTGTATAATGGGGCTGGGGAGACACACGGAGGGCGAGCCATGATGCAGTGGCAGAGGAAGCTGGGTCAGAGGGGAGAGGAGAGCAGCCCCACCAGTGGGCCCTGAGTCACCCAGACTGGCCCCACAGAGCTGCTGCTGTCAGCTCCCAGCCTGGAGGAAGTGCAGTCCGAACAGCAGCAGACTGAGTCATATTTATTGAAGAGACCCTGGGAACAAAAGCTGTAGACAGGAGCCTGTACGGGGGATGGCGTTCCAACCGTTCTCACCACCACATTAGCGCTGTTTCCCTGCCTCCAGTGGCTGGGCTATGTGGGACGTGGCTGACGAAAATCAGACACAAGTGCCACCTTCACATCGCCCTTTGGCAGGTGGCTTTAACCCCCTAGAACCAGGTGAGTTTGGAGATTGGCTTACCACTGACTTTTCATGTTTAACATCCCCCATAGAACAAGTCTATGTTTTATTCAAAAGATACTGTTCCTGAAATTACCCTGGAAATTGTGAAGTGTTGATTATTTAAAGTTTTAAATGGAGAAAAGCCGTTGGCAGCATGATTACACTGCTATCGTAAAAGATCCTTTTCCAGACTCAGTTCTGTCCTCGGATGAAATCCTGCTAGGACAAGTAGAGAGATGGAAGGAGACGGATTTGGGGACCAGACAAGTGCTCCTTCCACACTGCAGTAGAACCTCAGGCCAGTCGCTTGCCTGTGTTCTCACATTTGTATTTTTGTTTGAAAAGGAAAAGAAACCCTTTCAAAATCCCAAATTAACCTTTTCTGAGGTCTCAGGGGCCATTTTCTCACCTGTACATAGGGGAATGGTGGATGACTGCCAAGGTCTCTTCTAGCTTAACATTTTTTGATTTTATGTCTTACTGGATTTCCCTCCTAGTGGGTACTGTCAAGGCAAATCTAGATCAAATCTGTATCACCATAGCTCCACACCATGTACCTGTATCTTCTTTTTTTTTAATACCAGGTATTGAACCCAGGAGTGATTAACCACTGAGCCATATCTATAGCCCTTATTAAAATATAATATTTAGAGACAGAGTCTCACTGAGTTGCTTAGGGCCTCCCTACGTTGCTGAGGCTGACTTTGAACTTGTAATCCTCCTGCCTCAGCTTCCAAAGTTGCTGGGATTACAGGTGTGCACCACCATAACCGACAGTATCTATATCTTCTAAAAGCTAGCTATAAGGTGGCTCACAGCTGACCCCTGCATCACATGCACATTCTCCAACTTTACTAATAGTAAAGAAGGAGTTCCTAGCTTTATAACAGAAGGCTCTGTGCATCTCTCCTGCCCCAGAACTCACAGATTGGAGAATAGGTGGAAGCCAAGTCCCTGACTGAAGATGCACCCCTTTTCCCAAGGGATTTAAAATAGATATTTCAGGCAAAATCAGAGACTTGAGAGTGTCTGACATCCCCCATGTTACCTGTTAGTATTCTCTGTCACAAGAAAACCATCCCAAAGTCCCTGGAAAAGAAAGTTCAATGTCTCTTGAATGTTTGTTCATTGCTGGCCGGACTCCTAAACTTCCATATTCAGCAACATCCAAATTCTATTTATTTCTTATGCCTTCATTTGACTTCACATATATCACCTACTTGAATATCTCTGGCTCCAGGTATTGATCATTTGTGAATTCAGCTTTTGTTCAGGTCACTCCTAAACTCTTAACTACTGTGCAAGTACTCATGCCATAAACTCCAGACACTTTGCTCTCTTGCCTTGGGCATGTTCCAACTCATGTGTTTTTCTTACTGTGAGGACAGAACAATACACAGTCCCAAGTCAGAATGAAGAAGCAGCAGCCTCTAGCCAGTGTCTGGACTGAGGTTTTGACGAGGTGATAACCAGCCATCTTGCTCGTGGGACCCCAGGGAACAAGAGGGGAGTGTTCCTGCAATCTACTGGGATGACCACACAGCAGACAAATACTGTGAAGAAGGATTTGGTTTACCCGCTGAGGGCTTTAGGGGCCAGTGACTGTTGTCTTTCAGTTCACAAAAGTTGAGATAAATTTAAGGGGACTTTAGGCATTTTGGAGTCTTTCTCTGTTACACAGGTACAAACATAGCAACAGGTTTGTTTAAAAAAATGACTCTAAATTTTGTAAACATCCTGAAATGTGTAGAGGACACTGGTGCATGCCATCTTCTTTGAGCCTTTAAGCCACTCAATGTCTTTGACTAGTCAGAGGCCCATAGCCCCACTCGACAGCCAATGAAGGGGACCTCTGGGGCATTGAGCATAGGGCCCAAGATCAGAGGTACTACACGGCAGAGCTAGAGCTGAGCATTGTGGCCATGGCATTGAACTTGCTCTTGGGTATCCAGCCATAAATCTGGCCTCACTTGAGGGAGGGCAGGCATAAAGGGAAGAATGGGGAGGTAGAGATGGAAGGAAGGGAAGGAAATATTCTAGAAATTTGCCAACTGAAAAAAATTCACTAGCCACATGCTATGTATTTTGCTGAGTTTGTTCTATCACTTCATTTTGTAGTCATCCTAGCCCTGTGAGAAAAATGTTTTAATTTCCTTAGAATATTAAGACTTAGGTTAAAGAAACGTGGCCTAAATTACATAGTCAAAGGGACAGTAAATAAAAATATCTGGGTATGGAACACATATCTCAGACTCAGACACTCTGCCTTTCCATATTGTGTCACACCATGGACACCCAGGAATCCCCAGCAAAGTCTCCAGTTTTTAATCATGATGTCAATGAGAGCAGGAGGTGGGGAGCCTCTCCTCACTTTGTATGGTGTCTGGCCCAAAGACTGGGCACTGGGATGCACATGAATTGAGGGAAAGGGAGGGGGAAGGACATGCCTCAACCAGGAAGTTGGTGCTGTCCAGAATCACAGAGAAGCATCCAAAAGGCAGACACAGGGCACTGAAAGAGTAAGAGAGCCACCAGGCAGGGGCCAGGGCAGTGCCAAAGCACAGAAGGACTCCCTGAAAGTAGATGAGACATTGGGGAACAAGGCGGCTGGGGGTGGTGGGACAAAGGCTTGGTGCAGGGCAGGGCTGTGTGGGAGCAGAGAGGGTTCTGCTAGCTGCCCTGCCCATATCACAAGCATCCTGAGAACAAGTGGAAGCATAGAGATCCGGCCTTTCAAGAACCAACCTACCCAGCCGCCCCCACAAAGATATTACCCAATGCCAAGTAAAAGCCAAACAGCAACCAATTCAGGCCCCTGGATGATGAGCACTATCTCTGGAGCATAATGCTGGCCACCTCTGACAGTTACCTTCCTCTAGCTGCAGAGAGAAACCAGGGAACTATTTGTATTGTCTGCAGTGCTCCAAGTACAATGCTTGGAGGTGTGATCACACTTCCCTTACTTGTTGCTAAGCATATTATTACTAGGCAACAGCACTGAGATGATGCATAAGGCTAAAGTTCTAGGAGGTGTGCATGTTGGAGTGCACAGGCTGGGGAAGAGCTAGAAAGTGAAGTGGTAAGAAAAGTAGGCATACATTATTACCCTGTGTACACACATGATTACACGACCAGTGTGATTATAAACATGTGCAACCAGAAGAATGAGAAGTTATACTCCATTCAAGTGTGATGTGTCAAAATGCATTCTACTGTCATGTATAACTAATTAGAACAAATAAAAATTGAAAATAAAATACAGATTTATACTTTGAAATATAAAAAGTAGGCTCTGCTGATTTTGCTTCAACTGAGAGATCTTGGCAAGTGCTGTTTAGGAGTGTTCTGTCTTGCAGAGGAAACAGGTAGAGATCACAGGACTTCTGAATGATCAGGGTCAAATGAAGAACCATTTGAGTATTTTCAGCATAGGAATAGGGCCAGATTTTGCTTAAAATTGCTCCCCAAGAAGTTCAAATTGGTACAAGTACTCTGGAAAGCAGTATGGAGATTCCTCAGTAAACTGGGAATGGAACAACCATTTGAGCAGCTATCCCACTCCTTGGTTTATAGCTGAAGGACTTAAAATTAGCATACTACAATGACACAGCCACATCAATGTTTAGAGCAGCTCAATTCACAATAGCTAAACTATAGAACCAACCTAGTTGACCTTCAGTAATAAATGGAAAAAGAAAATGTGGTATATATACACAAAGTAATATTACCCAGCCCTAAAGAAGAATGAAATTATGGCATTTGCAGGTAAATGAATGGAGCTGGAGACTCTCATGCTAAGCCAAATAAGCAAACCCAAACAAACCAAAAGCCAAATATTTTCTCTGATAAGCGGGTGCTAATCCATAAGGGGAGGGGAGTGGGTGGGGAAGAATGAAGGAACTTCGGATTGTGCAGAGGGGAATGAGGAGAAGGTTGGGGCTGTGGGGATGGGAAGGACAGTAGAATGAGGACTGTATGATTATAGTACTATTGTAACTCTGCACCATGTACAGCCAGAGAACTGAGAAGTTGTGCTCCATTTGTGTACAATGTGTCAAAATGCATTCTACTGTCATGTATAACTAATTAGAAAAAATTCAAAAGAAAAAAATCTGCTCCCCAAGAGCATTACCTTCTAACAGACAGGTTTCAGGTATCAGGTTTCACCTTCCTGGGATCTTTGAATTTTTTTTCATATGCTACTCAGATCTCATTTTATCTAGAGATCATTTTATCTAAATTGGAAAGAAAAGCACCTTCAGTTTGTGAAACAAGACAGCTTTGCTATGATGTGAGTCTCTAGAGGCAAGCAGAATGGGATACATCAGGAGAAATGGTCTATCTCCATGGGCATCTAAGCACACTGGATGATGCTTAGCATCAGAGATTAATGGAAGAGCACCCTGGGAAGACAAGAGGGTAGCAGAGACAAAGGCATAGAGATGGAAATAAAGGGTGTGCTCTGAAAAGAGGAGATGAGGTCAGCATAACTAGATGAAAGTAGAACATAGAGCTCTGCACTGAATTATGAGCCACAAAATTCATATATTCCACCCCTAGTATCTCAGCATATGGCTTCATTTGAAGATGGGCCTTCACAGAGGTGACTAGGATACTATGAGTTCATATGGGTGGTCCTTTGTTCAATCTAACTGGTGACTTTAGAAGAAGAGGGCATTAGGACACAGACACACACAGAGGGAGACTATGAAAAGATTCAAGGAGAGGACAACCATCTGCAAGCCAAGGTAAGTGGCCTTCCAAGAAAGCACACCTGCAGACAACTTGACCTTGATCTTCCAACCTCCAGGACTGGGAGGAAGTAAAGGTCTGCTGTTGAAGCCACAGGTCTGGTGCTTTGTTATGGCAGCCCAAGTTGACTAACACAGGACTGATGAGGAGCAAGGTTGGGAGAATGGAGAACCACAGAGGAGTTGTGGGGTCGTAAATGTCAGGCTGAGGAATTCAAACATGAAAGGATTTGTAGATGCATGTTACTTATTAAACTTAATTAGCAAAAAAAGTATTGCAAAACATAAAGTTCACATATAGAGGAGAAGATAGGAGCTCACAACAGCAGGAGGCTGCAAACCACCAGCTGAGAGGTTCTGCTTTTTGTGGTTATGTCTACCACTGGCTAGGACTATTCAAGATGGTAACAAAATCATTTGTCCAGCCCTGGAGGGCCACAGAGGCAGGGCATCTGGACCACTACAGCAAGCAAGGAAATGAGAACAACTTTCTATGTTAAGCTGAGGTTAGAGAGTGAGTGGGAGGTGGCCCTCTTATCTCTGAGGGCTGTCTTAAGGAGCAGCCACCATCCTGGGCTATTTCACAGTGCAGTTCTAGCACCAGGGCATGTGAGATTTCAGTTCAGTGAGAGGAACAACCTTCTAGCAGTAAGAAGCATCCAATAATGGAACACATGGGACAAAACTAGCAGGCACTGGAGGAAAATAAAACATCTCTCTAAGAAGGAGTTCACACTAGCTGACTTTGAGCAGTCCACCCTCTTCTCCCAAATGCTTTGTTCATTGGGGACATTTCCAGTCCTTTGTGATGCTCCCTTTCTCTGAGACGAGAGGAGACTCTATGTTACTTTCTCCTATGGCAGCATGGAGCAGAAAACAAAGAATTCTAGGAGAACAGACTCAACATGAGACCCATACAGCCTCTTTCTTGGGCTCTTTCCCATCTGCAAATGGAACACTGGAGCTACAAGTGGAGAAGTACGTCCAACACCCACCAAGGCCTTGAGCACCTGACATGTAGCTGAATCAGGTCCTTGACGCCGGGATCACAGTGAACCACCCTTCATGACGTGTTGAATGGAGTTCTAAAAGCTACGTGGAGAACTGATTACGTACCAGATAATGCCCAGGTCACTAGACAGGGCTGAAAATGGATTTAAAGATAGGCAAGGCTGTCTGCAGGCTCACTCACAGACTGAAGGAGGAGGGTGCCTGCTGTGGCCACTATATCTGACCCAGGCAAGAGGGGGGCCAGGCAGCCTCACAGATGTGGTATGGTGGAAAGTTGGGGAGGATTTCAAGGTGAACATGAAGAAAGAGGAAGCAAGAGGGGATGAGGAACACTTGGGTAGAAGAGATAGCTCTTCCAGCAAAGGAAGGAGAGGTGAAAACCATCTGGGGACCAGAGGGACCTGCCAGGCTTAGTCACTTTGTAACCCATGACTGATGTATCTCCTGCATCCCTAAGTTCCTCCATGCAGCCTGCATCCCTCACTGTGGACTCCAGGGCCCGGGCCCCTGGGTTCCAAAGAGCTGTTGTATCTGTGGCTCCTGCTGCAGTTCTTCTTTGACTCACCCTCCAGTGAACGTGTCAGGCCTGTTGGAGCTCTCATTTGTTTCCCAGCCTACCTCTCCTCCATCTCCTCATTCAGCAGAAAGTCAGTGCTATGATTCTTTATGAATAAGTTACCCAGTCCCATAGTCGGAATGTCAGGTCTGTAGTTTGGGGAAAGCAGCCCTTCCCCTCACAAACAGCAGCAGCCATCTGCAACCCACTTTGGCTCACTTTGCCAAAATGTGCAGGATGTCAGTTCCAGACAGTGGCTATTCTCCAGGCCACTTAGGCCTCCATCCCAGTGATGGGCAGCTCCTCTACTTGCCTCTCAAGTCCACCCAGATGTCAGCACGGGCTTCTCTGCCTCAAGGACACAGAATCTTTATTTAAACACTTGTAAGAGATGAAGAAGAGATGGAGACAGAAGTCCCTCTAGGAAGAAAAGTATTTGTGTAGAAATTTGCCCCATTAAAGCTAGAAGGTGAGGCTCCAGGAGCCAGGATGGGGGGTAATTAGTGCCTTTCTCTGTGAAAGAAGGGAAAGGCAGGAGGAGAGGGAAGCCAGAGGAGTGGTGACTGCTATACGCTCTCACATCAGACATTTTCCTCTCTTTTTCTCCTCTGTAGCCCACAAAATCATCAGTGTTCTGTCTGGTCTGTGACTTCCTGGGTCACTGGTGAAAGAGCTGAGTTGTGCAGAAAGTGGGCTCTTCCTAGGGATCAGCTCTGATCACCAGCCTCTCTGGCAGCAGGCAGCAGGCACTGTGGACCTGACCATGCCCCTGGAGGGCTTGCACTTCCTATGGCTGTGCACAGGCCCGGCCCTGCCTGCTGCCATTGGCCACACCCCAGAATGCCTGTTTGCAGATCTCCCACTCAGAGCTTCTCTGTGCTTGGCACAAGCACTCCTCTGGGACCAGAGTCCTCTCCAAAACAAAACACTTACTCTCCTCTGCATGAAAACTCATACAGCTACAAATCCTATCCTACACATCCTACACATCCCACAGCTCCCTGATGCCGGAGAATAATGTTAATATGGCAAGCCACCATGATAGAAGGCCTGTCTGCATCCCACCAGGATTATTCCCACCATGATCCTGCTAGGTCCAGCCCCCTGGGATATTCACAGCATCCCCAGTGGGACGTGTGTTTTCATTCTAGAATGCACCTCACCACATTTTTCTGTCCAGGTCACTTCTATCCACTCTTCACAACCTTTCCTCATCTGTGATGCCTTTTGAGCCTTGCCTTGGGGACACTGGTATCTCTGCCCTGGTGGTTCCATGGCATTTGCACTGCTATCTGGCAGCACAATTGGTTTTCACATGACTGTGTGTATGGCTATTTCATCTTGAGGGTAGTTTCCTGCTCCCCTCTGCATCCCCAGTGTTGAGCATAGCTCCTGATCTGTAGTAAATAGAGTCATTATTGGTGTCCACAGGACACTGGTCCACATCACCATAGATAACAACCCCATGGATGCACAAGTCCCTTGCCTTATATAAAATGGCACAGTATTTCCATATTTGCATACCTGTATACATCCTTCTGTACATTCAACTCATCTGCATATTACTTATACTACCTAATACAGTGTTTGTGCTAGGTAAATAGTCCTTACACTGCATTGTTAAAATAGTAATGAGAAGAAAACATATCTGCACACCTTCTGTACAGATGTGAACATCATAGGCCCCGTTACATCCACTGTTGGATGAACTGGCAGATGCGGAACCCACCTAAACAGAGGGCTGACTGGAATGCAGTCGTCTCCAGACTTACTGCTTCAAAGCCACCAGCTCTACACCCCTGAAAAAGGAAGCATGACTTTGGGGAAGAATAAGGGCTTTTTCCTTGCAGATGTTCAAAACCCAGGGAAACATCCACAAGGAGGAAAAGCAGACACTCCTGACGTAGCATGGAAGGACTAGCTGTCACTCCATTGGAACACACTCAGCTCTATCTAGAAGTGGACTAAAGTCCTATGGAAAGGATCTGGATAAAAAAATGGAAAGCAGATTAGTGTTGCCAGTGGCTGGAGAGACTGACTGCTAATGGGACAGAGTTTCTTTTGGAGTCATGAAACATTTTGCAATTAGTAATGGTGATGATTGCACAAACTGAAAAACTGATGAATTGTGCATTTTTAAAGGGTAAATTTTATGGAATGCAAATTATTTCTCAAAAAGGCTGTTATTAAAAATAAACACCTTCTGGATTAATAAGAAACAGCCAATTCTCCCTAGACTATGGGGATGGAGGTATGTGCACAACCAAGAGCTGATATAGGAAGAGTTTGAGATGGATGCTGGCATCACAGACGGGCAAACTACTCAAAGCCATCCATATCAGGGAGCATTGGGGAATGCAGTCTTTTTAAGATAATGTATTGTTTTATATAGTATGTCATTTAAAAGGTCCATCACTAAAATAATATATAAAATATTACCCCCAAAAGTTTACATATTCAAATTAATGTTTTTATTTTTTTAAAGCCCTCCTTATTTGGAGAACACTCAGGTGCATGCTGTATACAATGAATGACGCCCATGTGTCTGGCACCAGGCTGCATCCTGGGGCGGTGATCATGGCCATCAGAACAGTGTGGTTCTGTTGTCCACTGGGCTTTCAGCCTAGAATTAAAGAGGAGCCCAAGTTTATGGCCATGGGTATGAATGACCTGTAATGCTGATAACATCTTATAAGAGACCTTCCTAATTTTTATGGGTCACATGCTCCTTGGAGAGTCAGATGAAAGCTATGAACTTTTGCATTTGCCTAGAGGTAAAAAGTATTTACTTTCAGAGGGTTCATGTACACAGTCTGCCAACAATATATACAAACCCCCAATGATGGTATACCCCCAATAAAATAAATGATCTCTTAACAATGCATACAGCACCCCAAACATGACATACAACTTTCCAATGATGTACACTACTCCTAACAATGTATATAACCCCACTTCAACATTTATAGTCCCCCCATAATGAATGGAACCCCTAACAATATATACACCCCCCTCAATATAGATCTCATAAGATGACCCCAGGAGCCACTATGGAGAGGAACTGGGGCATCTCCCCTCCCCACTTCAGCTCTTGATGGGTCTATTCTCACCTGGTTTATATACTGGGATTCCACCTATCATCTACTTTGAAGAAAGCTTTCCTCTTGTTAAAAAGTCCCCAACCCCCTTATCATGTACACAAATGAGAATCCTAAGGCTCACTCAGGCTTTCTCAGGTGACCCATGCAGAAACTTGTGGTAGGATGGCCAGGAAGCAGCCATTTACCCAGAGATCTCTGACCCATGTGCCCAGGGGTCCTGGGTGAGAACCCAGTGGGGGGTGGGGATTGAGTGTTCAGCACATGGGCAAAGGAGAGTCAGGTAAAGATGGAGGCAGAGGGCTCAGCGGTCACACTGGGGACAATGGAAGCCTCCTCTATAGATAAGGAAGTTAATGTACATGGAGTGTTTTCACCTCTTGGGAATGGAGGAGCTGAGGGCTCAGAGTCCAGTGACCATGGCAAATGTGTGCACACTGCTAGGTCAAAGTCCAGGTCACTAAAACCTTGTTTCCTTACCCCCAGGAGTCTCTCTCCTGTTTTCCCACTGCAATTTTACCCTCAGTTGGGGTGAATTTCACTCCCACCTGCTTCCTGTCTCCTGTCATTCACCAGGGCCCAGAAGGGCTCAAAGCCAGAGGACAAAAGAGAAGAGAGAGAAGGATCTCACAGATGGGGAGACTTGGGGGCAGATCCATGACTCCTCTCTGGGCTACCGGAAGTCTCCACCTTCAGGAGGGGTTAGGAGGGCATCCTGTCCCTGGGGCGAGAACTCAAGAGGCTTGGAATATGGTCCTTGCAGTGTGGATGTCACAACTAGCTGTTGTGACGCCCAGTGCAGGGAATGAGGAAGAGGTTGTGGGTATCTGTGCAGGTGAGCAGGCATGAGTGTGCAGCGGGGGTGGGGTCCAACTTCTCAGCCCATAGAAATGGAATCGCCTAGCCCGGCAATTTGAGGACAGAAGGAAGGAGAACAACATGAAAAGTGTTTCCCTGTCTTGGGGGAATTTAGCAGCAGGCTGAGTTGATATATGTTGGGAGTTCAGGGGACACAGAGAAGCCTGGAGGCTGCAGTGGAGCTTGAGTTTGAATGGGTGGGCCTGCAACCGAGTCCTGAGGGATAAGTATGCAGAACTGGGGACTGGAGTACACAGACAGGGCTGGTGCTCCAGGCAGGACCCAGGAATCTACAGAGGTTTGATGGTTACCAGTAAGCACAGCAGGCTGGCTGGGGTGAAGGGCTTCCTTTGGAAAGTACAGGAACATTGGGATAGAAGGGGATATTATAGTCAGGGTAAATTTAAGGGAATCTAGATCTGACTAGAGGCACTGGGGAACTTTCGAGGGATCCGAAGAGAAGCCCTTAGGAATTTTTTATTTAGTAACATGAGGTAATAAGGCCTGGGCTTGAGAAAGGAAGGAAGGAATGAGAGGCATGAAGAAAGAATCTGTGGGACTTAGTGATGGGCAAGATATGTGCAGAGAAGAGCAAAGGCAGAGAGGTAGGGGAGAGACAGCCATATTTTCCAACCCAGCCTGCGGGAAAACAAGCACTGCAGATGGAAAGGAAGATTGCAGCAGGAGGATATGCTTTGGGGAGAGAGAAAGACAGGTCTCATTTCCAAGCTGCAGCATTTAAAATGAGCTTCTCGAGTGAGGCCATGGAGGGCCTGGGCGAGGCGGAACCTGGGAGTCATCAGTACCCAGCACCTCCAAGGTGAGGCCCCTGGAAAGGGACTTAGGTGTGAATTGAGAACATGGAAGAAAGAAAATTCAGAACTGGGAGATTACCTATAGCGCCTACACCGCTTGATGTTCCCACAAGCCTATAATTTTCTAAGTCATTCAAGAACGAATTTCAGCTCTGAGAAAGTAGAAGCTTCCAGTTGATGCACAGAAACCATCCAGACCCCACATTCAACCCAAACCACACAATGTATTCACTCTCAGGACCTGAGCCACTGTGAAGTCCTTTATCCAGCAAGCGCAAGCTCCAATCTACTCTCCAATCCACTTCGCACCACTTCCTGAATCTGACGAAGGCCCCTCCACCCAAGGCAACAGCTTCCACAGCTCTCCACCGCTGCTTTCCCAATAAAATCCCATGGTGTCCCACACTCCTCCGTCTCCAGATCCAGGCCATCTCACTTCCACCCTTATTTTCTGTTGTCATTTGCCACCCTGGGCTCCGCCCCAAATGAGTCACTGAGACCAGGTCTTTCCACCTCTCTGCTTTTATTTACACTCTTCTTTGACTACATCACCCTCCCAAGTTCCCACAGCTGAATCCTACCTGTCCTTTCAGAGCTTTTCCAAATGCCACTCCTCATGAGGCTCTGTCACATTTCTTAACCAGTCTTCCTGTCGTCTAATCTCATAGCACCCTGTGCCCCTGTAATGGATTGCAAATTCACATATTGCCAGTTATTCACCTCCACACGTTGCTTCCCATGCCAGACTGTAAACCTGCAAGGACAGACAGACTCCTTCAAATTTGGATGAAAAGATGGAACTCTGAGAGTGCAGGGGAAGGAAACTCAATGAAGGCCTAGAATGAGTTTCCAGGAAGAAAGGACAGTTCAAAGCAGTTCCATTACCTGGCCAAATGAGTCAAGACTCAGGCCCACATCATTCTGTCCCCAAACTCTTTCAATTCCCTTAGCCAACTCCCATGAGTTTTTTGGATCATCCTCACACAAGTAGTGCATTTCTCTCAAGGACCCCATAAAAGAGGTGGGACAAAGTCTTCATTTTCAAACATGAAAGGGAGGCTTAGAAGAGTAGAGACACTCAAGGTCACACAGCTAGCAGGCAGAAGAAGCCAGTGCCCAGGCTGTGAGCAGGACCCTCCTTCCATTTCCCAAGAAAGCCCCACCTGTGGCTGCAGTGGAATCTGGGGCTCAGGAATGGGAATTGTGGTGAGTCCCTTGCAAAGGCCTCAACTGACAGCTCTGTACATCAGCACCAACCACCTGTGCCACAGCAAGGGGACAGACCGGATGCTGCCAAGAGTGTCTGCACAGGTGCAGCAGAATCAGCTCTCTTGGAACCTGTAAGAAGCAGGCACTTGGGCTGGTGGGTGATAAGGCCCCATGGAAAGATTCTAGAGCTACACACTCCTGCAGAACAAAGAGGAGCTTTGGGTGCCCGAGGAAGTGGTCAGGAGAACAAAGCACACTAACTAGAAACCAGGACCAAGTGTGCTACCTAATCAAGGGGCCAGGACTGTAGTCTGGCCTTTCCCACACAGCTGAGACAGGAACCCCTGAAGATCAAAACCACCCTGGGTGCATTCCCAGAGGGGCTGAGAGGAGCCTCCTGTGGGTACCAGAGGGACTGCCCTAGCTTGGGGAAGTCTCAGAGAGTCAGGTGGAAGAGCCTCCGCAAGAGAAAGAGCATGGAAAATGGGGAGCCCTAAGCCTGGGTGGGAGAGCTGGCACACTGTGGAGGGAGATCTGTCCTGTGGTTACTGAGTGATCTTCTTGTTGCCATATTCTAGGGGTGGGGGCTCAGAACATTAAAGGAAGAGACAACTGGAGAGGGGGGAAATGTTAGCAACCCTAGCCAAGATGCAAAAAGGGAACACTCTTCCTTCCATGGATTTTGGTGGCTGTGGATCTTGGCTCCAATCCCGCCCTTAACATGGGGAAAAGGGAAGAGCTGGAGAAGACCCCAAAACCTAGAGCAGTGCCCATCCCTGCAGCCCACCTGGAGAGTCTCTTAAAAATAAAACCACGCCGTTTTCTTCATCTGCCCATTGCATCTAGGTAAAAAGTGCATCAGAATATGCAGCCTGGAGTCTGCTCTCTTAAACAAACTGTCATCATGAGTAATAATTATACCTTGGGAAACAGCAGAGTGACTAAAAAAACCATCCCCTCCCCCAACCCACCCCTTCACACAACTCAGAGCTTTGCACACAGTATGAAGAGGCCCAGAAAGGACAGGCACCATTTTCTCCTGTCAGCTCTCTGAGTACTTTCAATGATCACTGGGGCTCCAGTTCCTGATGGGCATCGCTGGACAGTGTCTTTGATGGCTAATGGGTCAATTAGGCCTGGCTATTCCTAAGGTGCAGTGGACTTGGAGGGAGACAGGCAGGAGTAAATACTGTTAAGTGTCTGATATGTGCCCATGAGGCAGCTCCCAGGGAAGATGTCTTTGCCTCCAAGAAAGTGGCCCACAGCCTTAGGAACTAAATAACTAACTAAATAAATAAATAAATAAATAAAGTGCTCCCCACAAGCTCAGATATAGCTACAAGCCAAAACAGAATAGCTAACATTCACTTACCACCCACCGTGTGTGCCTGTTACTGGAATGAATATTTCATGTGCAGCTGAGGATATTAAATTGTGAATAGGCACTCTGTGTGTCAAAATGTTTAAATAATAGTCTGTACTTATTGGTACATGTCACAGCCCCCTGAAGACCTGCCTCTTCCACCCCCATAGCCCCCCTGATCTGGCACTATTGGGGTGATCCTGAAACAGTGAAGTGCCTGTCCCATCTGCTTAGGGTCATGCTAGTGTCATCTCTTGTGTGTGCCCCCAGTGTATACTATCTCACCCCAGCCTTATCAAAGCCCCATAAGATAGGGATATCTTATAGATGAGAAAACTACAGCAAAACGACCTGCCCAGCGTCATACAGAGAGTTCCAGGGCTGGCCTGGAACCTAGGCATGCTGATTCCTAGCCTGGGTTGTTGACCACTGGCCTGCTTAGGAGGGAAGCACACATGAGGCTTGTAGAGACTGTGCCCCTGCTCTTGCTCCTGTGCCCCTCCTCTTGCTCCTGTGCCCTGCAACTGGTCCATTCTACGAGGAATGGTCATGAAGCCAGACTGCTCAGTACCATACCCTCAAAAAAATGACTTCTGCTCTGGTGCTTCTCTGCTCCCATCTCCCCTGTTTAACCACCATTCACCCAGGAGGCCAGGCCCACATGGGGAAAACTAGATCTGAGAGACCCCACATGCAGGTGCATGGGGGGACCACCATATCCCCTTCCGTAGCCTTATCAGCATCTTTAGGGATATGGAAATACTGTTATCAGGGACAGGGGCATAAGCTGCAGGGGAAGGGTTAGGACAACACAGGGAGAGTCTCTCAAGAAAGGATGGTGATGCCAGGAGCATTGCACACAAGAGCTTGTTCCCCAAAGATCTCTGAGGTGGACACAGCTAAGTCCAGGATGAGAAAGGCTGATCCTGGGTAGAGGAGGAACAATACCTTCAGAAGTCCTGTGTGACACCTCCCCTGTGCCCCAATCCACACTCACTACATGCCTAATGCCACATCCTTTAGAAATTTTCAAAGTTTCTAGGCTGCATTCAATGAGTGCTTGCATAAAACCAGTGATGCGTACTCTACTCAGTGTAACTTACCATAACCTTGACCATGCCAGTATGAATGACACACCTCATTTGAATGTTTTGCCAATGGGGCACCTCTAACTATCTCATGGAACAGAGTCTTTCTGAACACTCCTGGCAAATGCTGCCCTAAAGGACTAGGGACAAAAATACTTATTGCTGGGCAGGGGGATAGGGAGATTTACCACTGGAAAGAGGGACACTTTATAACCCAGCTGTTCCCACAAGGTAGACACACTTTCCATTTCCTTTTTCTCTTAACAGACTCTAAGACCCTCCAGGATCCATTTCAGGAAGCCCCTAATTTGTCCTTACAAATGGTCTTATTAAAGTCAAAGCCTGGTTTACAAGGCACCCTTCCTCCTTCCATCCCAGAGCTCCACTTTTCTAATAAGGAGCTCATTATAAAACTATGAATAATCAAAGCCTCATTTTATGAAGAATTTTTCAGCATCAGGCATTGTTAGGCATATGATGTGGATTCTCCTTTAATTTACTCACAGTTCCCTTCAGATAACTGGGCTTTGAGTCATTCCCACTTGGCCTACCTGCCACCCTCCAAAGACAAGCCTGGGTATCTCCTCTTCTTGAAACAGGCCATGTATATGGGTATGGTAGCCCTGAGAAAATAACACCAGCCCCGTCCCTGCCCAGGGACTATCCCCCCAATCAGGAACAATCCTACACATATTCCCCCAACACTTCTGAGGGCTTCATGGATGGGAATGAAAATCAGGGAGCTCCAAGCACTCTGTGGTTGCTGTTTTGGTCACCCTCTATGAATGTGTCATAAAAATTAATATGGACCACTTTTTCATAGTGCACTATCACCCATCCTCCCCATATGCAGGAGCTGAGGCTCAGAGAAGTTAACTGGTTTCCACGAATTTGAATCCAGCCCAAGAGGGCTCTGAAGCCCAGTTTCTTTCTGAGGCACCACCCTCCTCCAGCTCTATAGACAAATGAGCTGACCAAGGAATTGATTTTCTTCACTACCATCATCATCATTATCATCATAGGTCACTCAGTGATGGAGCTACAAAATGGAATCCGGGAGAATTTGGTTACAAGATAAATGTATCCTGAGACTGTCTCAAGGCAGCAAGGCAGTTCCCAGTTTTGACTTCCCAGAAGAACTCCAACTTAGAGAAAGGTTGCCAGACAGATATGGGACACCCAGTTAGACTTGAATTGCAAATAAATGGTGAACCTAAATGGAGGGAGTGGGTCCTTGGAGGAGGATGTTTGTCCCCAGTCCCCTCCTTCTCTCTTTCTGTGCTTCCCAGCTGCCATGAGGTGAGCAGCTTTTCCCCAACAGACCCTGCTTCCATGATATTCTGCCTCACTTCAGGTCCAAGTATCGGAGCCAGCTGACCATGGACTGAAGCCTCTGAAACCATGAGCCCAAATAAATCTTTCCTCCTCTAAGTTGTTTTCTCAGACATTTTGTCACATTTGATGGGAAGCTTACTAACACATGTACCTATTTCACAGGTATTGCAGAGCACAAATTAAATGATAGCTGTGAAAATGCTAAAAAATGCTATAGTTATTGTTTTTAGAAATGATAGGAATTAAACAGCATAGAGTTAGTGGGAGAGATTATACACATATCTGAACACAGATAAAAATTATTGAGTGTTCACTGTGTGCCAAGAACCTTCATTTATCCTCTGTTGACCTCTACAACCATAGCTGAGGTAGATAGAATTACTTGCAGAAAGGAAAAGGAGGCTTTGAGAAGGGAAATGTATCCACGGCCATGAAAATAGGAAAGAGCAGAGCTGAGTCTAAAACCATCAATGGAGGGGCTGTTACTATGTAACTGGAGCCTCTTCAGTGAGGGTGAGAGAATTTAATTTACATAATGTAAATTTACTATTAGAATAAATTTTATTCTAAAAGGAAAGTATGGTTATAAATGTTCTGAACAGAAAAGCGCAAAGCACATATTCATGGAGACAAGGGCAAAATGATTCAAGTCCCTAATCAAGGAATGTCTATCTCCAGTTTAACCAGAAACCACTGAGTTTATTAAAATGGGCCACAATTGAGTCCAATATAAAGAACTCAAAACCACATCCTGAACTTGAAAATAACCCTTTTATCTCAACCATGAAAGTACTGCTTGCTAATCCCCAGTATCCATTTTCTTTCCCTTCTCTTTAATAATTGAATTTTAAATTTTTTTAGGTCACAGCGTACCCCAAATTTGGACTACATTTCCCAGTCTCACTCACAGGTGTGATCATGGATAAAATGTACCATTACAGTGGTTGGTGAGTAGAAACTATGCATGCAACCTAAGGATACTACCCTTCTAGGGAATGGGCACACCATCCAATATTACCTTCTCTACCTCCAGCTGACAAGAAAACCTGGAGCAGCCATCTTGGTCTATGATGTTGAGAATGGCTGAGTGATGTGAGATGAGATCTGGGTCCCTATCCAGCCTCATGGTCACCCTGGGCACGATCTGGACCTAGGTGAACTTTTACAGGAGAGAAACATTTAACGTGCTCAGGGTACTACATTTGGGACCTTTCTGTTATATAGCCAGAACTGCATCTGTGATACTGTGAAGTAAGAAATACATATCTGCATCCCCAGGGGGTTCTGGCTCATAGCTCCTAAAACCATTGGAATCTCCAAAGTAATAAGTGTCTTTTGTGTACTAACAAGACAACTAGTGGTAGGAGGCCCCTAAATAAATGCAAGATGGGGGCTATATCCAGAAAGACTGAGGCAGGATAGAGGGATGGACATTGGGTGCCCTCCCCCAGCCTCTGGATAGGAGAGAAAAGTTGAAGTGATCACCTGGGGCCATTGTAATTGGAATGGAATTGATCATGCCTAGGAAGCTCCCTAAACACTCAAAAAGACAGAGAACCTCCAGGTAGTTGAACACACAGAGGTGCTGGAGGGTGGCATTCCAAAGAGGGCCTAGAATGTCCACACCCCTTTCTTGTGCCTCTTCACATCTCTGTCATTTGGCTATTCATCTGTATTCTTGGTATTATCTTTTACAATAAATGGGAAAGTGGAAGTCAAGTGTTTCTCTGGGCCTGTGAGCTCCTCTAGCAAATTAATGGAACAAATGGAGGAGGATCATAGGGGCCCTGGTCTACAGTCAGAGGCATGGGCCACAACCTGGGACTTGCAGCTGGGCATCTGAAGTGGGGGCAGTCTTGCATGACCCAGAGCCCAACTTTGGGATCTGGTTTTATCTCCAGGAAGTGAGCAGCAATATTGGGTTCAACTAGAGGACATCCAGCTGGTGTCCTACATCAGAGAAATGGTTTTTGGTAGGGAGACTTAACACCTGCTGTCCAAAGTGACTGCTGAGTGGGGGTCTGAGAGTAGAAAGAAGAAAACAATGTTGTTGTCAAGGTGCCTCCCTGTTCTAGAGTGTTCCACCACTCTAGCTCCTTCCTAATGGATAGCATCAGTGTGTACCCACTGCTGTGGATGATCTAAATAAGGGGTAGAAGACACAAAGGCCTGTAGGGGGCAGGCAGGGAATGTGAGGAAAAGCTGGCCAGACAGGGGCTGTAGCAAACTGGAGAACAAATGTCCTCCTACAAGGAGCAGCTGCTTTTGAGCTCAAAACATGCTGCCATGCAGGAAAGTCAGCTGATAGAGCCATATTTTCTTCTTCTTTTTAAATAAAAGCAAAAGTGGACAATGAACTATCTGGAAAGGAAATTATGGAAACAATTTCATTTACAATAGCATCAAAAAGAACAAAATACTTAAAAAATAAACTTATCCAAGGAAGTGAAAGACTTGTGCTCTGAGTACAATAAAATATTGCTGAAATTCTAAAAAAAATGGGATGACATCCTGTGTCTGTGGACTGGAGACTTAATATGGTTAAGAGGTCAACATTGCTCAAAGCAACTAACAGACTGCACACAGGACCTATCAAAATCTCAGGAGCATTTTAAGCAAAGATCGAAAAATAATACTAAAATTTATATGGAATATCAAGGGATCCCAAATAGACAAAACAATCTATAAAAAAAAACCCAAACCAAACACCACTGAAGCCCTCACACTTCCAGATTTCAAAAATTACTACAAAGTTACAGCAATCAAAACTATATACTTGGGCTGGGGATGTGGCTCAAGCGGTAGCGCGCCCGTCTGGCATGCGTGCGGCCCGGGTTCGATCCTCAGCACCACATACCAACAAAGATGTTGTGTCCGCCGAGAACTAAAAAATAAATATTAAAAAATTCTCTCTCTCTCTCTCTCCTCTCTCACTCTCTCTTTAAAAAAAAAAAAAACTATATACTCCTGGAATTAAGTCAGATATAGAAACCAATGGCAAAGGATAAGGAGCCCAGAAATAAACACTTATAATCTATGTGGTCACATGATTCTCAACTAAGGTGCTAAGACCACACAATGGGGAAAAATGATCTATCTGACAATGTGGTTGTTAACCCACAACAAGGAAGAGTAGGGAGGGGACAAATGGAAGTTCGTTGAATTAGACAAAGGGGAATGAATGTAGGGGAGAGAGATTAGGAAAGACAGTAGAATGAATCAGACATACCTTTCCTATGGTCATATATGAATACATGATTAGTATTAACTCCATATCATATAAAGCCACAAGAATGGGATTCTAATTAGAATAACTTATACTCCTTGTATGTATGTCAAAATATACTCATGTATATCTAAAAAGAACAAATTTTTTAAAAGAAAACTGGATAGCCACATGCAAAGGAATTAATGTATATCTTCCTTATTCCAAATACAAAATATATCTCAAAATGGATCAAAAACCTAAACATAAGATGTCAAACTAGGAAACTCTTAGAAGGAAATGTAGGGAGAAAACCTCATGACAATGGATTTGGCAATGATTTCTTAGATATGACATCAAAAGCACAGGCAATAAAAGTAAAAATGTAAGTTGCAGTATATCAAACTTAAAAAATGTCTGTGCATCGAAGGACACAAGTATGAGAGTAAAAAGACAACCGATGGAATGGGAGAAAATATTTGATGTGGAATTAATATAGGATCATATATCTGACATGGGGTTAAAATCTAGAATACATAAAGATCTCTTACTCAACAACAGACTACATCTTGGCCCTTTCGGACCCCCAAACCCTGGAGCCTTTGTGTGTGGGAATTGCCATTGGTGGCTTTGAAGGTGCCTTGGTGGGCACCATTGCTGAGGGCTCTGCTGGAGATGGGGATCTTGCCAAAGAGATGGATGAGACTGTTGCCCAGTTTATCAGGAGGACCATCTTGAAAATCCCCATGTATGAAACGATGAGAACCTTAAAAGCTTGGGATTGTTTTTAATCTGTTAACCAACTGAAAACCATAAGTTCCAGCAGAGAAAGGAATGTCTCATTCAGGACTTGGTTCTGCTGTGTGAGAAGTATGGGAGTCTCAAGGATGCAACCCTTGCAGATGTCATTTATATTCAAGTTAATTGGCACCAAAAAGTTTGGGATGTTTTACAGATGAGTACAGAACCAGATGAAGACATTGGAACAATTCAAACATTTATTCAAGAAAATTCTTCAGAGAGCAATGAAAAACGTGATGGTCAGCTTCAGAGATGCTGAGGAGAATGCAGTTTGGATCCTAATTGCCTGGGGAACAAGGTGTAAAAGCCAAACAAATACCAACCCACAAACGTGCTGCATTACCCCTAGACATTATGCCTTCCCCTCCTCCCAGCTAAAGAACATTTTGCCCTTCTGGGTCAGGCACTGACAGTTGCTTGCAAACACCATCAGATGGTAAAAATAGACCTGAAAATTCGACACCTGGACTCTCTCAGGCAATTGTTTTTAAACAGTATAATCAGACCTTTGAAAATCACAACTCTACAACACCTGTACAGGAAAGATGACTGGGACTAGATGTAAATATGGTTTCAAGGATCATTCAGGAAAACACATTAGAAAAAAACAGAATAACTCAAGAAACTTTTGGAGACTGACCTCCACCACAACTAGAATTTGTATAATATAAGCTTGAAACGATGTTCAAAAGTGACTTAAATGGGGGCATGTTGGCTTAGAGGAAAGAACCTGTCTGGTGCCTAATAAATTTCTCTAGGCCACATCTTTGAAATCATTGAAATCCTTAGCACCAGCTGGTATTGCAGATGCACCACTTTCTCTACTGTTTAACTGCATACTTGACAAGGGAATGGATTATTTTAAAATCAGAGACAAATAAGATGTATATGGTTTTGTAAGCCCAGAGGCTCCTTGGCAATCATGTACTTGCATTCCAGTTAATGGCTAACTGGACAGCTTCTGATTATAAGCTTATACTTCAGAAATTAATCCTTGGTATTGAAAATTTAGAAGTGTTCATATGATTGTTGGGACTGATTCTTCCTTGGCCCCCCTCTCTCATTTTTCCTGATAAATACAACAGTTTTGGGCATTTGAGAGGTGACAGGATATGTATAGGCTCTGGATTGAGCTTGAGTGCAGAATGCTCTGAAGCCAAGTAGATGGCATCATCCTGTTGGCATCATATCTAGTGTCCTTTTCCCCCACTCTTACCTCTACTCCATCCTAAGGAGGTCTAGTTCCAATTATTCGTTTCTAGGGATTTTCTGAAGCTTTGATCACTTGAAAGGAACACCAAGGAACTATGCCCAACTCAAAACTTCCAGGAGAATCATAAAATTGGTCCATTTAGAGAGTAGAATTAGGTCCACTAAGTTGTTACTGAAAGAAGTTACATGACCCACTTATATAAAACAATTGTTTAATTGTAAATATGATACTTTTCATAATTATTTTATCATAGGTGTTACATCCAAACTGACCATTATAATACTGATTTGTGAATAAAGATACTGAAAATCTGGTAAAAGAATCAAATAATCCAATTGAAAAATGGGCAAAACACTCAAATAGACATTTCTCTAAATATGATATATAAATGCCAAGAAGTACATAAAAAGATGTTCAGAATTACCAGGGAAATGCAACTCAAAACCACAATGAAATATTACCTTATTCTCATTAAAAGATGGCTACGATGGAAAAAAAATCTGTAAAGTAATATGTGTTGGCAAGGATGAGAAGCAATTGGAATGAAAAATAAGGCATTCATTCACTATGGAAAACAGGATGGTGGTTACTCAAAAAAAATAAAAATGGAATTACTGTGTGATCTAGTAATTCTACTTCTGGGCATATACCCAAAAGAATTGAAACCTGGGTTCTAAAGAGACATCTATACACCCAAACACATAGCAGCATTAATCACGATAGCCTAAAGGCATAGCAACCCAAGTGTCCATCAACAGATGACTGGATAAACTGCATGTGGAAGTCTGATGTCATATATCATACAAAGGAATATTATTCAGTCTATGATAAAACAATAGGGGCTACAGCATGATGAACTTTGAGGACATTGTGCTAAGTGAAATAAACCAGCCACAAGAAAACAAATAACATGATTCTACTTTTGTGAGTTACATAGTCAAATTCTTAGAGACAAAAAGTAGAATGGTTGTTTCTGGGTGCTGTGGGGAAGGAAAATTGGGGAGTTGGTTAATGGGTATTGGTGAAACATTTTGCTTAATGGGTATTGGTGAAACATTTTGCAAGGTGAAAAGTTCTGGAGACCAGTTGCATGGAATGAGAAAATAATACCACCAACTACATACTTAAAAATGATTAAAATTATAAATTTTTAATGTGTTTTATCTCAATTAAAAATTTAAAAATGAAAAACAGCATAGATAGAACTATAAATGTTTTATGTGAAATCTTCCAATTTGTAAACGTTGGCAACTGACCTGAGCCTGTAGTTGTCTGATGTGTTAGTCAACATTTTCATCACTGTGACCAAAAAACCTGTCAAGACCAACTTAGAGGATGGAATGTTTATTTTGTCTCAAGGTTTCAGAGGTTCAGTCAATGGTTAGGTTTTTCCATTGCTGTGGGCCCCAGGTGAGGCAGAAAATTATGACAGAAGAGCATGGCCGAGGGGAGCAGCTTAGGATATGATATGACACCAAGGAAGCAAAGAGCTGTGCTCACCAGGAACAAAATTTAAACCCCAGAGGCGTACACTCAATGACCTACTTCTTCCAGCCATACCTACCTGCCTGTAGTATTCACCTAGTTAATCCATGTTAGTAGATTAATACACTGATTAGGTTATACCTTTCATAATCTAATCATTTCACCTATGAAAATTCTTGTCTCACACATGAACTTTTGGGGGATACCTTATGTCAAAATTATAATATTACACCCCCATCCCCCAAAACTCATGCCCATCTCACAATGCAAAACACATTTAGACCATTTCCAAGAGTTTCCATAGTCTTAAGAGTTCCAGCAATAACCCAAAGTCTGAATCCAAAATCTTATCTGAGACTCAAGGCAAACTCATGGATGTTTCCCCCTACAAAGAGCAAATTGGATATTATATATATATATCCAATATAGTGGTACAGAGTAAACATTTCTGTTTTAGTTAGGTTTTCTGCTGCTGCGACTATAAAACCTGACAAGAATAATTTTAGAGGAGGAAAAGTTTATTTGGGGGCTCACAGATTCAGAGGTCTTGGACTACAGACGGCCAACTCCATTCCTAGGGTCTCGAGGTGAGGCAGGACATCATGGTGGAAGATCAGAGAGGAGAGAGAGAGAGGGAGGGAGGGAGAGAGAGAGAGAGAGAGAGAGAGAGAGAGAGAGAGAGAGAGACTGACTCTGACTCCACTCACCAGATACAAAATATATACCCCAAAGTTACACCCCTGGTGCCCACCACCTGCAGCCACACCTTTCCTGCCTTCAGTTACCACTCAGCTAATCCCATAAGGGGATCAATTTACTGGGTTAAAGCTCTCATAACCCAATTATTTGTCCTCTGAACCTTCTCACATTGTCTCATGACCTTTTGGGGGACACCTCATGTCCAAACCATAATAATCTCCATTCCACAAGAGAGAAATAGAGGTATAGAAGGAAGGGATGGGACCTAAGCAAGATCAAAATCTAAACAAAAGCTGAATAAACAAGTCCTATCACTCCACATCCAGCATCTGGGGACATGGTGCTTCACTGTTTCTCTGAAGGGCTTGTGTAACTTCACCTTACAGCCTTGCTGGTCGTGGCCCACATGGCCTTTCTCTTGGCTTGTTTCTGCTTCAGTCCTGCAGCTCCCCTCAGTAGGTGTCCTGTGTGCTGGCATCTCTGAATCCCGAGGGTCTCTATGTAGCTTTGACTTCCTTCTCACATCTTTATGCATCACCCCCTCAGGGGCAGCCCACAGGGATATGGCACTGGCTTCCTGGGCCTTCCTTTGAAATCCCAGCAGAAGCCCCTAAACCCCAGCATCCTGCATTCCTACAGAACCAGCACCACATGGATGATGCCAAGGCCCACCATCATCTCAAGTAGGAGCCTTGGCTGCAGCATCCTCTGAGGTCCTGGGTGGCTGACTATGGTGAAAACATTTCCTGCCCTCGTACAAGCAGGGTGACCCATTGTCTTTTTCAAAATGATTTTACACTTTTATACTCTTTAGCCTGAGATGGCAGTGGTCTCATCAATTCCTGAGATGTCCTCAAGCCACCTTTCCAATTGTTTCTGGATAAAGTACTTGGTATTTCTTTAATGGTTATGTTCTCTTTAACAAACACACTTTCATTAGACCCTATTTTACTCACATGGCCAAACTGCAAGATTTTCCAATCTTTCTGTTCCTGATTATCATAGTAACTTGGCTAAAAGCCAACAGCAATATTCATGCTACCCCTGAAGGACTTGCTACTACTGAGGACTCGAAATTTAATAAGTACCTCTGAATGAAGTGTTTCTACTGAAAGAAAAGTTGGTGACAGACTGTTATAGTCACCAAAATTTCTTTTCCCTGATCTCTAAATAAATCTTTGTCACTCCTTCCTGAAATTATGTAAAGAATTAGACAGTTTCAGTGTCTGATCTGGGATACACTTGGAATTTTCTCTGCCAGATTAATTAGTTGATCACCTTTAAATTCAGCTTTACAGAAAGTCTCAAGACATGGGCAAAATGTAGACAAGTTTTTTTGCCAGAATGTAACATGAATGGTTTCAGCCCAATTTCCAATAGTGTTCTCTTCTCTGAAACATCATGAGCCCAGTATATATAGTCCTATCAACATTCTAAGCTTCTACCAGAATCACCCATTAAGCTTCATTTACAACATTCTAAAGCATCTCTAGCTTGCATCTCAAAATGTTTCTAAGTTCTCCCATCTGCAAACCAGTTCCAAAGGCTTCTCAAGCACATGGTCAGGTTAGTCATAGCAATGACCACACTTCTTGGTACCAATTTCTATTTTAGTTAGCTTTTCATTATTGAGACCAAAGACCTGACAAGAACATAGAGGAGAAAGTTTATTTTGGCTCATGGTTTCAGAGGTTCATTTCATGGTCAGCTGAATCCATAGCTTTGGGCCCAACATAAAGCAGGACATCATGGCATAAGGGCATGGTGGAGGAAAGCTGCTCAGGATATATAAACTAGGGAGCAGAAAGAAAGGACTCCAAGGATAAATGTAACTCTCCAGAGGCATTTCCCAGTGGCCTACCTCGTCTAGTCACACCCTACCTGCCTACAGTTAATATTCAGTTAATCCATATTAGTTGATTAATTTACTGATTAGGCCACAATCATAATCTAATCATTTCACCTCTGAAAATTCTTGCATTGTTTTTCACATGAGCTTTTAGGGGAGACGCCTCATAAGTAAATATTAAAACCTGCATAAAAGTGATTTTACTCTCTTTCATAGTAGGTAAACACTTTTCAATGACCACCCCCTCATCATGTTGTCACCATAAGGGAGTTCAAAGAGGTCTATCCAGGGGCAGAGATGCCTATTCTGACCTTCTAGGTTCTTGACACATCACCTAAAAGTATTGAAGGACACATCAGGTTTTAGTAAAGAGGAAGAGCTTTATTTGAAAGGGAAAGGGAAAGACACACATTCTTAGAGCAGAGTGCAGACTATCTCAAGAGCAAGAAGTGCTTTGGGGATCCCGGGTTCTTCTTTTACAGGAAACTTTGTAGAAGTAGGCATGGGAAGGTATATGGAAATTACTTCAGTCTGGTGAATTCAGTACTTTGATCATGGATTGCAAGATGTTCATGGTAGTCTTGGCTTCTTCCAGGATCTTCAGTTTGATATTGTCTCTTATTTAGATAACATGTGGGATTAAACACCCATATTGCTTTATTTTAAATTTCTTTTTTAGTTGTAGTTGGACACAATATCTTTATTTTAATTTTTTATGTGGTGCTGAGGATCGAACCCAGGGCCTCACACATGCTAGGTGAGCGCTCTACCACCGAGCCACAATCACAGCCCCAAACACTCATATTTATTATGGAAGGTCTCCCTGCATTGATTCAGACCAACTAGGAGCCTCATATCTTCCGTGTTTCCATGGTGTAGTCCTCAGAGAAGGTCCAAGGTCTAAGTCACCACTATTACTCCCCAAGTTTCAGACTAAAATGTGCCACCACGATGTCCTTGAGAACAGATGAAAGAGCTCCATTAGGTCTGCAGCTATGGCTGGCTGTCCCTGAAGGTGCTATTGTTAGCCCTGCCACTACCTTTCCTGTTCAGCATCTGGGTTCCATATCCTTGTAATAAATTTTTGATCCGAAAGCTGCTGTGTCCTATATATACACACAGCCATGCTAGCTTTCTTTTGATTGGCACTAACATGGTATATCTTTTTCCATACTTGTACTTTCATTTGTATGTTATGTGTAAAGTGGGTTCCCTGTAGGCAGCATATAGTTAGGGCTTGCTTTGTTTATGTAATCAATCTCTCCCTTTTATTTGCAGTAGTCACTTTCTAGTTCACTGCTTTAAAAATAAAAGAGGACATTCTTCTCTGCTCTGTTTGAATGTGTCCTCTAAAATTTCCTGTATTGGAAACTTAATTCCTAAATTCATATGCCAATGTTATCTGAGGATGCACCTTTGGTAGGTAATTCAGATTAGATGAGGATTTTATAAGATGAAGAGATCTGAGCTATCAGGCCATGTGATGTCCTCTGCCACATTTTTTTTTGAACCCAGGATGCTTAACCACTGAGCCACATACCTAGTTTTTTTGTTGTTGTTGTTGTTGTTGTTGTTGTTGTTTTTTGTGAGACAAGTTCTCACTTAGGGCCTTGCAGAGTTGCTTAGGTTGGCTTTGAACCCACAATCCTGTCTCAGCTTCCTAAGTCACTGGGATTACTGGCAAGTGTGCCCTGCTTCCCTCTGCCATGTTAAAATGCAGCAAGAGGCTGCTTATCAGGCTGGCACCATGCTTCTAGAACTGTGAGATAAAGAATCTATATTCTTAATAAATTTCCCAGTTTGTGGTACTCAATTATAGCAACAGAAAACATTAGTCTCAGCCCCCAGAACTGTGAGATAAAGAATCTATATTCTTAATAAATTTCCCAGTTTGTGGTACTCAATTATAGCAACAGAAAACATTAGTCTCTCTTCTCTCTATACCCTAACAACACTTTAAAAAATATTGCTCTCTACATAGATTTTCAAGCTGATGGTAAGGAGTTTGGAAATATAGCTGTACCTGGCTTGGGACATGACATGTGGTAGGGGGAAGTAGAGACAATGAGAACTTTGTAGATTGCTGTAGTAGTTTAGTTACTATACTGAGGACTGAAATTTAATAAATACCTCTGAATGAAGTGTTTCTGCTGAAAGAAAAGTTGGTGACAGACTTCTATAGTCACTGCAATTTATCTAGAGATCTTTTCTCTGATCTGTAGATAAAATCTTTGTCACTCCTACCTGAAATTATGTAAAGAATTAGACAGTTTCAGTGTCTGATATGGTATACACTTGGAGCAATTAATGCTACCTTTCTTTATACAGTTAAGGAAAAGGAAATCAGAAAAATAAAATATATGCCCCAGGTCATGCCTCTCCCTGGCTAGTGCTAGAGTCTGGAATATAACCCTTCCCTATTTCCAAAAGGACTGGCGAACCTCATTGCTCTAGTGTTAACTTTTGATTGTTGTTAAAAAGATACATGTTAATTTCTACTCTACATCTTTGTTTTGATTTGTGGTCCCACTCAGAATCTGAGAAAATTAGAAATCAAACAAAGAAAATCATTTAAGAACAGAATGAAACCCACAGATAGCAATATAGATAGTTTCACAGAACAAGTGGGACACATGGTAAGAGGACACAATGAAAGAAAATGACATGACAGCATTTTCCAGTCTGTGGTAAATGTAGTGCAGGATTATCAGCCCCATCTTGTGGCTTTCTTTAGATATTGCTTCTAAATTCATTTAAAAAAATACCTTTTTTTTTTTTAGTTGGACACAATATCTTTATTTATTTATTTCTATGTGGTGCTGAGGATCGAACTCAGGGCCTCACATGTGCTAGGCGAGCACTCTACCATGAAGCCACAACCCCAGGCCCTAATATTCATTTTTGAACCAGTAACCATCACTGGACACCTAACAACTTGTTGTGCCTGAGAATTACATGGTGAAAATGCAGATTCCTGGCCAAAACAGGTGAGAAGGATGAAATGGGGTCTGGGAATCGCCATTTACAAAGCTCCCCAGGTGAATATAGATCACAGAAAAGAAATACTGAAGGCAATGAAAATTAGTGATGTGCATTCCCTATGAGGAAAGGGCTATTCTGAAGAAGTTTGGAAGAAAATTATCTAGAACTGTAAAGGGTTTGAAATTTTATCCTACTTTCAAGCAGTTAACTTGATACAGTTTCATGAATGCTGGTAGGAAATATGATTCCAACTGGTCAGAGACAAAGGACAATTCATAACAGCAGTAAGTGTAGTCAGCTTTGTTACTGGGCCAATTTCCTGAGCCTCAATTCCCACAAGTCTTTGTGATGAGGGCCCCAGTAGGTTGCATTATAGAAGAGAAATTCACAAATTTAGGAAACTGGAATCTATAATGGGGACTAGTTCTGCCAGAACTCTATCTGGAGGAGAAATTATTTCTGCCTTCCAAAGTTGTTCACCATAGAAACATCCTTGGAAAATTGAGACAGTGCCTCTGCTCTCAAGACATACAGGCGTACAACACCAAGAGTCGTTTCTCAGCAGAAACCAGGAATGGAAGCACCGCATGTGAACAGCATCCTACATGTGAAAGCTGCAAAATAATCACACTGATGCAGGAAAGGGGAATCAGAGGGGCTCAGTCCCGCAAACCTCGCAGGAATTTATCCTGGATACTAGTTCAAAGAAGTCTTTTATTCCTTTGCTTTAATGGAGACCTGCCTGATGTCAGGAGCACGCTCCACCCTTATCTTACTTTCAGCCTCACATTTCATAGGGACGAGATAGGTTACAGTCATTTTCCCCACAAGCAAACACATTCTGAAACACTAGACTCATTCAACCCCGGGACAAGAACCGCGTCTTCTGTCTTCTCAGAGGTCTTCCCACTACCCGCTTTCCTCGCCTGTTTCCTCCAGGCCAGAAGACTGGCCAAAAGAAGTGACAGACGATGGCTTGAGTGACAAGCCTTTACGAAGGCACCGCCACTCTAAGCGCAAGCCCACCGAAGCTGCTTTAAGACCCAGCCACGACTTGGGAACCAAGTCAGGATCCTGGATGTCTCCCATGTCGCGGGCCAGAGGTTTCCGGGACTCAGTTAAGGAAGGGGTTCCTAGACTTCATTTCCCACTTCAATAAGGACGCAGGCGTCCAGTGACACGAGGGCGCGCAGCGTGGCTGGGGGAGGTGCCTTTAGGCAGACGGCGGCTACAGCCAGCTCCGCAGCGGGACCGCTCTTCCCGCCTTTATGCACAAACAGGAAGTGGGGAGGAACCAGCCAAGCATTCCACTCGCGATTGGCCAGTGCCGCCGCCGCTCACCGCTGCGAGAGGAAGGAGTCGGGCACTGCCTACCGCCCAGCAGTCGGCCGCTTAGCGGTTTGGGAGCGACGCAAGCCAAAGTTACGGGTGCTGGAGCCCGCAGCTCATGGGTCATGGAGCCCGGACCTGCCGCGTCCTCCGCGCCTTCCGGCTCCTTCAAAGAGGAGCTGCTCTGCGCCATCTACTGCGACCCCTTCCGCGATGCTGTCACACTGCACTGTGGCCACAACTTCTACAGTGGGTGCGTGAGCCGCTAAGGGAAGTGCAAATGGCGCTCACATGCCCAGTGTGCGAGGACTGGGCGTCGCCCGCCGACCTGCGCACCAACCACACCCTGAACAACCTGGTGGAGAAGCTGCTGCGCGAGGAGGCCGAGGACGCGCGCTGGACAGGCCCCTCGTCCCTGTGCCTCTGCCGCTTGCACCGCGGCCAGTTGAGTCTTTTTTGCCTGGAGGACAAGGAACTGCTCTGCTGCTCATGCCAGACCGACCCCCCGCCACTGGGGACATCACGTGCAGCCAGTGAAGGACACTGCCCACGACTTTCGGGTAAGAGTGGCGGTGAGCCCCCAGTGATCCAGCGCACACGTGGTGGCCGGGGCTGGACCGCATCCCCACACCCAGGCTCTGACCTCCAGCCTGCTAGCGCTGCGCGTGCTCAGGCCTCCAGGGCTCCGGGGGCTTCCTCAAGACCCCCATTGCGAATGTGGTTATCTATTGGGTCTGCCTTCTTCAAGACGGGCCCAGGATGGGTCAGAGAGTGCAAACAGGAAGTGGGATACAGGGTCAGCCACCTTTTCCAGACAGCCCTGCCCCTTTCTGAGTGGCCTGGCCCAGCCAGCAGAGGTGGCCAGGTCCCTCTGAGCTGCACCAGTGTGGGTAGCCCACGAACCCTCAGTTTAGAAGTGGGGAAGGAGCCCAGGACCTGGCAAGGGATGTAGAGCCTTAAGGTTTCCGTAGCTCAGTCACCGTCCTCAGCTGATCCCAAAGTTTGTGTAACTGCCAGGAGAGGCCCTTGGCTCAGGCCCACTGGTTGGTTCTCTATCATTCTTTTAGCATCTTAATGCATAGAGTTCCAATAGGCATAAACCAGGGAACAACTTACAGGGTAAAAGTAATGTGGAGGAGTTTTTGTTATAGAAAGGAAAAAGTGATTAGAAAATAAGGGTTAACCTAGCTAAGAATTTTTCAGAAATATTTAGACTTTAGCCCTTAGAAACATATTCATTTTCGGCTCATTTGTCTGTGAATGAATGAGTCACACCCTATATCACCCATATATATGTAAAAAAATATAAAAGTAAAATTCTGGAAATGCCCATTGTACTCTGGAAGAAGTTACACAATGTGAAAACACTAAAATTTGGAGCTGAGGATGTGTCTCAGTTGTAGAGCTTTTGCCTGGTGTGTATGAGGTCCTGGGTCCCATCCCCAGCACTCAAAAAGGAAAGAAGCAGTAAATTTGTTTTATCACCTACTAATGCATGTATCATACCAACAGATTGGAGAACACTGGTTAGCTGGCAGGAAGCTGATTGTGTCCAGAAGGAGGTACTCCACATACACCCTCTCCTTTCTTTGCAGTGCCTTTATTAAGAAATAATTTTGTTATAGTTCCACACACATTTTGGCAAAGACAAGTGAAAGAGAACTCAGGAATGCCATCATTATGCATGTTTGATTGAGTAACCCTGTGACTCCTATGCACTCCCACTAGCAGAAGTGATGGATACTGATTTGAGACAGCTGGAGAAAGTGCTGGGCTCACTGGGAACTGGGGTCTAGATAGTGGGACCATGAGTCAATGTGTGACTAATTCTCATCGGGCTGGCAGAGCTGCAGATCAGGAGATGGGCAGGAGTCAAGGCCAGGAACACTCACAGACCTTCCCCAGTTTGGAGCCAAGCCCCAAGCCAGGATTCAAGAGCAGTGAGCCTGGGACCAGGAAGCATGAGGGTCCATGACAGCTTTCTTAAATAGCAGATGCCTTGCCCTGATAGGTCCTAGAAGAGCTGCAGGAGATGAGATAGAGAATTCTCACCCTCAAGGAGCTTCCAGGAGAGACCTGAGGGCTGTGGAGGTATTAGCCAGGGGAAGGAATGAGGGAGGGTATATGGCAGAGACAGTAGTGTCTGGAAGGGTCTGGAAGTGAGGAAACCTGACTTTCCAGGCACCTAGAGAATTTCAGTGGTTACAACAGGATGGAGATGCAGATGGAGCCTTGTGTCAGGCCAGTGGGCCCTCAGGGTGATGCCTGAGAGGCAGGGAATAGTCTAGTCCAGGGCCGCCTGAAGCAGGGTGGGACTCATTCATTTACCAGACAAACATGAGCTGAGGGCTTCCTGTGTGCCAAAACCTGTTCTGGGTGCCCAGGTCCCTGAGATAGCCCCTTATCTTATGAAGTTCATGTTTTAGAGGGGGAAGTCAGGAGTTAGTAGACAAGACATGGTTCTGCATGGTTGGACATGCATGGTGGTTCTGGGGGGAGCAGTGTGGGATCCCCCCTCCCATCCCACTGCCATGTGAGAAGGAGCTAGGTCAAAAGTTCTGCTGGCTGTGGGGAGCCCTGTGGGATTCTCAGACGAGGGATTGTGATGAGATAGTATGTTTTAGAAAAAAGATCACTTTGGCCACCATCTAAGGATGAAGCAAAACTAAAAATCATGTGGGTGGATACTTGTAGAGAACTTACTATATGTTAGATTCTCTTAAGCATGTGCATGTTAGCAAATGTAATGCTCACAAACGTTCAACAAGGCTGGGTGTGTTAATTTTCTATCATTGTCACAGTAAACTGGCACAAACACAGTGGTTTAAAACAGCATAAGTTAATTGTAGTTCTAGAGGTAGGAAGGCCCAAATTCAAGCTGTCTGCACAGCTGCATTCCTTTTGTAGGTTTCAGGGGAGAACATGTTTCCTTGTCTTCTCCATCTTTAAGGAGCATGACTCTGACTTCTGCTTCAGTTGTCTTATTGCCTTCCTTGGCTGACTACCACCTCTCTCATAAAGCCCTCGTGATTACAGTGGACCCACTCAGATTATCCAGAGGAATATTGCCATATGAAGATCCTTAATTCCGTCATTTGCAGAATCCCTTTTGCCATAACATTCACGGTTGTATTGATTAGAACTTGCGCTTTGCAGGGTTGCGGGGCATTTCAGCTTGCTGTAGTTAGTAGTGTTATCCCTATCTTACAGTGTAATGAGGTACAGTATAAAGACAGTCGAAGTTTAAGTAACTGCCAAAGTCACAGAACTAGTAGCTAGACTTCCCCTGGGCCTAGTTTGGTCTGTGCTCTGGTCATTGGCTTTGAGAGAGCCTTCTCTCAGTGATGCTTGTGCTCTGATCCCAGAGCTGTGGGCAGCCAACTGTGTTTGGATAATCAGGCATCTGGGTGGCTGTTGATCATTGTCAGTGTGCAGAGAGCAGGTAGGTTGAACACTTGCAATGTGCTGGGCACAGTGTGTCCAGCAGAATACAGTCCAGTCCTAGAGGCACTGCCTGGATGAAGTTGACAGGCACAGTTGAATACTCTCACTAATAATTGAAGTTTCAGTGAAGGATGGGACACTCTAAGAGGAGGGCCTACTTTTTTCGTCTGTTGAGGCATAGTAAGGAGCCTCTGAACAACTGATTTCTCTAGACCTGAAGGCCCAGAGCAGTAAAGGAAGGCCAGTAGCAGTATTGGGGACATAGGGTGGGGCCTGCAGTGACCGAAGGACATTCTACATGAGGAATGAAGAAGTTTGAGACAGATCCCACAGGGCATCCAAGGGCATGTTAAAGAGCTTGCCTGGTGTCCTCAGCACAGGGAGATATGACCAAAAAGACTTAGGAGATTTTGGATATAACGGAAATGTTTAAACAGAGCTCTAGAAAGAACACAAGTGCTTGGGGGACCTTAGGAAGTCCTGGAGCGCAGTGTTTCTCAAACCTGAACAACATGCTTGCTCTTTTTAAAGGAAAAAGTGTTCCAATAATGTGGCTTAAATATGTTACCACGTAGGTGCACACAAACACAAAACATATAAATTGCTCTTGCCTATATCACAGATATGCAATAAACCAAAGGAAGTTGCCAGATTAAGTCCAAGCAAAATTAGTATCTGTACAATTCCAGTTAAAATATTAATTACAAGATTTTATTTTGCTGAAACTAAATCTCTACTCTTGGCAGAGATCCTTTTGATTGATTCTCTTTACTGTGTTCCAAGTGCTGGCTTGATTCAGGAGTCAAAGCTTCCCTGTTTGAAGAACTCAGAAACTCAAACTCAGTTGATGCACATGTTTGGCCAGCTTACAGCACCCATACACCCTCTACATG
Source organism: Urocitellus parryii (assembly GCF_045843805.1). Classification (NCBI taxonomy): domain Eukaryota; kingdom Metazoa; phylum Chordata; class Mammalia; order Rodentia; family Sciuridae; genus Urocitellus; species Urocitellus parryii. The sequence continues at coordinate 94,370,991 of NC_135537.1, read as the reverse complement.
CTGAGTGTATTGCTCTTACCTCATTAGGCCAAGACCATGACACTCATACAGACTAGTGCCTGGTAATCATTAACACATTTACAAATGCTGGTGCTGATGTTGTAGGAACCAAGAGCATGTGTCACACTGTGTATGAGGTGACTAAGGATGGGCTTATCTTGGTGGGTTTTTTTTGGTTCATCATTCAACAAAAACACTATCTCAGAATACTCTTACACTACTTGCAAATCCACAAAATACTCAGACACAGACCCTTCCAGGGGACTGTGAAGATAGTTACATATACTAATGAGAAAATGGAAACCTGGGAAAATTCATTCATGCACTTCTTTAAGCTTTGGGGTAAACATGATAAAATTCTTGGGTCAGAACTCAAGTTTAGTGTTTTCAATACCAGGCACACTCCAAACTCCCTCGGAGGCCCAGGCCTCTAACTGCCTTGAATGGACCCCTTTCTTATATATGCCTCTGGACTTTGACGTAGGTCCCGAAGTCTTGGTCCCCTGCCTGGGGCTACCTTCCCAGAATCAGCCTGAGAAGTGTCAACTCAGGGATTCCAGTTACTCTTAGCCATATTCAGAGGTCTCCCCACCATAGTTTGCAAGTGGTTCATCCTCTCCAAAAACAAAGGTTGACATTTAATCTCCATTGCAAGGTATTAAGAGGGTTGAAACTTAATGTGACTGGTGTTTAGAGGTGAAGCCTTTGAGTAGGATTAGATAGGAGTGTCAGAGCCCCCACCATCCTGATGGCTTTATGAGAAGGGAAGAAATAGGATTCACATGCACTTCCTATTTCCCACTGCGTGATGCCCTCACCCATTCTGGAACTCAGCTATCCTGGAAGACTATCACCAGACATGGCCCTAAGTCTCAGCTCAGAACTCTGAGCCAGAATCAGCCTGTTTCCTAATAGCTTACCCTATGCTGTTGTATTACTGCAAACAGAAAATGGACTAAGACATTCCCCTTCTAGTTCTTTCTACCCTTTCCTAACTACTCACTACTTTCTGTGTCTTCAACTTTCAATTCAAGCCTGGAAGATCCCTAGTTTCAATAGAGGATGTTCATTGCCTCCTTGATAAGCCTGTGCCCCCGGCAGAGAGGGAGTCTCAATTGCCCACTGTGGCTCCTGAGTGAAGAGGTCCCAGCAGTAGGCAGCATGGTAAACACCTATTGTGTGATGAGTCTGCATTTCAGGGGGGGGGGGGAGAAAGATCTGGAAAACAAATTGGAGTTGGATAAGGATGAGATCTAGATGAGGTTATCTTAGCATTTATGCTGTACATTAAGAAACCTGGAACATCTGGTAGGAGAATTAAATTTCTTGGCTCACAAGTGGCACTCATTGGTACTAAGAGCTAGAACTTGAAGCACATACTGTGTGCCTGCCCACTTCTCAGCCCTTGACATGCACTGATTTGTCAACCCATGAGCTCCATAGTGATATCCCTCTTATCAGGTAGGAAACTGGTATTAAGTAATTAGCACTGTCCCTGCTACATGTAGGTGCTCCATAAATGGTGATGGTAATTTACCAGTACTATTATTAGAATCATTATTATTTTTATTAGAATTAATCTAATATTAGTAAATTATATTATTATTATTAGAATATTTACTGTTTTTCCAAAAGAAAATATATGAAAAGGTTTCTCACAATGTAGATGAAAAGGTAGGAATCCAACCTAAAATTTACAGTGTTCTTCAGGGAGTCCAGAATGTTCAGAAGCAATAATTAAAATTTAGAAAACAAAAACTACTGAAGAGTTAAATATTTGAATTTGACAATCAAAGTCTGTCACATGATCTAAGCAATATGAGAATGTCAGGAGAAGGAGGGGTCTGGAGGGAAATGTGTAGAGAAGGCCTTATGGGAAATAACTTCATTTGATGGGAAATGAGGGGGTCAGACTCCCTAAGATTAGTGACTTCAGACCAGTACAGTCTGGAACATTTCAAAGGGAGTCTGTGGTCCCTCCTCCTGTCTTATCCCCACAGCTCAGGGACTCAGCTCAGCCTGGACCAGTCCCAGGCTGAGGAGGATGCCTTTCTGTGCTGTATTATGGCAGCTTGAGAGACAACAGGCCCCTCTACCTCCTCAGCCCTGTTCCCTGTACCAGGCATAGGACAAGGGAGCTGGGCTACAGGACATCTGAGGGCCCTTAGCATTATAAAGACATGATTTGAGATCAGGACTAACATTCAGCTGTGCCCCAGGGTATTGGCATGGACCAGGTTCAGTAAATGCTGTTTTCATGCTCTTTTCAAAGTGGAATTCCAGTTATAAATGTGGTGTTTGTCCTCCCTGTCTGGCCTCCAGTCCTAACTTGCCTCCCTGCCTCCTTCTCATTCCCCACATCAGGCCAAGTGTAGAAACATGGAGTACACGCTGCAGGAGAAAGCCAAGGCCTTCTGGGCCATGTGACGCTCCTAGGAGGCCATCACCAAGCACAATCAGGTGAGTGCTTGGACTCAGCGTGCAGCCAGGGAGAAGCAGGGGAGGGTTGGCCTTGGCTCTGTTGATGCCTCCCGTGGGCTAGCTGTGGACTTGGAAGTCTCATACAGCCTTGTTCTCAGCTGCTGACTGGGCTACACTGCCTCACTGAAGACCTGGGCATGGCACACCAGCAGCACAGGCATGGCTTAAGAAGCCACCCGTGCCATTGCACTGTCATTTAATAATAACCTCAGTGTGTGCTGCATTTCGCCATTCACTCAGTGCAAGCCCCTGCGATTCCTGTGATTCCAGGTTTCCTTTCAGTGCCCGTGTCCACTCCACCACAGCCCTGTTCCCTGTCTCTGAACCATACATGTCCATCGAAATCCACCTGCATTGCTGCGCCTCCTTCCTGGCTCCTCCCTGCTTCTGTTCTTGGTTTTCTGTTCTTTGTTCTGTTCTTTCCACTCTCCAAGCACTCCAGTGGTCTTTTGGAAAAGCACATCGCTGTGTCATTCCTCTGCTTAAAATCGCGTAGTGTAGTTCCATGCCCCAGACTGCAGTCCAGACTCCTTCCCATGGCCAAGGCTGTTGTCTGCCCCTTGCCTGCCCCAAGTTCATCTGCTGTTCTGTGGCTTGGTGCTCTGTGCTTCTGCCACTTCTGTGGCCTTCTCTGTCCCTTAAATGAGCTAAAGCTGTTCCCCTGGCCCTATAGTCAAAGATGCCATTAAAATTTCAGCTTACACGTTCCTTGGGAAGCTTTCCCTGCTGCTACCCAGACTAGCCCTTCCCTTTTACCCGGCTTCAGGTCTCCCTCATTTTCTTCAAGACACTTCATTACCTTGTTGTTTTCTAGTTTGTCCCCTCTCATCAAAATACAAGGAAAGTGAGCACATTCCAAATGTCTGGAAGTTCTGGGCACCTGCAAGGGGCCAGTAATGAGCTTGTGGCTGGTTCCATGGCTAGATATTAGGAGGCTTCCCTGAGCCCAGTCCTTGGCCACTCAGGCACTGTAGGGACTTCAGGGGAGTGCCCAGCAGCCCAAACTAGGTGTGTCAGCTGTGGCTGAGATGAGTGCAGCTGAGTGGTAATTACTAGAAGCAGTCATCTCTCAGAAGGTGACAGACCAGAGCCAGGGTAAGTGAGACAGTCAGAAACCAGCCTGTCCCAAGCTGGAGGAGCAGAGCAGGAGTCGAGGCTGTGAAATACAGAGTCCAGGGCAGTAAGCTGCAGGCTGACCTTGGAAATCCAACCCTGTGTTTACAGGCAGATCCCTCGGCCCCCACCAAACTCATGCACTCACCTGTAGAAAGAAATTCCGTCTTCCAAGGATTTTTGTGAAACTTTGATATAAGGTAATGCATCTGAGTGCCCACAGAAAGAGGCCATTCAATGTTTGTGATGTTTTGGAGACCAAGAAGCTGAGTTGAAAGAGTGGCACCATTTGATCATCTTAGGTCAGAGCCATGAGTACAGACCAAGATTCCAGTCCACAAATGAGATTGCAGCCTTCCGTTGCTAGAGGACACCCTTTGTGGTGTTCTTCTGGTGCTGTCATGGAGTCATCAGGCTTCATTTCTGCCCTGTAACCAGTGTCGTCATGGCCAAAGCTGTTTGGCTGGCTTTGTCTGTAAAAAAATAATAAAGGGGGAGACAGAGATGAGGTGCAGAGGTAGGGAAGGTGTCCAAGTGGCCACGTTTATTTATACCAATAGGTTACATTTGGTTATTAGTACCATAACTACATTATTGTTTAGAGTATCAGTAAGGTTGCTTATTCTGCAAGTAAATTTTACAGTTATAGTATGCAATGTAGGAGCTTTGTGCAGTTCTCAAGAAAGTCCATTGTCTAAAGTTACTGTTAGGCAGCTCCAGGAGCAGCAGAGCTTGGTGAAACATTGTAGTTATCTAGCAAATAAGTTCCTTTATTCCTAGGAACTATGTGCCTGCAATCAAGGTCGAGGTTTGATGAGCCTCTGATGAGCCTCTAACACAGAGGCTTCTCAGGGCATTACCATACCAGCTAGATATTGCACATATATTAGCTATATTACTAGATCCTAAGAGAGATTGCAGGGCATTCTAAAGGTGGGAAACAAGGTGCCTGTTACCCTCCGAGAGTTTGCACACCAGGGGAATGCTTCCCTGTACATTTCCATGATCAGAATACCTACATTTGTGGGTATGGGGCTGGACTAGGGGGAAGGGGGGTGCATCTACCTCTCCTTGCCAGGCAGCAGAGAGCTCTTAGGCTTCTTGTGGAGGCCAGGGTTCTTAAGGTGGTCAGGTTGAGGCCTCCAGAGTTCTAGCTGGATGGGTGCTTTTCCCGTTAAATTCTCTGAATCCAAGTCGCTGAGTATACATTCTGTTGTTTACCCCTTTACCATGAGGCTGTCCCTGCTGGTGTGACAGTGGCTGGAATTGCCTTGGCTCTTGCCGAGTTTTCCTCTTTGCTCCATCCTTTCTTGTCCTGTGTGAGAAGAATCAGTAGATTCCACTCTTCCTACGTGGTCCCTTCTAGTTTGCCCATCTTTTCACAGTATAGATTTCTTTTGTGAATGATGTGAATACCAATTCATATCCTTTTTTTGTTCTTGGAATATTTATCTTTTCTCCCATTGGATTTTTGGAGCGCTTTTGTATATTAAGACTAATACTAGTTTGTTGAATATATTGCAAACATTTTTCCCAGTTTGTCATTTCTTTTTCAATGAATTATTTTTAGGGTTTTTTTTGGGGGGGTGTCATTTATACAGTAGTCATTTTGGAATTACATGCATGTATTTAACTCTGCTTATAAGGTCTTGACATTTAAAGCTTATCTTTAATATATATTCATTTATCTCATTGATTGAGTCTTTTTTGTTTCATATTATGCTAAGCAATTTCTTTCTTTTTCTTAGGCAAGAAGTATTTCTTTCTTTTTCTCTGAGTATTTTTATGGTTTGGGTCTCATTTTCTTAATATTTTTGTGGTTATGATTTGGAAAGTGCACATTTTTATGATTGAGTGTTAAATACTTCCCACTGTTTTAGAAAACCTTTTGACCAGACATATTTAAGGGCAAAAGATTGAAGGCAAACAAGTTTTAAAAATTGTTGCTATTTGAAATAATTCACTTCTGTCACACAGGGTTTTCCTTGCTATTGAGAACCCAAATGAGATACAGACTGTTGTGTGTGAGGAGGTTACAGGACTAGGGGTATCATCAATAAGCAATGATTTCTTTTTCTTTTTTTTAAAGAGGGTCTCACTAAGCTGCTTAGGGCCTTCAGCTGCTATGCTCTCCCATTTGAAATTTAAACTTATAAATTTGTGCTAGTCAAGTCTTGCATCGATGCTTCATCTCTAGGGTTCTACATAGGATTCTTTCTGAAAATCTGAAGGTCACAGGCTTGGGGACAGCAGAGGCTCCCCAGGTCTGAATCACTGACTCCAGCTCTCTGCTGCAGGTGGAGGCGGCGGGGCTGGAAGGCTGCATTCGGCAGGAGTTCCACAAGCTCCTTGGGTGAAGGAGCAAGCTGTTCTGGACGCTGTGGCCCAGGATACCAGGCAGAAGCAGCTCCTGGCCGATGAGAAGATGAAGCAACTCATAGAAGAGACAGAGGTGCTGGCCCACGATATCAAGTGGCTGCAGATGGAACTGAAGGAAGATGACATCTCTTTTCTTATGGTGAGGAGCGTGGCCGCCACATTCTGTGAGGGGCTGGATGTTCAGGGACTAGAGAACCATGGTCACCAGCCCCGCCATGCCAGTCTTCCTGTGACCTCTTGGCTTTGGTCCTGAGGAATGGCATTGGTGTGCTGCTTTTCAGAGGCTAGGGGCGTGACAGGGGTGGCGTCTCCAGCCTCTTCTCTCCCCTGCTCTCCCTGTGTGTCTCTCTCTCTCGCTCCCCCTGTTCTCTTTGCTTTTGTGCCATCCTTGGTTTCTTATCTCTCTACCCCTAGTAAATGTGGTTTTTCAAAACCAGATTTTTAAAATATTTAAATATGACTTGTTCTCTCTTAAGAATGATTCCATTCTCACTTAAAAAAACAGATGCCATTGAGTTTATTTTTTCTCGCTGTGGTTGATTGCATCATTGAGAAGTTTCTGTAACTTTAAGGCTGGTTTGTAAATCAGGATGATCAGGATGACACACTATCCTCTTCACCACCGACAGCTCACCTTCTGGAATGGGGGTGCAAATACTGTGTTCCAGCAGTGTGTCCCATTCTGGGGAGGACCTTTGTGGGTTGACCACCTCATGTCAAGCCATGATATGCCTTGTCTCCAGAGGGCACTGATTACAGAATCACTCAAAGGATTTAAATTGTTTGTTTCTTTGACAATTCTGCTAAGGAAATTGTCATCCTGCCAATGATTTTGGTTTATGATTTTGTTTTTCTAAATAACAGCTTTATTGAGATATAATTTATATATTGCACTGTGTAAATCACCCATTTTTGTTATTGTTGTTATTTAGTTTTTTAAAAGATAGGATCTCATTCTTGCTTTTGCTGGCTTCAAATTGCTGGGCTCGAGTGACCTTCTTGCTTCCCGAGTAATTGGAACTACAGCCCCACACCACTACACCCAGCTTGTCACTTATTTAAAACATACAGTTCAGTGATTTCAGCAGTGTACAGTTGTGCAACCATCATGACAATCTGTATTTCAGATCATTTCATCCATCCAAAAAGAAGCTCCAAATCCTTCAGCTGTCACTCCCCTATTCCTCCTGTCCTGCTGCCTTTCAGCCACCAATCTCTCTGGTTTACCTAATTTGCCTATTTTACACACTTCACATAAATGGAGTCATATAATATGTACCTTTTGTGACTGGTTTCTTTCACTCAGCATATTTTGCAACTTCATCCATGTCTTAGCAACTAATAGTTCTTTCCTTGTTATGGTGGAATAATACTATTCTATTGTATATTACATTTTATCTGTTCATCAATTTGTGATTATTTGGTTTGTTTTTACTTTTTGCTCTTGTAGTAATAGGGCTATAAAAATTCATATACCAGTGTTTTGGTTTGTTTTGTACTGGGAGTGGAACCCAGGGTGCTTTTACCACTGAGCTACATCCCTAGTGCTAGTTTTTTTTTTTCAATCTTGAGACAGAGTCTGGCTGGCTTGCTTGAGGTCTAAGTTGCTGAGGCTGGCCTTGAACTTGTGATCCTGTCTCAGCCTCCCAAGTCACTGGGATGACAGGCACATACCACCACACCCAACTAATGTACCAGTTACATGTACATGTTTTCATTTCTCTTGGATGTTGCTAGCTTCTTTGGTAACTCTGACCCTTTGAAGAGCTGCCAGATTCTTTTGCAAGGCAAATGCACTCTTTTATATTGCCATCAGCGGTGAATAATGATTCTACTTTCTCTACATCCTTTCCATATCTCTCTCTCTCTCTCTCTCTCTCTCTCTCTCTCTCTCTCTATATATATATATATATATATATATATATATATATATATATTAAGTAGCCATTCCATTGAGTTTGAAGTGGTATCTCATTATTTTGATTTGCATTTCATGATGGCTAACAATATTTAGCATCTTTTCATGTGCTTATTGGTCATTTGTAGATCTTCTTTGGAAAAGTATCAATTCTACTTTTTTATCCATTTTTAATTAGGTTGTTTCTTTGTCAGTTGTAAAAATTCTTTATGTTCTAGGCACAAGTTCTTTCTCAGTTTTAGCTCTATATTTAGGCCTTTGATGTATTTTATGTCATTTTTTAAAATATGGCATCAAGTTAGGGTCCACCTTTATCAATTTAGTGTGTAATTTAATAATTTTTACAATTTGTTGGAAAGACCATTCCTCTCTTAAATGATTTTGCTGTCCTCATAGATAATTGGCTGACAGTGAATGTGAGGGTTTACTTCTGGACTTTCACTTCTGTTCCTTCCATTTATCTCCCCATCTGCCCACATGTTAGTCCTGTACTCTCTTGACTATTGTTGCTCTATAATAAGCTGTGAAATTGGGGAGTGTGAGTCCTCCAACTTTACTCTTCTTTTTAAAGAATTTCCATATGAAATTTAGAATCAGTTTCTACAAAGAAAGTACCTGGGATTTTGAAAGGAATTCTGCTGAATACCTAGATCAGCTTGGGGAAAATGGACATCTTAACAATATTAAGTCTTCTGATCCATGAACATGGGGTGCATGGCTCCTCTTGAGGTCAGAAACTTACCATGCTTTCTCTGTGTCTGTGTCTTTTCTTTCAGAAACACAAGCACCGAAAGCACCAGTAAGTTGACAATTCTGGTGGAGGGGAGGGGAAGAGCAGGCAGAAACACCAAAGGTGCAAAATCCAGTGGCTCCAGGGCCAGGCAGGTAATGCAGCCAGCTGGTGGGATCCACAGGGAGTGGTGGGGACTGCCAGATGGAGAGACCTTTCTTTGAGGCTCTCCAATTCTGACTGGCATGGAACGTCTCCAGCCACTGTGAGGGGAGGGAGAGCAACGTGCATCTGCTCATGCTTCTCAGTGGCCATCTAACATTTAGACATCTTTCTTGACCAGCCTCCTCCCACTGAGAGCTTCAGGACAGGCCCTTGTCCTGCACACTCCTGTGCCTTGATGGCTTTGGGTTCTCTGGGATGAATAATTAAGAATTATGTCCCTGTATGAGCCGTCCAAAGATAAAAGAGTGGGCTTTGGGAATTAGGGGAAGTAGTGAGTTCCTTGTCACCAAAGGTGCTCAAGCAAAGGATTGTGACCTCTTGGTTTTGTTGGAGTAGAGCTCTGTTAAGGTCCCTTCCAATTTGTTACACATGCCACAAGCAGATGTGTAAGTGTGATTTCTGTCCACAAGGATGGCATCTATGTTGGAGTACCTCCTATTTCTATTTTTCCCAGCTGGGGCGGGATGAGCCGTCCTACTGAATCCTGAAGGGTGTGGCAGCTCAGTCAGTTCCTGGACCAATCAGGTTTGTCTTGGGGAAGGCGGCCAGGAAACCTAGGCCTGAGGCAAGGGAGCAAGGCCTGTTGCCCATTTCCAGTGAACCCAGATCAGCCCAGGTGCTTTGCCCCAACTGCACCCACCATGCCCAATCCTCCTTCTACAGGCTTTTCTGCACGGTGGAGCTGGAGCCCATCTAGCCCGGCATGCTCATCAACCCCTGCCGGTACCTGGATTCCCTGCAGTACCTGGATTCCCTGCAGTACCGTGCGTGGAAGATGATCAGTTCCATCAAATCTGGTAAGGGGTTTTGGGAAGTGTTCGTGCCCAGGGAAGGTACTTTATGCTAGCACAGAGATGCCAAGCTCCACTCTGTCAGGCTCTACCCATTCTCTCCACTGACCTCCCAGCAGGCCCTTGACCCTGGTCATCTTCCTCTTGCCTGATGGCTGCAGCCCCTCCTGGCAGACCACCTTCCTATACAGGCCCTGACCCTCTGTCCTCTTCAGAAAGAGAAATACTTCCTCTATTCAGAATTGTAACGTGTTTAATGAAAGGCTTTCTCCATCCAAGGTCACCAAAGGACCACACATGGTGTGCTTTAAATGACAGAAACCCATTTTCTCATGGTTGTGAAGGCTAGAAGCTCATGCTCAGGTGACAGCAGGGTTGTGGTCCTCTGAAACCTGTGGCAGGGGCCCTCTGTGTCTCTTCTAGCTTCTGGTGTTGGCTGGCAGGCCTGGCTGCCCTTGGCCTGCAGCTGCAGCACCTCACCCTCTGCCCTCTGCTACATGGCTTTTCCCCTCATGTGTTGTCTCCATTCCCCTTTTTATAAGGGCACAGTCAAGGTAGGTTCAAGTTCCACCCTGCTCCAGTCTGACTTTGTCTTAACTGGGTGGGTGCTAGGATTTTCACATATATTTTGGCCTTTACATTTGTACCCATGATTTCCATCAACCCAGGGCAACTAGAGCTGAGGTGGTCATTTGTGGGCCCTGGGGACACCACCTGGTGTGGCAGGTGGGAGAGTATCAGGTTTGCTAACTGCCCCCCTTCTGCCCTCAGTGCCCTTTAGCTTCTATCCCAACACTGCAGCAGGCTGGCTCTCAGTGTCTGATGACCTCACCAGCGTCACCAACCATGGCTACCACCTGCAGGTGGAAAACCAGAGTGCTTCTCCTCAGCACCCTGCCTGCTGGGATCCTGCACTTTCTCTCAAGGATCCCATGCTTGGGAGGTGGCCCTAGGTGACCTGCAGAGCTGGTGGGTGGGTGTGGTGCGGGTGCAGCCAGATACTGGTGCAGAAGGCCACTCACACAGCTGCTACCATGACACACGCTCTGGCTTCTGGTACGTGTGCCACACGCAGGGTATGGAGGGGCACCACTGTGTGACCTCAGACCCGGCCACCTCGCCCCTGGTCCTGACCATTTCGCACCACCTACGTGTGGAGCTGGAGTGCGAAGAGGGTGAGCTGTCCTTCTATGATGCTGAACATAACTGCCACCTATACACTTTCCATGCACGCTTCTGGGAGGTGCGGCCCTACTTTTACCTTGGGGGTGTGCGGGGTGATGGGCCTCCTGAGCCCTTGAGCATCCTGGGCCAGTTCAGAGCTGGATGTCTGAACTGGCCCAGGCCTGCCGGATGCTGTGCCGTGGGCCTGCTTTATTCCTGCCTCTTCCTGAAGCCCATCCCCGGCCTCGGCACCTCTGCCCACTACCTTGTGAAGTGCCAGCATCCTCTGCCAGTCTGTCTTGCCTTTTTCTGTGATTCTAGGCCCTATGCCTCTTCTTTATTTTTGGTCCCTTCTCTGCTCAGTTAAAAGCTATCCAGGAAGTACCTCACTGGGTCCAGCCTCTACACAGGGTGTGAATTTTTATGTCCTCATTTGAGAATTTCTGGAGAAAATGTTTACTTCTAGAACAGGCCTGTTTTAAAATGTAGGTTTTATTATTTTCCAGGTATGGTTAAATCAGGAGATGACTACTGTTGGAAAGAGTCTGTCACTCATTTCCCAGCCTTGCCACATGGAACCATACAGGAAAGCACTAGGATCAGTCAAGATACAAAGGGAAAGAGGGGAAGGTGCTGGCAAAGCCTTTCTTGTAGTTTTCCTGAGATGGAATGGGTGGGAGAGCATAGACCAGGTGGATGCTCGCCAGTCTTGAGTAGTTGCAATGGGTTCTGGCGTGTGAGGACTGCTCCTCATTTCTTGCACCTTCCTTAGGATGACTAGGACAGGAGATGTTGACTTGGCAAAGAGCCTGCTACAGGAATTGTTGTGATTCCATGGTCTAGGTTGGCTGGACTCACGAGACAGGCAGCCTTCAGCCCTATTGGCTGCCTAGGGATTGGCTAGCTTAAGAGCTGCGGTCACTCCAGTGCCAGAACATCAGGAATTCAACAAAGAAGCAAACAGTTAGTGCAGGGCTCAGCTTAGCTACTGCTTTATGTTACTAATTTAAAACTTGCACGGATCTTCCTGGGGGTCCTGTAAGGTAGGAGGCAAAGCTGCCCATCTGTATCCATCAACTCCAGTTTATCTGGTTGTACATCAAGAGCTAATCTCCTGAACCAAGAGCTCCAGAGCACTTAACAAACTTAAAATCATGCTGTGCACCTGTTCCCTCGCTGGGACTCACTTTCCTCATCTGTACAATAGACATTGGGACTAGAAGACCTGACTAGAAGACCATGTCCTTCTATAAATCTGTGGGTGAGTTCCTCTGGTGAAAGTATGAGAAGGGAAGGGAAGAGGTGCCCCCTCCAGTTAGGAAGAAAGGAAGGGTGTGATCTGAGGGAGGCCGTTCGGAAGACAGGTGCTGTGCAGTGAGAAGGAAGGCAGTGTCCCTCGTCCTCACTGCCGTGTGTCACTGACCTCAGCCGGCTTTCTCCCTGTTGGGTTCCATCCTGTTTCTCCTCTCCACTGTAAACCTCCACCTTTCCTTTCTCATGCCTGCAAATGCTTTCTAATTTCCAGCTCACTGTGTGTGTCCTGGGAACTGGCAACATGAAAGGAGATACTGTCCTGTGGGTACCGTGTTATAGTTAGGGGCACGTTCCAGCCTGGATTCCCCACTTTATAACAGCTGATGTTCTAAACAGCAATTAGGAGTCCTGGTTATAAGTGTGTTGTGCACATTGGTTATGTAACTAGTGGGGAGGGACCAAGTGTGACATGCCACTGGGGCCAGCTTGTCAGTTGGCAAATGACCTCACATGTGTCAGATTCTCAGCCCCCAAAGCCCCCACCCCCCAAAAAAGAGCTCTAGGCACTTTGGGAACCAAGCAGTTGTGAGTTTGTGTGCTCTGCTGGGGTTTAACCTGTCAAGTACAGATTCTGTATGACCAGCCTGACTTGTTGGTTAGAATAAATGTTTAAAACTATTTTCACCCAAGCTGTGACGAGTTTTTTTTGTTTTGTTTTGTTTTGTTTGTTTTAAGATATAGGATATTTTGGATAGCCTAGACCTCCTTTTCAAAGAAATAAAAATGATGTGCTTTTTCTTTTGACATTATTCTTTCGGTGTTCTTGTAAGCCAGAGTTTTTCCATGTTGTAGTGTGTATTCTTATTGTAATATTCCATTGTATGAAATGATGTACTGTGTTTTATTGTTCGCCAGTTGATGGGTATTTGGCCTGTTTCCACATTTTGTTGATTCTGAGTAGTGCTGCTGGGAACATCTGTGTACAGATTTTTGTGTGGACCTGTCTCTCTTTCTCTTTGGGTCCACCCAGGCATAGACATGCTCTGTCTTATGGTGACTCTTCTTAACCTTTTGAGGAACCACCAAGCTGCTTTTCAATGCAGCCGTACCCCTTTGACTCCCACCAGCAGTGTGTGCAGATTCAGGGTGCACAGCAACCTTGTCAGCACTGTGATCTGTGTTCTGACTTAGCCCTCCTGTGATGGTGAAGTGGTATGGCTTTGGCTTTGATGTGCATTTCCTTGATGCTGATACCGAGTAGCTTTTTCATGTGCTTATTGGCCATTTATATATCTGTTTGGGGGAACTGTCTTGAGCCTTTCCCCATTTTAGCTGGGTTGTCTTTATTGTTAAGTTTAAGGGTTCTCTGTATTCTAGAGACTAGTTCCTTTGTCAGATATAGAACTTATAAACTTTCCTCTTCATTCTAGGTGTGTCCATTCACTTTCTTGGTGACATCTTTTGAAACCCCCAGTTTTTTAATTTGGATAATGTCTAGTCTGGTTTTTTTTTTTTTTTTTTTTTTTTTTTCCGGTTGCTTACAGATCTTAGGAAGCCTCCTTTTGACACTGCCCTTAAGACCATCTAGCCTCAATTCTGGATATGCTCAGGGTAAGGTGGTTATCCTCTTGGCAGCAAGCCCCCTCTCCAAGGGTCTTCCTTGAATACTCTCCTACCTGTGCCTCTTTCTCCCCGTTCCAGCATCCACCCTGGAGGCAGCAGCCCACTGTACACTGCCTGTCTTATTCTCCTTTTGAATCCATCTATGTGCTGCCACCTGATGCACCATCTTTGGTCTCCAGTGGCCACCCAGAGTGGCCCCCACTCCTGACCTGCTCATGTGCATTTCTGCAATGCAGCTTTCAGAGCTCACTGTGGCTGGACTCTGTTCTACTGGGTGTCCTGGCTCCATCTCACATGGCTCCAGGCACACCTGGCTGTTACACACACTGCCTGCTACTCACAGAGCCATTTGTATCACAGTGACCTGCTGTTGGTTACTCGGACTGTTCTGCTTATATTTGCTGCACCACCTGTGTGCACACTCCTTACCTTCCTGGGCTTATGTCCTCAACTGCAGATCTTCCCTAACCCCTAACTGTGTGCCCTTTAGATGGGAGCCTGGGGAGCAGACTTGTGAATGCCAAGGCAAATAGCAGGAGAGTCCCCCCTGGCTACTTGAACTTGCACGTTGGCACCAGTGATCACTTGGTCATAACTCAAGTAATAGCCATTTTCTTCCTTTCTTCTTGCTTCTGAAGGGTGAAGTTTTGGCAGAATGAGATTATTGTTGGTTAACTATCAAAATGGCAGTCTGGTGAGCCCCGTGGTTATTGACGGTGCCGGGCAGGAGTGTTCCCAACACCTTAGAGAGAGATTAACAGAACTCTGCCCAGTAGGCTTCTGCCTGCTTTGCGTCTGTTGTTGTAGATCCTGCTCAGGGTTCCTGGGGCTGCTATTGCATGTTACCCCTCCTGTTGGAAGGCACCTGCCTGTCTTCTCTGCTTGAGTGCAGGGACCACATCATTCTCACCTTTGCTGTCCTAGGTCCAGGGATGTCCTGGGCCACAGTGGGCGGTTCTTATGTGGATGCATCATGTCAATGACGGGTCATAAATACAAAGTAGGGGCAAGATAATAATGGGGCTGAAAAATTCTGATTAGCATGTTTCTGTGCCGTCTCTGTGTTTAGATATATACTGTGTCACGGTGGCCGACAGTGCCACTGCAGTAGCGTGCACACAGTTTTGCAGCCTTGGAGCAGGGGGCTGTACCACACAGCCCAGGTGTGCAGTAGGCTATACTGTCGAGGTTTGGTAAGCATACTCAGTGTTCACAGTGACAAAGTTGCTGAAGAGTGCATGTCACAGAACATATCTCTGTCACTAATCAACATGCGACCTTTTGGAGGTATGACCTGCAGCTCAGGCAAGCTGTCCTCAACAACTCCACAAAACTACCAGCAGCATTTGGTAAGGCACAAGGGTCGGGATCCTGGACCCAGATTCCAACCCTGTGATGGAGAAGCTATCTGAGGCTTTTGGACATCTGTTGCAAGTAGAAAGAGGGTGTTAGTACCTGCATCAGGCTTCTCAGGGATCCAGTGAGGCAGACTTTGGAAAAATGCTGAGTATTCCACCCTAAACCTAGTATAGGCTTATTACTGTTGGCTAATTCTTCAGCAAATGGGATGTTCTGCATGTTGAAATTCTGATTCAGAGTCACGATGAATCCCAAAGAAAAGTGAGAAGCTGAGATGTGGAAGTTATGTTGGGAACTCTTACTTTCCTTCAGATTTTTGACAAGAGTATGTCTATACAACTTAACATTTGTGAAAAGGTTTCAATAACGTGGAAAAGTGGTTGTAGTAACCAAGAAAAATAGGTTTCAGAGTTAAACATACAGACCTGGAATGCTCTTACAAAAAAAGGCAAGCAGTAATTTGCCTTTAATTTGTGTGTGTGTGTGTGTATGTGCGTGCGTGCGTGGTGCGTGCTCATGTACATGTGTGCTTGTGTATGTTTGATAATCTGTTTACATGGCAATAAACCCAAAGGTACAAAATGTACTAGAACAATCTCACACCTCTGCACATTCAGCTCTCCTAGTAGGCAGTCCCTCCTATCAGTGTTTTTTTTCTCTTTACAGAGAGATTTTGTGTATGGCACATAGCCTATAAGAGTATTCTGCCCCTCCCTGCCCAGCACACTATAATTAAAATGCAGATTGTCCCATACTGTATCTGTAAGCAACCCAGCCACGAGGAGAAAACTCCAAGCATGTTATTAAAATAGTTTCTGGGAGGTTACAGTGGACTGGTGTGACCAAGGCTTGAGGAATCACACCGGAGGGCTGGTGTTTGACTGGCAGTGCCCATGTCAGAGTCTAGGAAGGCTGCCCCAAATGGGCTGTACCTTGCTGGGTTGCACCTGTAAGCTCTCTTAGAGCAACATGGATGCTAGGATCCCCATGGGAATCAGAAGTGACCTGTAAGTCATGATATTTAGATTCTGTCCCAGGGTGCTGCCCCAAGAGGAGAGAAATCTCATATAAAGAAGCTGAGGTTTACCCCCACCCCAACTCACAGGGACTGCTACAGATGACTTGCAAGAACAACATAGAGGAGGAGGAAAAGTTTACTTGGGCTCAAGGTTTCAGAAGTTCCTTCCATGGTTGCTGACTCCATTGCTGTGGGACCAAGTGGGGCAGAACATCATGGCAAAAGGGTGCTGTGGAGGGAAGCACCTCAGATGGGAGAGAGAAAGAGGTGGGAGGGTGGAGATCTGCTCTCCAGGGATAAACTATAAACCCCAGAGGCACGTCCTCATTGGCCTGCTTTCTCTGTCCCTCCCCACCTGCCTATAGTAACCACCCGCTAATCCCTGTCAGGGGATTCATGCACTGGTTAGGTCAATGCCTTAGGACCCCATTGTTTCATCTCTGAACTTTCTAGTGTTGTCTCACACAGGAGCTTTGGGGGGACACCACACATCTAAACTGTAATACCTCCCTCCACCTGGCAAGGGACCTGCAAGGGAAGAAAGGTCAGGACATGGGGGAGGACTCTTTGCTCCAAGAAAAATAGTACCTTTAGACACCTGTAAGGCCCAGAGCATGACAAAGAGTGACAAATTCATTCCCACGAGTGAATCCTTAGATGACCAATACTTTCCCCCTCACTCCCTACACTGCACCCATCCTGGTACAGAGGGTAGGAGCAGCAGATGCCAAGGCAGAGGGCAGAGAGGGAAGTGCCCCCAACCCCAAATGCTCCCGGGTCAGAGTGGTTGGGACCAGTAACTTCAAAGCTGCAAACCTGGTGGGGTGTGTGGGTTGTTGAGCCCCAGTTGTTTGGTGCCTTATTAGAGTCTGCCCTGTCGACCTCAAGGCCAGGCCCAGGCTGGTCTCGGGGCTTGAATCGCCTCCGTTCCCCACCACTGAGGAACGACCCTGCCCCTTAGTCTACCTGTAAGCCTTGTCCACATGGTCTGCTTTGGAGAGTCTTTCATTTTTTTTTCTTCATTGAGATATTATTGGCAAATAAAATCATATATAATTAAAGCATAAGATGTGAATTGCTATACATGTCCATTGCCCAATGAGTTCCAAAATCAAGTTAATTATCATGTCCATCACCTGATGTGCGTACCCGCACCCCCCAACACTTAACATTTACTTTCTCATGCTAAGTGTTTTAAATATTAATTATAATGACTGTGCTGTATCACAGACCCTGAGAGCTCATGCATCTTATAACTGACCAAACCTCCCATCCCCACCTGTAGCCCCAGGCCACCATGTGGAGTTTTGTGCCCTGGCCCTGCTGCTGTCCTCAATGGATAGAGGGAAGGCACAGCTCTTCTGTTTCAGGATGATGGTGCCCGCAGTGCTCCTGGGGCAGCATTCCTTTTTTCATCATAGATCTAGGTCTAGATATAGACACAGACATTGCATTACTGCACAACATTTTCTTGTTTTCAAATTAGTTTTATTGAGATATATTCCACCACCACCAACAACAAAAATATTCATTTTAAATTGGAGAGTTTTGACAAATACAGAAACCCATTTAGTCACTACCACAGTCAAGATGTGGCATATTTCCATTTCCCCCAAATCCCTTCCTGTTCCACACTCACCAGATCTCAACCCTGACCCAGCCCCAAGCAGCCCCTGATGGCTTTTCCATCCCTTCTGATGGGATTCATCACTTTCAGATGAACCTCACAGAAGTGGATCATACATGCAAATTCCATGTTAATCAAGAACAATCTATCCAGATAATAAAATGCTGATATTTTTCTAGAAAATCAGCTGAAAACGTGAGGTTTTTTTTTCCCCTCCTAATGAGAAAACTGATAACCATTCTCTCTGGAAAGCACAATATGAAGCACAGACTTTTTGACCATATTCCAGTGACCTCCAAATCTACCAGCCTCCTTCCTCATCACACTTCCTTTAATTTACCTGTTTCTATTTTTCCTCTAATGCCCTTCATATTTGACTGGAGTACAAGAATGCCACTTGTGTTCTGCTTATGATCATTTCTAATTTTCTTGGATTTTTGATTATGAACTGATTTTTCATGGGCAAATGTATTTTCAAGATTACTGTGCTTATATTCACCTATCATTTACCTAAACTGATTTTGGATCCATTGAACAGGAAGGGTCAGATCCTAAACTACACCAGAAAGTGAGTGAAAGTCACAGTGACTTTTTGTTAACTTGTGTGTGTGTGTGTGTGTGTGTGTGTGTGTATTTCTATCCTGCCCTTTTTGAAGCCTGCTTTCATGATCTTCCAATTCTCTGAGGTCCTTAAACCTTTATAAGGGAGGATTCCAAGTCGGCCCTGTCCCCATGTTTTCTGTGTGCTTCTGAGTAGGGTAGGAAGGGAATGAATCAGGATGACCCTAGTGCTGATTCCAGCACCCTGATTTTAGCACCCTGTGCATAGAGAAACGTGTAAACAGGCAGAGCTGGCTGGCTGGGGAGGTGGCCACCTCATGTCCCAGGGCCTGACCCTCTGCTGAAGAGTCACTTGTGGGCTGTCTGCTCTGCATCCTTGGACTGTTCATCCCTTGGAATTTTTGTGTGGGGACAGAGACAACTCTAGAACTACAGATGAGGGCACACGTACTGCAAACATACTTCCCATCACCAGTTTTTTCAGTCCAACGTAATTCAAGTGTTCTGCAGTGACCTTGTGTTCAAAGACATTTAGATGATATGCACAACATTCCTATCTCATCGGTGGTTGCTAATCCTGAGGCAGCGCACCTACTGGCCTTCCACTACCCACTTGGCCTCACCTGGAGCAGGACTCCCATTCCATGAAGATTTGCACTAGGATACCAACCCACTGGCCCAAATCCCAGGCACCACACACACATCTGTCCTGAGCTGAGCCAGAGAGAGTCTGGAGCTCAGATAAAGAGAAGACTGGACTGTCTTTCCAAGATAGGAAACACAGAATGGTCAGGGCTGGGGAGTCAGTCTGTCATGAGGTAGGAGGAAAAATAATCTTTTATTTATTTATTTATTTATTTATTTATTTTTATTGGTTGTTCAAAACATTACAAAGCTCTTGACATATCTATTTCATACATTTGATTCAAGTGGGTTATGAACTCCCATTTTTAGATACAGAAAGAAAGTGTGCAGGGAGCACAAGTATGGGAGACAGAGCCCGAGACTTCCAGGTTCTGTTAGCTTTCAATTCCTGGCTCCAACCCAGCTGTCCTTTGTGTGTTGGTTTCTATGTGATATTCCTTTAAACTTGAATAAATCTTCTAATTTTGCTCATGGTAACTTGGAGTAGTTTCCTGTTCATTTATAGCCAAATGAACTTGGAATAAGGTGCAACCAGGAAATGAAGCTGCACATGACCACATAGCTGACCCATTTCATGGGTGGGGACACTTGGATTCCATGATGCTGGAACAGAAAGCTGGCCATCAGTGACCTGCAGACTGAAATCACTAGTGAAATGATTGTTGCATGGGTTTTGGAACTTGGAGAATTTTTCTAATGAGACTGAGGCATTAGTGGCTCAGAAGGTCAGGTTGAAGGATGTCAGGTTGTGCTGCAGACGCCCTTGGGCTTCAGTAAGGTGCCAGGGGAAGTGTCAAATCTGAGACTATTGCTGCAAGTGTATATCAACAATCAGGTCAGTTATGCAACCCTGCTCCTGAAGGCCTCTCTGCTCATGGTTTAGGATCAGAGACCACAGAGAGTCCATCCTAGAAGGTAAACTGAACTGCTTCTGTTACACTCTGCAGCAACCTACATCCAGAACTAAATTTGGCACATCAATTATGAAACAGGGAGGTTCTGGCAATTGGGAAGCTCACAGAGCCAACCAGGCAGAGGCAGAATTTCTTTGCTGGTGTCCTCCACACCCAAAGGCATAATTCATTAGGCAGAGAACTCGGGCACAACTCTCCAGCTTCCTTCTAAGAACTGAAGCCCACAGGCACAGCCCAGCTCTGGCTGTCCTGCTTAGCAAGCTGTCTGGAGACAGCTTTGAGTAAACGCAGACTCCCTAAATTAAATCAACAGGCTGCCAGTTAAGATTTTACAGGTTTTTTGTTGCCAAGAAAACCGTAGCCTGGACTACAGGGTCTTTAGATGGACACAACTGCACTGCCAGGCATCTCGAGCCTTCAGGAGAGCACAGGCCCAATATTGGAGGCTGCCAGCTCCCCGCAGAAGGCTTCAGGAAACCACAGCCAGTTAATTCTGCCCCAAAGTTGCCCCAGGATGGCTGTGAAGGACCCTGGAGAAGGGCAATATCTTTATGAACAAAAGATGGACTGGCATCACTGACTTGCCAAGGGACCAGCTCCAGGTGCCAGCAGGGGTCAACATGCAGATGACCATGAGCTTTGTCAGGTGTCCTGCCGGAACTAATTTGCACCTCAAGCTGGTGACCAATGTGTGGCTGTGGGCCTGGAGTTGCCTCTTTTGTTTTTAAGCGGGAAAGTGATATGGCTGTGTCTAGCCTTCCTCCCAGGGTTCCCATCAGGTGGGACTCGAGGGTGGATGGTTATCATTTTCTCTACAGGCTGGATGAGTTTCTCCTGGAGCAGAAAGAGGCCTTGCCTGTGACCCGAGCCTCACCTCTGTGTGCAACAGGAGCCAAGGAGGAGCAGGTGTTGGCAGGTAGAAATACACATGGGCTCCCTCTGCCGTGGACCTTGGTATGGAAACCTGGCCCACACAGGGCTGGAAGATTTTATTTTTCTGGGAATTTTGAATCGGATCTAGGAGACAGCAAATGGATTTCTCTGTGTGGTCTAACTACAAAGATGCCAGTGCCTCTACTTAGCAGTGGCAGCCATGGGCACAAACAGCAGAAAGGTGGTCTGCAGAGAAGAAGCAGGTGTCTCTGCAAAGAGGGCCGGGGTGGGCTGTGGGGCAAGAGAGATGCAGAGCTGCTTCGTGATTGCTTGCCTGACTCATTTCTGGGATGGAACCATCTTTGGGTTCCATGAAATAGTCTTGACTCCTTTTTTTACTTTTTTGGTAACTGTCTATATTTAAATAATCATAGATTCAGAAGGACTTGCAAAGATAGTACAGAGAGGCCCCATGTTCCCTACTCTCAGTTTCCCCCACGGTTGCAATTTAGGTAACTATAGTACCATGTCAGGACCAGGAGCCCACAGTGGTGGAGTGCGTCCTGGGCCATTTCACACCCCTCATAGATTTGTGTAGACACCGCCACCCTCAAGATGCAAAACTGCTCCATCCCAAGAGGATTCCTTTCTCAGATACCTCTTTAGTCACCCTCCACCCCCATTCCTAAGCCCCGATAATTACCAATCTGTTTCTCAACTCTGTCATCTGGTCTTTTTGTGACTGTTCTATCCATGGAATCATGTAGTTGTAACCCTTTGAGACTGGCCATCCTTCCCCCACCCCCAGCATAATTTCCTAGAGACCATTCAAGTTACTGCATCAGGAGTCTATTCCTTTTTAACATCCAACAGTAAGTATCTGTGGTGTGGATATACCGGTTTGTGTAGCTGTTCACCTCTTGAGGGCCTTCTTGGGACTATTATGAATAAAACTGCTCTAACATTTGTACACAGATTTTTGTGTGAATATGAGTTTTCATTTCCCCGGGAATAATGCTGAGGAGAGCAATTGCCTGGATCCTGGTGTTGTAGTTTGGATCTGGGATGTCCTCTAAAGCTTCCTGTGTGGAAGGCTTGGTCCCCAGCTGGTGGCATTATTGGAAGGTAGAGGAAATGTTGGGAGGTGAGGCCTAACTGGAAGAGGCAGGTCACCGGGGGCTGCTCTTGAAGTGTGTATTTTGCCCCTGGACCTTACCGCTCACCCCCACTCTGTCTGCTTCCCAGCTGCTGTGGGGAGGTAAGCAGCTCTGCTCCACCCTGGCACTGCACCATGATGATCCACTTCACCACATGCCCAGAGACAATGAGGCCAGCCAACCATGGATGGAACCTTTTGAAACCATCAGTCAAAGTCAACTTTTCATTCTTTTAAGTTATTCTGTTTGTTCTTTTGGTCTTAGTTTCATTATTTATTAAGTAAATCACCAGTGTCTTTCTCATAGCTGTGAGGGTAAAATGGAAAACAGCTCAGCACCTAGCACATCCTAAATACTCACATATATGTTAGTAATAATCATAATAATGGCTATTTTGTTTTTATTGATTAAAATATTGATATCCATTTGAGTGACAAAATGTATTCTCAATCTACCCAAATATTGAGCAAAACTCAAAATAATGTATAGTGCTAGTATACAATACTTTGTAGTTGACTCAGTTGTAGGAAAAAAACCCTCTTATTATGTCAAAATTTCATTTTTGGAGACAAAAGTTCTATCTAAAAGACTCTTTAATCTACTCTGTACTAAGAGTTCGAGCATTTTTTTCAGCACCTGCTTAATCTATTATACTAACTTGGTTTCCTTGATCTTCATAGCAATTCTGAAAGTGTTGACCATAGGTTTTTATCCTAATTTTGGAGCTGAAGAAATTAAGGCTCAGGTGACAAGGCTAGTTTGTGACAAAGTTATTTATAATTAATAATGCTAAAAAGGAGAGGCTGAGATTTAATTTTGAATTAGTATCAAAAATAACTTAGAAGCAAGACAAAGAACAATCTGTCAGTATGAACATCTGAAAAGGATTACTGAAAAATGAGACTGCACCCGTTTTAACCCTGCTGCCATCCCCTTATTCTTGCAGTGTGCACAAGCACAAATGTATGTGTCAGTTTCATCTTTCACAGAGTTGCCTTTTTTTTTAGTTACACATCTGTTATAGCTGTTCACACATCTGTTATAGCTTGATTTTTGAATCCTTTTTGTATTTACTTTTTTATGTTTTTTTAAACTAGAGGATTATAGTTCTACATGGTACTTGGAGACATTTTGACAAGTTGCATGGTGCATGAAATTTGATTTCAATCCCTGCTCCCTTTCCTTACACTCCTCTCTTCACTCCCCTTTTGCTCTTTCCTCTATTACACTAATCTTCATTTTGCATATTTATTTATTTATTTATTTTTGATTGGTGTTTTTAAAAAGGTAAAATTCCCTGTGGTATAGTCATATGTGGATATAATCTGAATTTATTAAATTCATTCCATCCTTCTCCCCTTTCCCATTCCTCCTCCATCCCTCTCAATGTTATTCTTGTACTCCGCTGATCTTCGCTATGTGTTTGTGACATTTGATCCCCCCATTTTTTCCCTTATTTTGCTACAGCTTCATCATATGAGAGAAAACATTCAACACTGATTTTCTGAGTTTGGCATTTTTCACTTAGCATGATTTTTTTTTTTCATTTCTGTCCATTTACTGGGAAACCCCATGATTTTATTTTTCTTTATAGCTGAGTAAAACCCCATTGTATATATTTACCACATTTTCTTGATCCATTTGTCTATCAATAGACATTGAGGTGAATCTAGAATTTGGCTATTGTGAATAAATATTGATGTATGCTGCATTTAGGTTTTTTTTTTTTGGATAATTCTCAATGAGGGGAATACTTGGGTCATGTAGCGGTTCCACTCCTAATATTTTGAGGTTACTGTATACTGCTTTCCAGAGTGATTATACTAATATGCATTACAACTTATAATGTATGAGTGTACCTTCTCCACATCCTTGCCAGCATTTATTATTGTTTCTGTTCTTGAAAATTGTCATTCTGACTGGAGGGAGATGAAAGTGTAGTTGTATTTACCTTTTAATGCAGTCCAAATTGAAAGGATTTATAATTACTTTCATGGAAGATGAAGATTGATGTAATTTGAAATGTTGCCCATTATTTTTACCTTACAATTTAAATATGTTTGTTTATTTTCAATTAGTTAGCAAATATTTTTTTGTATTTGTTTCAAAATAAAAAAATTGAGACAATGGAAACATGAAAACGGCAAAAAAAAAAAAACAACAAGAAATTGATTTTAGCTGATACAGAAAGAATGCCTGTGATATAAATAGACACAGTGTAGGTGGCAGAGAATGTCTCTTGGTTGGGAAGCTCTAGGCAGGTAGCAGTAATTCTGTGCAGGGGAGAGAGCATCATGTGGGGTCAGATATGTTGCTACTGTTCAACCTTGGGGAAAATTGGCTATTCTAAACCTCAGTTATTATCAGTAAAATGGAAATACAGCTTTCTCATTAGATTATTGTATTAATTTCCTAAGAGTGCTATAACTAATTACCACAAACTTGGTGACATAAACAATAGGGATGTTTACTTTCAGAAATCTGGAGGGTTATTTTCCTGCTGGGAATTCTAAGGGGAATCTGTTCCTTGCTCTATCCAGACTCTGGTGGCTGTTTGCATTCTTTGGCTTGTGGTCACACCTCTTGAATGTCTGCTTCTGTGATCCCATTGCATTTTCTTTTTTGTCTTTGTTTATTCTCCTCTGCCCGTGCCTTAAAAGGATGCTTCTGGTTCGATTTAGGGCCCACTTGATTGATCTAGAATATTCTCCCCAATTCAAAGCCCTGAATAACATCTGCAAAAGCTTTGCCATGTAGGGTAACAATTACAGGTTCCATGAATTAGGATGTGACATCTTTAGGGCCACTATTCATCTACTTAAAGGTGTTATAAGAATCAAATATAGCAGTAAAACAGCTCTTAGAGTGAGACATGCCAAAATACAACTTTTATTTCACAAAATGGAACTAATTTTGCACTCTGATTCTTCTGTCCTTGCAGACAATTTAGTTTTCTATTGTTTGATCACTCTCTAGACTTGTTGGGATAAATAATTTAGATTCTATCAGTGAGTTGCATACAGGTCTAAAATGTTCTGTGTTGAACATTGAGACCCACCTTCACATTTCTGACATTGTGGTGGGGCATGTAAGTCCCGAAGGAGGTACTTGTCTGATTGTTATCCAATCTTTTTTGTTCTGGAAACTCTTGCTCCTTCCAAGATTACTGCCTGAAGCATAAAGACCCTTATATTCATGGCCTTTTCTTAGTTCTCTGTGTTCCCTCCTCTCTGGGGCATTTGAGATGTCCATGCTTTTTTATTAGATTTAACATTGACTCAGCAATTGCTTCTCGCTGTGCTAGATGCAGGGCTTCTTGAGGAGAGTTGTTTTGTTTTCTTCTGTGCTGGTGTACATTGAACCTACCAGGCTTCACATGTGCTAGGTAAACCCTCTACCACTGAGCTACATCCCCAGCCCTTTGAGAATATATTCTTTAGACTATGGTTTGAGCTACATCACATGTTTTAATCTATTGGACTTTTAACAACCAAAAAACATTCTAGTGCTGGAAAGGGGCAGGATATAGAGTCACTTGGGACCAGCACCATACAGGTCCTGTCTCTATTTTTTTTCTTTCACTCCATCAACTGTCAATTCCTTTATCCTTGTTTCTTTCCCAGGAAGCAGAGGGTGCATCTCTGTAAGAGAAAACAGAGGATTGGAATTGCTCTGATTCTCCCTAAGCAGTTGCATTTGCCAAATATCAATAAAGTCTACTTTGAAGCTCAAAAACCAATAAAATTCCTCTTTGTCATTTTTCCTTTCTTTAAAGTGTATGTTGAAGACAGAACCTAGCTATTTCCTTGGTGGGAGAGAAATGGATGCAAAGAAACAAGTCTGCAAAGCAAACAAGCCAGCATGTTGATTCCTTCCTGAACATTCTCTCAGTGTAGTTGCAAGGATCATAGATACAGTTTCCAGTACTTACAGAACTTACTAGTGCATACCTATGTTTCATAAACTTTAAAATTCCAGCACGGTTTGTGTGAGAAATAGAGTCAAGTGGGGATTGGAAGATTATTAAGGATGCAACTTCCCATTTGATATCTTCTTAATACAGCCCTTCAGAGTGCTTATACCCAGAACCTGGTGTCTTTTTAAGTACACTTTTTTTCAGTCCTATTTTATTTTCCAGCAAATTCTGTTGGCTCCATCTTCAAAATAGATCCAGAGTCTGCCTATTTTTTTGTTGTTATTTGTTTGTTTTTTACAAAATTGACTGTTGTTATGTTCATCTAAGCCGCACCCTCACTCTGGGTTCATTGAAGTAGCCTATGAAATAGATTTTATTTTTCAACCCTTACAACTTTTAAAGTCACTTCTTCACTCAGTAGTGAGTATAATCCAGTTAAAACATGTCAGCTCAGGTTTTCCCTGAGTTCAGCATGATTTTCACATAATTCAGAGGAAAAGCTGAGTCCTTACTAAGGTCTGCAGGGCCTGATACAGCCTCCCATCTCATCTCCATTATTTCTCTGGCCTCTCCTCCTGGTACTGTCTCATGTGCTTACTCAGCATTAACCTCCTTGCCAAGCTCCAGAAATACCAGCCTTGGTTTCATCTCGGTGGCTTTGTTCTTCTTCCTCTAAGTATCCCCTGGGCTCATGCTCTCTTCTCCTTGGGTCTTGTTTAAAGACTCCCTTCTCAATAAGCCCTTCTGTTGTGAGTTATTGGGAATGGATTCCTTTCACCATTTTCTAGTTAGCACTAGCACTTTCTTTCTTCCATGCTTCATTTTTTTCTGTAGAGTTTATTGCTACCTTTTAAGATTTACCTTTTATTTATCATCAGTTTCTTCCCCAAAGCCTCATGAAGGCAGTTATTTCTTACTGATTTATCCACTACAAAAATCTCAGCTCTAACAGAGTTCCTGATAAATTGCAGGCCTTTAGTAAATCTTTGTTCATTGAATGGATGAATAACTTACAGTTGCCAAACTACGTTGGTTTATCTTGTAACAAGTAGAAGTAGACAAATTTTTTAAGCAGGATTCACATTCAGACAACCATCTCGAGAGACAGGAAGTTGCTGTGATAACAGTGTTCAGGTTGGATTGGAAGAAATTTGGAGATAAGAGGCTTTACAAGAAAAAAATGATGGTCCAACAATAGTAGTGATGGTGGAAAAGCTTGTGTGTGTGTGTGTGTGTGTGTGTGTGTGTGTGTGTGTGTGTGTGTGTGATGTGTGTGTGTGTAGGAGTTGTTGGTTATGAGTGACATTTGGAGTAATAACACCTGATAGCTTGCAATATCAGGAGTAAAGGATTATTGGAGAGGAGGTTGAAAAAAATGAAAGTGTGACTTAATTCTACATTTCTTTGAGAGAATGTGGTAAAAATAACACTTATCATAGTGGAGAAAAATCTAAAATATAAAAAGAAAGATTAATTTATTTTGCTTTAAGGTGTTTTTAAAAATTATGGAATGTGTATCACATAAAATTTACCATTTTAACTATTTTTAAATGTGCAGTTCAGCAGCATTAAATTCATTTATGTTGTCATGCAATGATCACCACTATTTATCTTTAGAACATTTTATCTTCCCATAATGAAACTCTATACCAAGTCAACAATAACTCCTTACCCCCCTCACCCCCAGTTTCTGGCAACTTCTATTCTACTTTCTGTCCCTGTGACTTTGGCTGTTCTAGGTGTCTTGTATAAATGGTAGCATTACAGTATTTGACCTTTTCTGATTGTAGTTTTTCACTTATCATAGTAACTTTGAGGTTCATCCATGGTGTAGCATATGTCAGAACTTCACCCCTTTTTTTTAAAGTGACTATTCCATTGTGTTTATGCATTCATCCCTTGATGAACATTGGGTTGCTTTAGCCTTTTGGCTCTTATGGATTTTGTTTCTGTGAACATTGTTGTACTAATATCTTTAAATCTCTGCTTTTACTTCTTTGGGGGTACTCACCCAGGACTGGAATTGCTGTATCCTATGGTAATTCCATGTTTACTATTTTGAAGAACCACTATACTGACTTTCATTTCAGGTGAACTGTGCTTGAGTTGGTGGAGAGTGTCAGAAGGTAGGACTGGACCTTGGCTGAAGGTACTTCTAGGCAGAGATTCCAGTTGAAGGAGCCTCCCAGATGTGATGAAAAAGGGGAGGTGGTGAATTAGTTTGAGGAAGGACAAAGGAAGGTATTGAGTGAAGGACTAAATCAAGTCATAGGAAAGAGAAGCAGTGAAGGGAACCAGTCAATGAGACAGAAAAGGAGCAATCAGAGTTAAGAACAGAACCAAGAGTGTTGATACACACTTAACTCAAACTCATCCATATTCATTGAGTACTCTGTCAAGAACTTCTTTTCAGATGAATAAGCTTCTATTTAAGGATGACATTACTTTCAAGGGTTCAGGTGCAGTAGGTCACAGATCACTACTGAGCGTTGAATTTCTGAGGCATAGATACTTTTCAAAAAGGTCCTAGAAATACTAAAAAAGCAGAGAATCTCTTATTCTTTTGTTGGCTGTTCTCTGTTTCCTCTTTTGCATTAATAATTTTACAGTTACATTTTTCCCCCAATGTTTTATGGAATTATGACACACATAAAGAAAAGTGAGCAAGCCAACGTGGATAACTCTGTAACTTCTCAGAGAATGCCACGTAGCTAGGTAATCAACACCCAGATCAAGAAACACAGCACTGACCTTACCCCAGTGGTTCCCTGCATGCCTCATTTATCCTGTATAGGCATTGTTCACATTTCTGGCACCATAGCATAATTTTTCCTGTTTTGAATCTATGTAAGTGGAATCATGCAGCATATACTATTTGGGCCTGACTTCTTTCACTTAATGTTTCTAAAATTAATCCACATTTCTGGGAATGCTTTTATACAACTTATTTATTTTCACATCATATTCATATGCAAGTAACTAGACTTTCGGGTAACTTCCAGTTTGAGGCTATTATAAATAATAATATATGAACATCATTACAGTTTCTTATTGAAATAGGAATTTGGTATTATGTTTTACCTATTTAAGTTGCCATTGCTTCAATCATTCAAGTGTCTTTTCTACCCAGTGCTTTCCCCCCTTACCTAATTATCTTTATTGTTAATACAAGATATGTTTTCCTTAATATTAGTTTTGAAAGTACAAAGTACCATAAGGAATTGAGGTTCTTTAAAAAATCTGTATTTACTTTCATTAACATTTTCTTTTAAAAGCATCTATTTTAATTTTTTCTCATCTACCCAGATTATGCCTCTTAACTGTGTGTTGAATCTGTCAAAATTCTTCATCCCTTAATGAGGTGAATTGTTCAACCCTGAAACAAATATTTTAATTTTGGCACCATGATGAGTTGGAGGAAGGATAGCTCTTTATCTTAATGCAGTTTGTTATTAAATTTATATCATAATTTGCATAGCAATAAAAGGAAATTGAGAATTAGCAAAATGTACATTGTGATATGAAATTTTTCTTTTCAGATGACTGCTTTGGTATAAAAATTTAATTACTAATTCAAAATTGATGAGGAATTTTTATCAATCTGAATATTTAGGAATTGAGTTGAAATTTTCTATGCATATGAGACATGTATACAAAATCTATTCTAAATGTTTGTACAGTTATTTGTGTGTGTGTGTCTGTTTATCTGTTAACATATTCACTGAAGCATTCTTCACAGAAAGAACACTAGAAGACCATGAGTGGATGACTGAAGTTCTGTCTAACTGGGGAATGGAAGAAGAAAATAAGCTGTACTTTAGAAAAAATTATGCCAAATATGAATTCTTTAAAAATCCAATGGTAAGTGAAATCTCCATTAACAGTCAATGAAAATCAAATGAATCAGTTAAATTTTACATGAAGAATATGGTCACTATCAATAAAATACAGTTCCATTTAGTGATTCTGGCCCTTTAAAATTATACTCACATTTCTTATTCTAACAATGATTAGTCACCATGATACAAGAAGTTCAGACACATATAAAACATTTCTTTAGCCTTACTTGCAGAATCTCAATTGAGATGCATTTAGTCATTTAACTTAAAAAAAAATAGGTAAACCTACTTTGGAGGCATTATTGCTTTTTTCTTGCCTTAGAGAAAAACTAGACAAAGCAACTGTACATTTGACTTTGAGATAAATTATTATAGGTCCTAAAATGTATTCCAAAATGTAGTTTAAGTTTTCTTCACAATATTTAGGAAACTTAAGTAAAAAATTTTCTAAAACAAAAATAGATTAGTAATTATTGGGAATGTGTAGCTTAGCCAGAAATTTAAGATTGACATAAATCTTGATGCTTCAAATTATTTTGTTTTTAGTGAAATAACTTTTGAGCTAAATAGAAATGAGATAAAGAGTAGCATATTATATAGCAAATACTACTTTTATTATAATTCTCTTTAAAAGAAAATAAATGTATGTCACATTCTAATGAAGACTAGGGATGTAGAGAAATCAGAATAGCCTCTGGGCTCATTAGTTTAAATTGTTTTTGTCTCTGCAGCAGTAGCATATTTTTACACGAAGTTTTGGATAATTGGATTGAAATGATCCTTTATGAAAAATATATGATACACACCATAATAGAATATTTTCAAACCCTGAAAGATCTCTTACATTCTCTTTTATTTTAACCTATTAATAGAAACATAATAGGATGATCTTTGACAAAGAAAATAAGAGTTCTAACAAAAAATAAATAGATTTGAAGGAAAAGTGTTTTCTTGTTGCAAATCTTTATTAAAAGCTAGAATTTAAAAATTGTATTTAAAGAAATATGGTTTGGTGCCCATTTCTGTTTTATTATTATTATTATTGTTATTTGTAATTTAAATAAGATGAGGCATTCACTTTGTATAGTTGGAGCCAATGGTTCAACTGGGCGATCTGACAATATCTGGATACAGTTTTGGTTGTAGGACTGGGGGTGAGGTGGGGGTCAGCAGGAGCAGTGCCAAAGTGGGCAAAGTTCAAATTCTGCTGAATATCCTCTAAGGCTCAGGACAGCCCCAAAACACAGGATTATTAGACAAAATGTTAGTAGAACTGCTGTTGAAAAATCCTGTCCTAGAGGAAATATAGTAGAATATATTTTTTCAAACTTGTCTGATCATAAAATTTACCTAAGGGAGTCCCAGTACTTATTAAAAACACAGACTCCAAGACCTGGCCAGACCTACGGAATCAGAAACTCCAGGAATGAGGTCTGGGAATTTCTATTTTAAACAACTGCTGTGGGTGAAATTTATGATTAAACAAGTTTGGAAAAACAGTAGGTGGAAAGAATTGGACTTTTAGTTCCCACACTGAGTCCTGGTTTCTCTATGTTCTTGACTGTGAACCCGGGTACAGCCTTTGCCCTTGACTTCTGTGAGCCTTGATTTTGTAAAATGGGTCAGTAGTCTTTTTTTTTCGTACCTGGTAGAGTAGTTGGAGGATTTGGGGAAGAGATGTGGGAACAAGCTCATTGTCAACTTGAGGGCAGTGTCCTATGACTCCAGGTCGGAGCATCTCTCCGCATCATTGTCATCTGGGCCCAACTCTACCTGGGAAGATGCCTGAGGGTACAGTCCAAGGACCAGCATTTTCAGAAGCACTTAATGGGGATTTTAGATACATTGGCTTAAGGATCTTCTGCTTTAGATTTCTATACTGGTCATAATTCAAACTTTTCTAGCATGGGTTTAGCAATAATTTATCCTTTATTTTTTTCCAGTATTTTTTTCCAGAGCATATGGTGTCTTTTGCAACTGAAACCAATGGTGAAATATCCCCAACACAAATTTTACAAGTAAATATATATTTCCATTAAAATATGTAAGAAATCACATAATAATGGGAAAATTTTAGGTCCTTATTAGGCATGCTCATATTTTGACATGTTGACTTGAATATTTAATTTTTTTGAGGGGGGGAGCAAAAAGCTAACCAACCAACCAAACAAACAAACAAACAAAGAACCAACCAAACAAAAAGCTGGGTAAAGAATGCCCTAAATCAATACATCCCCCTAAAAATATTTTTCTTCCCAGTTCTGGCCAGTAGTCAAAGGATTTTAAACATTTAAAAATGTACACTATGAAAGGAAACTTTAGAGTTTTGCTGGAGGCCTGGGTTCAGACTCAGTGCCATAAACCAAACCGAACCAATAGGTGAAGAACTCGGAGAGCCTCAAGCTTATCCAAAGCAGGCAGAACAGCCCGGGGTGCCTGGTTCACTGGGGGCCACGGCACTGGGTCCCACCCACCCTGCCTGATGATCCCCTCCTCTCACCCACCACCCACTCCAGTGTGATGACTTTTTAGGTCAGACTTCACCATGTCTGGCTTGGGGTCAGCCAGATTTCAGCTCCCGGCAAGGATCCAGCCTCCCAGAGCCTATCTGCCCACCTGCAAAATGGGCCCAACCTTAGAGGGGTACCTGGAGAGCAAGGCCAGGCACAGCACATACCCACAGGTACCCCCACGGAACTGCCCACCCACTCCACTTGAAGGATCTGTGTGGTTCTGAGAGGTGGGAAGGGGCTGCCATTGGCATTGTCTTCAGAAGAAACTGGGACCTGGGGAGCAGGTGGGGGCAGCAAGCAGGACTCCCTCACAGAATCATGACTTAAGGCAGCAGGAAGGAGGCTCGGGCAGAGGCTAGGAGCCAGTTGCTGCCTCCCTAGGCCTTGGTTCCCTTCTCCTAAAACCTGGCCAAAACATATGAGGCTTCAGCACACAGCCCAGAGCAGCTGGGGCACTCCCACCCGAGGGGCAAGGTACCCACTAGTAACCCCCCATATCCCTTCGGGTCTAGCCATCCGCGGGCCCCACCTTCAGCACTGTGTCCACCAGGACTTCATGGTGGGAGCACAGGGCAGAGGAGGGAAGGGCTGGGCTGCACTCTCCCTCCGAGGGCACACTCCAGCAGAAGACCTTGCAGTGGAACCTCTGGAAGGTCCACCCCTCTCAGTGGCACCCCAGTGAGGATGCCTGTGGGGAGCCCCTGACCCTCTGCATCTGATCAGGCTCAGCTCCCCGAGGCTCCTGGAAGGGACGGTGTGTCCTGAAGGCTCCCTGCCGATCCTGTCCCTTGGATCAGCACGTGGGACTGCTTGTTGGTTCCTCTTTGCTGTGTGGTAGCATTCCCTGTGAGTGTCCCGAGTGCGGTCTCACTCTCAGCTGGAGAACGTTCCAGTGGCTGCGCTCGGGACCGTCAGTTCAGCACCTAGAGAGAGCTGCTGAGGCACTGGTCCCACGTCTGTTGGATTGCGAGGGGCCAAGCTGTTCTGCAAAGTGGTGTGGCGCGGGCAGTCCCTTCAGTCACGCACCTCACCGTGTTGTACCTGGTGTATCCCCTCAGTGGGCCGTTGGCTCCTCCATCCTGGCCTCTCACTGGGCCTGGCCACTCCCCTCCTGTGAAGGGGCTGGCAGCCTGCCCAGCTCTGGGGCGCCCTGCACTGTTCCCTGACACCTGCCGCCAACCCCTCTTTGTCCTACAGATGGTGCAGTCGCTGGGCTTTGCCATCTACTGCGCACTGGACTGGGGCCTGGACGAGAGGGAGGAGCAAGAGCTCAGCCCACAGCTGGAGCGGCTCATCGACCTCATGGCCAACAGCGACTGCGAGGACAGCGGCTGTGGGGCAGCGGACGAGGGCTACGGGGATCCAGAGGAGCAGGAGGAGGTTGCAGACGGTGGCCCCTGGGCCCCGCGCACCTTCTCCCAGGCCATGCGACTGTGCGCGGCGCGGCTGACCGACCCTCGGGGCGTGCAGGCCCACTACCAGACTGTGTGCCGTGCACTCTTTGTGGAGACGCTGGAGCTCCAGGCCTTCCTAGCCAGGTTGCGGGAGGCCAAGGAGGTGACACAACATCTTTGTTTGTATGTGGTGCTGAGGATGGAACCAGCGAGCGCGCTGCCGCTTGAGCCACATCCCCAGCCCAGACTCTGCCACTTTCTATTGCCCTATACTAACTTGCCCACTCCTGCTATGTGCCTGGCCCCCTAAGCATCTGAGCTTATGACTACCGTGTGCCCTTCAGAGAGTGTTCTCCTCGGCTCTATACAGTTACTCTAATGTCCTATAATTTTGTCATAACAGTTCTGCTTAAAATTTTGTAAACTGCACATTCAGGCCCCAAAGCCTTTCTGGGACATGGCCTGCATTCTCTTCTGTCATTTCGGCTTGGCCCACTCTGGATAGGGGCCTACCCAAAGAGGTGAAATTCTCAGTCCTGTGGAAGGTCATGATTCTTCTGAACCATGGACACAGAAGCCCACCAGGTGTCCCTCGACACCTATCATCAGGTGCGCAGACACCGAGCCCTCCCCACCAGCCTGTCAGGGTGTCTGGGGGAGCATGGCCTCTCTAGTCTGAGGCCAGATGACTGCATCGTGCCTGGGGTCCCCAGGAGTGAGGTGGGGTGGGTGGGAAGGCCACAGTCTCTCCTGTGAGGTCCCGTCTTCACTTGTTGTCATGAAGGTTCTGAGGTAGACCTGGCACAGCCTCACTTGGAGACCTTCCCTGGGACACCAGGCCCACTTGCCACTGTGGCGCACAGAAGCCCCCCTGGGCTGCGGTGCCACTCACACTGACCCCAGAGGCCTCCCAACAGCAGTGCCAGGCTCTGCTTTTGCTCACACTTGCCTTTCTGGAAGGCTGTGAGTTATTTTTCTTGGGGACCGCGATTCTGCAGACCCCATGGACTCCCACTCCCAATAAAGATCATCTTTAAAAAATGTGTGAAAACCAGCTGACTATGGCCCTCGTGTCCAGTCAGGCCTCCGCAGGGCCTTGGCCCTGTTCCAGAGAGCCTGGCTTGTGCAGAGTGTAGTCTTGGAAACCTCACAGCGACCCACTCTGGTCCCGCAGGGTAGCTGCTGCTTGCTCCGTCCCTGTGCTCAGTGACCTCACCAACTGGCCAGAAGGAGCCACTGTGCCTCTCACTGCAAAGTCATAAGGAGCCCAGGTGGGTGGGACAGTGGCCTACGGTACCTGCAGCCATCTGCGGAGGATGGAGGGGGAGCAGCAGAGGCTGCCAATGTCCCTGTGTTCCTAAGAGAGCCAGCAGGCCAGCTCTAGCTGATCAGAGCAAAGGACTCAAGTGCTGGGTCGGCAGCAGCTGTGATGCAGCTCTGGGTGGAGCATGGGAGGGCAGGAGGCTAGAATAGCAGGCCAGCCTGGGGGCCTCCTCTCAGGCCAGGCCCCTGAGCCCTAGCACCGTGTGACAAGACTGAAAAATCACATTGCAAAGTTACGCCTTCAGGCTTCTCACTTGCTCCCCAAGCCGCCTGGCCAGCTGGACTGAGGCAGCCCGGCCCATGACATGGGTGAGAAGCAGGAGAGATCAGGTCCCCTGCCATGAGGTTCCCTGTGGAAGGACTCACCCTACTACCTCAGAGTGTGACTGTGCTGGGGGACAGGCCCTCAGAGAGGTGATTACAGAGGCCTGGGGTCACATCATTCATGTCACTGGCGTCTTTGCAAGAAGAGGAGATGAGGTCCACAGACACACACAGGGATGTCCATGTGAGGGCACAGGGCAAGACGCTACTTACAAGCCAAGGAGAGGGGCCCAGAAGGAACCAACCCTGCCAACACCCTGATCCTGAACTTCCCGTCTGAGAATTTTGGAAAAATAAGTGTCTGTCACTTAGGCCACCTCGTCAGCAAGTTTTGTCATGGCCACCCTCACAATTTCGCCCAGTTCCCATGAGGAGGTGAAGGGAAGAAAGGACTTTGGTCCCTGGGTGGGCTCTATGGGGCCAGCAGCTGGACACATGGCCCCAGGAGGAGAGGTGGCAGCTGCTGGCATCCAGCTGGAGTGTAGAGAACTGGCCTGTGTGGGGGCTCCCTCAGCCCTCAAGCAGGAGCTGGACAGGAGGACATTGCAGCTGGCCAACAGGGTCCCAGGCAAGGAAGGCAGAGAGGTGACGGTGCCCCTGAGAGAGTTGTGGCCCCACCAAACAGAGAGAAGTCGAGAGCCAGGGCTGGCAGGAGAGGGGAACTGGTGCAGGGCCAGTGCCTGGACAGCGTCACACAGCCCCAGATGGTGGCCAGGGGACGTGGGAGCTGAGGAGGGGCTGGGGGAGGCTGACCTGGGCAACAGCCAGTGGCCACTCCCACTGCCTGCCTGCTCTCCCTCCTCAGGCCCTGCCCTGAGATCAGTCCTCAGGCAGTGACTGTCAGGGGCTGGAGTCCAACTACCTCAGCTCCCTCTCCCTGTGGGCTCCATAACTCTGGGGCAGGGGCCATACAGGCTCCAGAGTCCCGGGGACTGAGCATGAGCCGCCCCTGCAGTAGCCCATAGAAGCAGACTCTTCCTCCCTGCTCATTTCCCTCTCCCCACCCATGTTTCAGTTCAACTAAACAACTGCCCCTGTACTCCAAGCTCAGTGTCTGTAACTGGAGTTTAAGGAAATATAACAGGTGCATCTGGACCCAGGGATGGAGAGCTGGGACCAGGAGGCCTGGCGCTGGCCCTTCTGCCCCAGTTCTGGGCCTGGGGAAGAAAGGAGAGCCTCTGGGACCACACACTGAGGAGGTTTTGAAGTTGCCAAAGTGTCACATCATGAAGTCCCAACCCCACCACCCCGGCTGCTGGCGATGTGTGCTTATTTTATCTGATGAGTCTGGCCTGGGAGAGGAGGGGGTTAAGGCTTGGATCTGGAATGACTGCCAAAGTCTCTTGGTGAAGGCCTGGTTCCTACCACAGCAAGGTTCAGAGGCGGGGCTTTAGGCAGTGAGTGGATCCCAGGGACCCTGACCTCATCAGTGGATCAGCCCATGGATCAGTCCATTGATGGATGAATGGAGCCATCGGAGGAGGCGCTCACTGGGGAGGAGTTTGCCTGTCCCTGGCCCTTCCTCTCTTTCTTCCCCTGAGCTTCCTAGCTCCCATGAGGGGAAGGCTTTCCTCAGCCACAGCTTTCCTCGGCCGCGCCTTTCCCCCATGACATTTCTGCCTTCAGGCTAGCTGCCTGTGGCTGCATCCTCTGACACAATGAGCCAGAAGAGATCTTTCCTCCTCTAAGTGCCCTTGTCAGGTATTTTGGTCACAGTGACAGACACTGAGGGTAAACTGCCAGGTTGGGGTCATGGCTGCCCTGAGGGCTGGTGCTACCCAGGCACAGGGCCTGTCTCGACATGGAAGCGAGGCGTGAGTTTGGGGCCGGCTCCCAGCACTCTGCTGGGTGAACGCCTGGACTCCTTGATGCCAGCCTCTCTATGCATCAGGACACCCTGGCAGAGGGGAGGCTGGGCAGTCACCGGGGCTCATGGTGGATCCCACCATGCTCGCCCTCCCCGAGCCCGGGAAGAGGGTTGCTGTCCCCTGGTCTCTGCGAGAGCTGCTCAACCCCAGCCACCCTCAGAGCCCTGGAATGGTCGCCATCATGGCCACGATAGCCTTTTCTGGTTTTCTTTGATTTGCCCATTCTGGCCCTGGCCAGGGTCACATGACTAGCGTCACTAGGACCTTCATGATTTTTCCAAAGCACAAATCCTCTTACCTTCTCTCAGGAAAAGGTGTTCCATCTCCAGCACCACAAATAAAATAAAAATTCAAAAAGTGAGGACTTTCAATGCCACCGGTTCTCTCTCCCCATGCTCGGAGGCCTCATGGGCAGCGTCCAGCCACACTCTGAGTAACTCTCTCCCGTGCAGCTCAATGCTGCAGCAGAAGCTCCCAGCACGCTCCTCCCCAGGAGCCTGTGGGATGGCTGCCCCCTTGGCAGAACCACTTTCAGCTCCTCAGGGGTGAGGCTCTACTACGGACTCCATCCAGATGCTAAGCTGTTGCTTCCCTACCCACCTTGGTCTCAGGAGTAACAGGGATGCTTATGAGATTGTGATTTGGAAGAAAGGAAGAAAGGAAGGTACGAATGAAGGAAGGAAGGGAGGAAGGATGGTTCACAACTCGGAGTCTTCATGTGCACACGGGAGCAAGGAGTCTGTCCAGCTGAAAGTCCTGATTGCCACAGCCTCTGCTTGTGGTGACTCGGGGAGAAGAAAACAGCAGCCACACCCTAGTGATGCCGTGTTCTACGCTGCAAAATGTGGCTTCAGACTTAGCTGCCCCGGGAACTGCCGCCCACCTCCGACAAGATACCAGCACTTGTCCTCTAACATCTCTTAGTTAACCCAGCAAAGCGAGAACAAAGGACAAGCCCTCTGGGTCCCTCTGCAGGAGACTGAGCTCCTCTGACCATCTGTATGTACCCACTAAACAGCAGCAGGAGGAGGAGGTGTTCCACTCCATCCAAATTATTCTTTGCTGCATTTGGACTCTCGGAGTGTCACTTTGATAGTGATACTTCGGTGACTGGAGCATCCCCTCTGAAACATGCAGATATCCCCAAATCACCTCCATTGGCCGATCAAACACTGTTCTGTTCACTCACTCCAAGCTGATTTCTATCATGGAACATGTAGGCCTTCCCTGAGCATCGCCAGCAGGGTCGGGGTTCAGCAACTGGACTCTGCTTAGGTTTGACTCCTAGATCTGCCACCTCCCTGATGAGTGACCATAGGCAAGTGGCTCTACCTCAGTGGACCTCAGCATCCTCAACAGTAGAAGGAGAAGCATGCACACGAGACTCCCCCTCACTGGGTTAGTAATCTGCTTAATCCCTTAAACCAGTCCCTGACCACAGTTAAGTGATCAGGGGTCAATTCTTCTCTGGTTATTGCCATTTTTCATAGTTGGTGTGCACACTTCATATAGAAGCTGGATTCCAAGTCCACAATCTGGAATCCAGGCAATTCCCCAACACCCTGCACCTGCCGGCTTCATGAGCAGGTTCTGGAGAGGATGCTCAAGAACTGGCACCTGTAACGAAGCCCCTCTGAGGATTCAGGCTCCTCTGGACACTGTGCCAGGCAAGGGATGCCCCCTCCCCGGCCAGCTGCCTCCCAGGCCCAGGTGGTACTACTCATGGAGGTGGTGCGCATAGCGGAGGTAGAATGCGTCGCAACCATGCACATGATGGTACAGCGTCTTCTCAATCAGGTCCTGTGGCTCGTAGCCTGTCAGCTCGGTCACCCTGGGGGAGGACGGCAGCTCCGTGAGTCACTCTGCTCTGTAGATTGCCTTTCATTTAAACTAATATTGGTTTTGCCAACTAATCAAGTGCTAAAAGGCTCAGAGGGGAAATGTTGATTTTGGAAACTGAGAGTGATCTTTTTTACAAGAAGCAAATCTTTGAAGTCTCGCCCAGTGCAGGATGTAGCACTATTTGTGAGCAGGAATGTTCTGAAACCCCTGGCTCAAAGTGTGTTTGGGATGGCTTAGGACTGCGGGCTTTTTCAGGGGTGAGCTTATCTGAGGGCACATAGGAGTGAACTTTGATACCGACATGGGGAGAAAGAGGCTATGATGAGAGCAATCCTCTGTTTCATGCAGAGATCACATTTTGCATTTTGTGGACGGGCACTTGGGTTGCTTAAATCTCGACTCCATGCTGGACACTCCTAATGGACACAGTTGATCTCTGGGTGTCGCGTCCCCTCGCCAGCAAGGAAAACACGACACAGGATTCTTCTTTCAGCAGTTTATTCAGGACCCTTGAAGTAAGTTGAAAAGACCCCGAGCAGTCGGTCTGCCCTGGCTTAAGTACCCAGCCTCGCCAATGAATTACAGCCCCGCCAATGAATTAGCACCACGTGGAAAAGTCTAATAGGTACAGCGCAGCGGAAGCAGGCCAGAGCCCAGCCCCATAGCCTTACAAGGAGTTGTTTACCTCTAACAACTCTTACTGCCAATTAAGCAGAAGCAGGAAACCAGTGCAATTTTCAGGGTGTGGTCGCCGGCTCCCAATATCTAGGACCCTGCAGTTGGGTGATTCCTACTAATGGGAATTATGGAAAATTGCAGATGTTTAAGCCTCGTATCACTAGAGGATTATCTCAGACCGCCCAGGAGCAGTGGAACATCTGAGGATATTGTGACTAGAGGGCAGACCCGAAGCTCTCCATAGAAATGGGAGCCTCTATTCAGTGCCTGTGGGACTCCACCCCTCTTTATTCCGTCAAACCCTGGGCAGATTAATTTCCCATTCCAGCTCTTTGAAGAACAGTAGGTGTCAGCATCCAAGACCACCTCCGCACTGACGGCCTGGGTGGCTCTGTCTGTACGTGAAACTGGTGTGGCAATGGTTGGGTTCCCCAGCTGCAGCCTCCAAGCTGGGAGCTGTGCCTTTAGAGGGGGTGGCCCTAAGCCAGTGTTGCAGTGACAGATATGCAGAGACAGATGAAAGAGGAGGACAGGAAGAGATTCCAAAGGCTGTGAGACTATGGTGAGAATCAGTCCTGGGGGCAGCAGTGAGGAGGGAGCACCCAGGAAGGCCAGGGCACCCAGGAGGGCCTGGGCTAGGGACCTACTAGCCAGGATATGAAATATGTAAAATATGAGCTGCAAGTTAAACTGGGCAATGACCTCATGACCATTCTCGAGCCCGTTTCCCCTTCTGCTGAGCTCTGCTGGGGCTTTGGGTGGTAAATCTCTGGAAGCCTTTGGGTTCCCAGGAGGGGCTCCCAATTTGTTGTGCACATCCCCAAGGTGTTCCTACAAGGTGGGAAAGGAACGGGGCTTGAGGCAGAGAAAGGAGACTTTACTGCCTCCAGTCCAGTCATTCAGGGTTCAAGGGACTTGTCTAAGGGCCACCTAGAACTTCAAGCCCCATCGGAGTCAAACTCCATGGCAGGAAATTGAGATGTCTGGCTTCCCCCAAAAAGAAAAACAGACATCTCCACAGCGCGGGATGAAAGAGGCTTCTTAGCCTCCTCGACGTCAAATTATAGAACGAGGGCCCTGAACATGTAAATGAATCAGAAACACATGTATTGAGTTTCTCATCAAAGTACATACTGGCTTTAAAAATTAAAGGGAAGGGGAAGGGCTTGGCAAGATGCCCTCCTGGTTTTTTCCAAACCTCTAGTGTCTGAAGACCTGTCACAAGGATCTGCCAAACCCCAAACATCGCTGGGTTCACCCATCCTTAGCAAAAGCTCCAGCTACAGTTTCAAAATGAAGTGCCACAAACCCCTAGGTACCTAATGTCAGGTTATGCTGAGTTCAGTTTTGCCTGGGACCATCCTGGGTAGCATGCCAGAGGGCCCTCTGAAGCCTACCACCATTGCTCCTGTGACTTGGAGCCACTGGGCCTCTGGCCAAGCCCTTGCTGTGGCTCCTGGGGTTTGGACCAGAAGCTGACGCCTCCACCCAGCCTGGCCACTGCTGTCCCTCCAGTACTGGGCCAGCCCAAGCCACCATGCCCTGGCCCAGAGGCCTTTCGAAAACCATAGGAACTGCAACCAAAGCAAGACCACAGTGACCATGAGGGATTCTCCAGTGCTCTTTGGCCCCTGAAGCCCTCCTCCATGAAGGAGTTTAGAAAAGCCTTAGGCTTTACTAGAAGCTTCCTGATACTTAGCAGGAAGTATTTCAGGGCTTAGGTGGGGACAGGAAGTCTCCTTTGAGTTTGTTTTTTTTTTTTTCCGGGGGGGGGGTGTACTGGGGATTGAACTCAAGGGCACTCGACCACTGAGCCACATCCCCAGCCCAATTTTTTGTGTTTTATTTAGAGACAAGGTCTCATGGAGTTGCTTAGCACCTCACTAAATTGCTGAGGCTGGTTCTGAACTCAGGATCCTCTTGCCTCTGCCTCCAGAGCCACTTGGATTAGAGGTGTGCACCACTGCACCCAGCCTTTGAGATCTTTACCCTTTTTCTCTAGTTTCTCCAGGGGTGCAGCTTTTACAGGGAGGTTCACAGGCCCTCACTGGTACCCCACAGGCCTGAGGAACAGGAAGCAGCCTGTCTTGCAGCTAACCACCTGCACCCTTTGCTGGAAGACCCTCTGCATTTCACAGTGGTGTGGGCTGAACAACTTGAAAAGACTCCACATCTTCCCTCTGGGACACCCCTTCTTTCTTCTTCTAGAGAATTCACTGGATCTCAGGGTGGTTTTTGTTTGTTTGTTTGTTTTTAATTGTCTGAGAAATATTAGGAGGCAAAACAAGGGAGAAAGTAGTTGGATTCTCCCTAGTTCCCTCGGTAATGACCTTGGACAGCCAATTTCCAGCCTGCTTTCAGAAGTGATTCCTAAGTTGGGAAAGAAGTCTCCTATCACTGCATAGCCCACTGCAGGAGGCAGCTGGCCTGGCCTCCTCCCCATAGGGGCTCCTTCTGCAGGGCAGGAAAAGAGCATTTGTCACCCTTTGGCCACCCTCAAAGGTGTCATCAGCTCCCCCAAAGAGTCCTAGTTGCCCTTGGCTTGCAGTTTCTGTGACAATAATGGTGACTCTCTAACACCACCTCTTGCTGCTCCTCTGTCTTGGATGGTTCTGAGATTCAATCATGGTAAGCTCAAGTCATTTCTGACTCTACCTCCTGCCCCTACCTAGCTTTGTCTTTTAAAAGTAAAAAAGTAAGAATAACAAGTAGTAGCCAGGCACAGTAGTGCACACCTGTAATCAAAACTACTCAGACAGCTGAGGCAGGAGGATTTCTTGAACTTCTGGTTCAAGGTCAGCCTGAACAACATAATAAGACCCTGTTTCAACAAAAAAAAAAATGGGGGGAATATAATCAGTAAATCCTAGCTTCAGGACACACAGGAACCAAAATGGATATATCCCCTCTCCTAGAAATCTCAGCCACATATGCCAAGTTAAAAGAAGGATCTGACAGCTCATTCCTGCCTGCACAGTTCAGGAATCTATGGGATGAAAAACAAGGTGGCCTTGCAGGCAACTGAGGCTCTGGGTTTGCAGCTGAGGCTCTGAGTTTTCTGTTTCTCATCTCTCATCTAATTTCATCCTTCTCTAGTCTTCTGGTAGCCAGTGCATGGACAGGTCTCTCATTTTGCAGATAAGAAAATGGAAGAGGCCCCACAAGCCAAAGCCTCAAGACCATACATGAGCAAAAACATCTCATTATCCCACACAAAAATACAGTTATTACTTGCAAAAATAAATTTCAGTTTAAAAAAAATAATAAAAAGTACAAAGACTTTGAGGCCAGCAGCCTGCCCTGGGAGAGACCTGAGGCCTCTCTAGCACAGCCTCCAGAGACAAGAATTGATGTGCCTCTGCCTCACTCATGCTCCCTTCCCCCAGCCCAGACACAGGCAGGGCACTGGCTGAGCTCTGGTCAAGTGTTCCCCCAGGGAAGGCGACCTCTCTGCTCCCAGCCTCCAATCTGCCATGGCTGTGGGGGATCTGAGGGCTTCTCACCCTGCTCAGTATGGAAACCCATTGGTTTTAAAATCCTACCAGCTTGGCAGAGAGACAAGACATAGTTCTGATGTTGTGGGCCTTCAGAAAAGGATAACTTGTGCCCACAACACATATTCCCATTCCAAACTCCACTGAAATGATTCAAATATAACTTAATTAATTACAATAAGTCCCAGAGTCCAAAGCTGAATTAATTCTTTCCATTCATGACTAGATTTCACTAAATCCCCTTCTAATCCACATTCTTAGTACGACTTATTCCTTGTTATAGTTTGGCTTAACATCGCGGAGCTGTGGGGCCAATTTCTATCATCGGTATCTTCCAGAATGTCACAGCAGTGTTGTTGGCAGGTGCCACAACTCACCTGGAATCCAGGAATATCAGCTTCAGATAGAGGCTGGCCCTGAACATGAACATGTTACTGTGCAGCTTGATCTCTGTGATGGTACTGGGAGGCAGGGACTGGCCCACCACCAACAACCCCACAATCTGGTAACAGGAGTCGTACAGGGACATGTCCAGCATGTACTGCCTGATCTTCAAGTAGCCGCTGCAGTGGATGACCTGAGGGAGCAGAGGGCAGGTCAGCTGGCCGTGGCACCCACTCCTCCTGACTCCTTTCAT
Organism: Urocitellus parryii; assembly: GCF_045843805.1. Taxonomy (NCBI): domain Eukaryota; kingdom Metazoa; phylum Chordata; class Mammalia; order Rodentia; family Sciuridae; genus Urocitellus; species Urocitellus parryii. Next base: position 94,327,331 of record NC_135537.1, on the reverse strand, counting down.
GGAACGTCCCCAACCCAGGTTCTACCGAGAATGTGGACAATATGCTAACAGATGCCTTTCTTAGCAGACAGTGTCACAGTAAAATATAAGGGCTGTCTTATTCTGTCAACCCTGAGTAAGGAATGTCACAAATTAGGACTCTCTGACATAGGATGAGTTTATATGTAAGGAACCCACTGAGAGTCGTGCTTAGAGAACACAGCAAGACCTTCTTAGAAGACAGCCATTTGTTTCACTAATGCTCACTTCAGTAATTAAAATGCTTCCCACCTTCCTTTGGGACTGAATTTGACCTCTGCCTCACCTGACATGCTCCTACACTCCAGTAAATTAAGAATCCTTTCAATAGATTTTTTTTAAATCTTCATTTTTATGTCTTTTAATTTCATGTATTTTAATTCAAGATCTTAATAATCAACAAGTCAGAGTGGCTATCTAAAAGCCTTCCAGTTAGAGCCAAAGACCATGTAGGCAAGAACGAACCAATTTCAAACAGGAACCTCTATACCACCTGGAGCCTGATGAGTAGAATTTATGCCAGTTAAAATCGGTAACAGGCTGGGGCATAGCTTGTTGGCCTGCACGAGACTCTGGGATCCAGGATGGCAAAAACATATTAAGTCATTAAAATCGTGTTGGAATCACAATCATCGTAACTGCAGTGGTACAGACTAACATCCTTAGCCTTCAAGTTCTCTGTTCAAAAACCCTTTCTCCAGGATCCCTCAAGGTACTCATCCTCTGTAGAGCTGGAAGAAATCTCCAAATCCTTGTAGTCTATTCTCCCATTTTACTGAGCAGGGAAGTGAGGACAAGATAGACAGGTGATGTTCTGCTGCAGATTAGACAGCTGGACAGTCAATAAGCAGCAGAAACAAGTCAAGAGCCAAGTCTCCTGAAGAATGTCTCCGGGAGAGGCCAGGCTGGTGGCTGCCCATCCTGGCCCAATGTGGCTTAGAGCCTAGGACAATTAAAAACCAAGGGAGCAGGGGTTGGGGGAGCAGCTTAGTGGTAGAGCTCTTGACTCTCTGTGGCAGGCCCTGGGCTCCATCCCTAGTATGGCAAAAATAAAATAAAATAGAACAAATGAGGGGGTCGATGTCCAAGGGAAGAGCTCAGAGTGGGGTGGCCGAGGAGGGCCAAGGGGAAGGGTCAGCCTGGAATGGGGAAGGCACTGGGAGGAGCTGAGGGGAAGGAAGACCCTGGGCTGGGAGGGGCTGGGAGGGGTGTTCCAGAAAGAGAGGACAAAGACACAGATGTCTCCTCTTCTCCCCACGCCCCCTCCTCTTCAAAGGAACAAATGTTTCTAGAAAAGCTTCCTAGCTGTCTCCAACTGCAGAGTGACTGATGGCTGTGGCCTCTCAGGGAAGACAGCACAGAGGATCCTGGAGGCAGTGGGGAGCTCAGAGAGAGGACGGAGGGTAACAGGCTCCTGGCGCACAGCAGATTTCCTTAACCCACGTCAGCTACCTCTGACAATGTGGAACGACACTGCCAGCCAACTCTGCAGGTCACCTGCTCCTAGACGCTGGAATTAGCCAGAACAAGTGACCTGTCTGGAAGACGGATGAAGCCAAGGAGGAGGGGCTGGGCATGGAGGTCCCGGCTCCACAAAGCTCACCATCCCTCTCCCTCTCTGCTCCCTTCCTTGGGTACACAACGAGGACAGCCACCCTCCCGTGCAAGGGCTGGGGTGACTGTATTCACCAGACGTGGTACCTCAGAGCAAAGCTCTACTTGGCACCTAAGAATGTTATCACTGTCAAGCTCATGATCACCAGCCCTGGATGATGGAACATTCCAGGGTAAGAGTGACATCTCTGTGCTCTGAGTACTCACTATGGCCCGGGACCTTGCCCAGGAATCCTCAACAAATGTGGATCCTCAACAGGGGCAGCTGCTACTGTGGGACTGTCCAGCATGCAAAGTGGAACTTGTGGGCACCAGGGCAAAAGTCTAACCTGAGCCACAGCCACTTCTGGTCTCATGGGACGAAAGCCAGCCAGGCTGGACTATCCCTCTAAAGCACCAGCCCTTACGTGGGCCTCAGAAGCAGCCATGAGCCAGTCACTGGAGACTTCTGCCCTGGTAGGGATGATATGTTCAGTTCCCGAGGCTTCCCTTCTGCAGACATCCTTGAGTGTGAGGTGGAATACCAAGTACCCAGTGCAGAACACGGGCAGCTCTCCATCCCCCCAGGGCCCTTCATACCTTGTATCCACTGCACTTCAGGCCGGCCTTTCTTTTTGCTAGAACGCACTTCATTCGGAGGAAGAAGGACCTCTCTATCTTGTACTCTGAAAGCAGGAGTGAGGTTCCATGGGCCACGGTCCCACCTGCTTCCCATCTCCCCCCACACAGCATCATGAAATTCCCAGGGCCACAGTCAGAGGCCTGCTCCTCTGTGCCTGACCCTGACCCTGAGACCTTGCTAAGGTCTGGGTGAGGAGGGGAGAGACTGGCCCTGTCCTGGTGTGGCTTCCACAGGCCCCAAAAGAGAGCAGCTCAAATCTCAGCCACAGCCTGGAGGCCAGCCTGGAGTCAAGGGCTGGGCCTGGCAGAGCTCCACCGGCCACTATTACCTCCTAGAGGCCACAGAGTGGCTTGGCATCGGGAGAACTTCCTGGCAGTCTTGGGGTGGGTGCCTGAGATACCGTGAAGGCCCAGAAGAGTCTGACTCCCCTCAGGTAGCAGATGCTAAGTGTCAGTCACAGAGCAGGCTCTTTCCCTGGCAGAGGGGGCCGGCCACTCATACCTCCTGCACTGTGGGCGCTGGGTGCCGAGAACCACCGTGGCCAGAGCAAAGCTTTGGCCCTCATTTCTGGCCCTGGATGGAGCAACCCTTGTCTCCACCTCCCCAGGGAACCCCTCACAGCTTAGCTAAGCCAGACCTTCCTTTCCTTTCTTTGAAAGGCCCTGTGCATAAAGAGTTCTCTTGCAAACATACAGGAGTCCTTCTCAGCTTTAAAGGACACCAGCCCTCGGAGACAGCAATAGAGAAAGGCCACACCTCCGAGTGAGGGGCTGTCACTCCTCTCTAAATAGACATTTGTTGGAGGTTAATAAGTTTATCTATTTATTTTGTAAATAAATACAAGGCCTAGGCAAGTCTCTAGCACTGTGCTACATTCCCAACCCTTTTCCATTTTGAAACAGGGTTTCACTAAGTTGTTGAGGCTTCCCTTAAACTTGTGATCCTCCTGCCTCAGCCTCCTGAGAGGCTGAGATTACAGGCATGCACCATTGTGCCTGGTGATAAATTTATCATTAAAAAAGGATTGGGCAGGGCATGGAGGCGCATACCTGTAATCCCAGTGGTTTTGGAGGCTGAGGCAGGAGAATTGTGAGTTCAAAGCCAGCCTCAGCAACTGTGATACATTAAGCAACTCAGTGAGACCCTGTCTCTAAATAAAATATAAAATAGGGCTGAGATGTGGCTCAGTGGTCGAGTGCCCCTGAGTTCAATCTCCAGTACCAAAAAAAAAAAAAAAAGGCTGGAGTGGAGCAAGGTCCTCCACTGTCCCTGAGGGCACTGCCTCATGGAAGTCTGGGAATCGACTCAGAGACCTCCTTGGTTCCCCCAGCTGGACAGGCTATGTGCTTTACCCACAGTCCTCCTGTCTGAACCAGACAGATGTCACTGAGGTGTGGAAGCTCACGTCTCAAAAGTACCACCTGGTCTTACTCATCTGGGGGGAGGGCGCACTTCTCACACATTTCACCATAAAACAATGGGGTTCCATCCAGGCAGAAAATCTGTGAGTGAGAAGAGCACCGTGTGCTCGGGAGCCTTCCCTGCACCCCTGGGCTGGCGCTGCAGGGAGTCAGCACAGGACCCTAGGCCCCCAGCTTGTTGACTCTCCTCTAGGACTGCTCTCCACCTCAGCCTTGAACCCCACAGAAACAGGAGTAGACAGGCCTCACTGTCCCCCCAGCTGCACTTACTTTCATTCCTTCAACACTTTTCCAGAGGCTACAACACAGGACGGGGAACATGAAACCCAGGGCAGTAGCAGAAGGCCACTCACTGCCAGGCAGGGGGCACCCTGTGCCGTGTTTTAAGCAACAACATGGTGTTCTGAGGAATTCTCTAGGACTCCTGCTGTCTGTGTCCAGCTTTGAAAACATGCCACAGTGGAAGGATTAGTCATTGTTGTTGGGAATGACTCTTGGCATCATTTTTTCATGTTGATTTAGACGCCATCCCATCCCAACGACTATCACAGGCTGCAGTTATAGTCGGGCCCTGTCTTGTCTCAGAAGCTGGCACACCAGACTCTCTCCTTGGAAAGGAACAGCGAGATCAACTGCTGCTGGACAACTGAGCATGCGCTTCTGTGGTCCCCCCTATGAGCCTGAGGGTAATCTTCCCCAGAAGGGAGCAATAAGAATGAAAGCCATATTTCTCCTCCATGGCTAAATGTCCTCACCACTTTGAAGTCTTTTATTTGCATTTTGTTCCACTGGGGAATTGGGGCCCCATTGGGTACTATAGTCTAAGGCATAAGTGAGAACCATTAGCCTGCTGGTCTCTCTGAGCTGTCCACAAAGTTAAAAGGCCAGGGTCCCGGAAAACTTCTGTATCTTCCCAGCATTTGTTCTAATTTTGTGATGCCCAGGGCATCTTAACTGATTTGTGCTATGGCAAAAAAAATCCCAGACCCCTGCTCAGAGTAAAACTTTTAAATGCATAAAATAAAATGCATATAGTTACAAAACAAACCAACTATGTAGGAAAGTAGTTATCCCAGTATTTAAACACATAGTGGCACACCCTGAACATGGATGTAAGTGTGCTATTTTATCACTACATTAAATAACAAGATTCAGTGGTGGGTCTCATGACTTCCAGAATTTTGCAGTAGCCACGAGCATAAATGATATGTTGAAATGTCCACCATGGCTACAAGGTAACATGAACATAGCAAAGCCACTGTCCTCCTGCTCTCAGGATGGTTTACAGTCTGTGGTCATAGCAAAGGAACTGCTGTCACCCAGGGGAATTTCAGGTGTACTTTCCACCAGGCACTTTCACAGCCCCCTGGGCTGTATCCTCAGAAGCTGCAGCCTAGGTCTAAACCTGTGAGGCTGCAGCCTGCAATTCTAAATCACGAGCACCTTCGTCCCCGGCAGCACTGAATAGTCTTTGGCAGTAATGGGGGTTAAATAATCTGGTTTAAAAGACAGAGGCCAAAATGCACCTCCCACTTGATGGGGCCAAGTGTTGCTCTGGTAACCCCTAGACCTTGGCAGGTGTGGTAAGCCAAGCCCTGGGTCATAGTTAAGAACGTGGCCTTGTTTACTTTCACCTGGAGGAACTACCTTGGAGCAGGTGATGGTGAAGAGGTGGGTGGGCGTCTAGGACAGCCGTCATCTCGTCGTGGTCAGATGGATGGATGTACTCATAAATACTGTTGCCTGTGAGCTCCACCTGCAGGGGTGGGAGGAACAGAAATGTCACCATCTCTCCAGGGTTGGTACCAGGGGAAAGTGCATGGTGTGCCACATGCTCACACCCTGCTGGGGTCAGGACTGGAGTCTGCCCACCACCCACACCTGTGTCAAACGTGGCACCTTTGCCTCCCCACATCCCAGCTCTGAACTGCCTTCCATGCCTGAGAAGCCAGAGGGCCGGGCCTGAGCTCAGAGCCCAGGAGGCCCGAGCAGGAAGGAACGCCCTGGTGGGGCCTTGGAGGGGCCTGGGCAGTGTCCTTCAGAGACAGCTCAAAATGGACTCCAACTCTCTGGGCTCTGTCCTGCACCCACACTCACATGCTGCCTGCCTGAGATAGCTACTACGGCCCTACTGTGCTCCCTCCCAGAGCCGCGTCCACTCCACCTCTCAGAGCTGACCAAGGGACCACGAGAGGCTCTACTCTGACAAAGCCCCTTTCTTCAGCAGCTCTGAACCGTAGGCCTCAGGCACTGCCAGGCCTCTCTCACATTGCCAGAAATGTGTCTCTGGCCTTCCTGGTCCAAGATGACTGTGCAAATTCTACAGCTCTGGCCCAAGGGTGCGGCTGTGTCTCTGTGTGACCTGCAAGAGGGTTTGGGGCCACTCCAGCCAGCCACATGACATGGTGGTTATTTCCTGGGGTTGCTACCTCAACACCAGGGTAATGCCTCCTTCCAGACACACCCCACAGGGGGGCCCCATGGCAGCCCTCCAGCCGTGTCTGTGTCGGCCTGGACCTGGCTCTGCAGGAATGGGTGGTTCCAGAAAAACCCCACTACTGGGATATTTGCACAGAGGGCCCTGGGGGTCCAGTTCCTGACTACGAGCACCTTTAAAATGTTCTCCCAAGCACGGATGCCACTCAGGGATATGCTATTGAGTCCTGGAGACCTGCACCCCTTCACAGATGGGCAAAGGCACAGAAAGTTTCAGAAAGAGCCACCAGGGCAGCCTTCTGAGTACTGGGGCGCAGTCCTGTTTTCAAGACTCCTATTAGTAGAGTTGGGAGTGACAGATAAGGACAGTTGTCAGTGTATCCCAGTATTGTTTGGAGGAGCATCAGGAAGAATGACGGTAATTTCAACGCAGCCAGTGGGAACCCCAAAGCCCAGCTGAAGTAGTGCCCTTGGGTGGCAAAGGACCTTGAGTGGGTCGGAAGAGTCTTCACAGCCCTGCCCAAGGGAGGTGTGACGCTAGGGAGCACAAGGAGGCTGTGGCCGTCCTGTGTCTGGCCAGGGCACATTTGGAGACTACCTGCTGTCAGTCAGAGGGTCATCTACGATGGGGCAGCCCTGCATGTGCCATGTGCCAGGTCCCACAGCAGCATAAGGCCAGCCAAGTGGCTCAGTGAGAAGTTCTCCCAGGAGCCTCCAGGGCCCTCAGCTCTTCACTTGGAACCAAAGGGCCCTGGAGAGGTGAAGTAATGTATCCCACTCCTCCCAGCCAGTTCTCCTAATCTGTCAAGATGTGGCAAACTGCCTTCTTTATTCAGAAGAGATTGTTTCTGGTCTGCTAAGTAATTTCATCCCCTCAGAAGGCTTGCATGGCTCCACTCTCGGCATTGTTCCTGGAGCATCTCCTTCGAATATGAGGCAAGCAGAGCACAGAGAGAATCCTGTTACAGACATCCCCCTGTCACCTCCTCACAGCCACCTCCCGAATCTGGGCCTCTGCGATCGACCTCAATGGAGATTGGCCCATGTGAAAAACGTTTATGTCACTTTGTTGGGAAAACAGAGAGAGAGAGAGAGAGAGAGAGAGAGAGAGAGAGAGAGAGAGAGAAATGAACCTTCTTCTATCAAGTCATTCCTGTTACCCCTTAAAAAGTTTTAAATAAACCAGCAACATTTAAGCCAGCCACATGAGACAGAGCTATGGGGCACATTGCAGAGTGCTATCAAGATGGGGAGTTTCGAGCTAAACACTAAAGGAGCTGGATTTTTAAAATCATTATTTCAATGGCTTATTATATATGTGTTTATTTATATATTTATTCTGGGGGCTGGAGGCTGAACCCAGGACCTCAAGCATGCTAGACAAGCAGTGTGCCATTGAGGTCCAGCTTATTTTAAAATAATTATAATAATAATAATGTTTTAGTATTGGCCTGTAATGGATACCCTTGTCCATGTTTTAAGGGAAAAAAAAAATGATCATTCTGGTTTGCCTGAAATTCTTTTTGAGAGAAAAAATAGTACTTTGCTGGGCTGGGTTGTAGCTCAGTGGCAGAGCACATGCCTAGCAAGTGTGAGGCCCTGGGATCAATCCTCAGCACCACATAGGAGTAAATACATAAAGATATTCTATCCATTTACAACAAAAATTTTAAAAATTTTTAAAAAATAGTACTTTACTAACGTCTCTGTTGAGAAACACCTTCAGGGACTTGCAGGAAAACTTGTATCTCTACTGATTAGGGGTGGGATTTGTGTTTTAATCCCCAAATCTTTTCATCTATTTCCAAAGTTCCTGTTCTCATCAGAGATTGGAGAACCAGGAGGGTCAAGAGGCAGGGAAGGAGGGCTTGATTTTCTGAGTTCTTGGGTCCATTATAAAATGGACAGGAAAACACTAAGACTGTCTAGGAAGTAAAACAGCCTTCAAATAAAGGAAATGTTTTTACAGAACAAATTCTGGAATGATAAAACAGTGCTGACCTTAACTCAAAATTATGGTTGACATGTGTTTCCTGTATTTATTTATCTATTCATGCTTTTCAATGCCAGAAGAAATGTGACTACCTTGCAAGAAAAAAAAATGTGTGTGTGTGTGTGTGTGTGTGTGTGTGTGTGTGTCTGTCTGTCTGTCTGTCTGTCTGTCTGTCTGTCTATAGAAGGAGAGAAAGTTGTTGCCATAAAACTCCCTGGACTTGTACATAAGACTTATTAAAACAGAACTTTGATGTGATCCCTTATTATTTGTAGAACCCTGCTAACTACAAAATGAATGATTTTTTTACTAAGAGCTTTTTTATATTTTGCTGAATAGCTTTTCCTCCTGCCAAGAAAACTGCCTATGATAAATACAACACTAAAAGGGTATATTCTGTGGGGAAGGGCAGAGTCACTCGGCACTGGGGAAATGGATATTACTCTGTTTTGGGTGTTTTGCTGAGTATGGTAAATTGAGCATTTAAAAATAAGATGGTTTGGGTTTCAGGGTTCAAGTTATGTCAACAAACATAAGACATCGTCCTTTCTCTTTATTTCAAAAGTGAAAGAATTTGGTCTTGTGCCTCTAACCTACACGGTTGCTGTTTGTATGATTGTGTTTCTGGTATCAATCTCAAATATTTCATTTTTCTTTATGTGTCTCATAAACAGCTATTTTATATGAAAATGTATACCAGTAACCTCAATGTTATATAACATGGAACTTTGATAAGGAAATCTGAACCACAAGGATATTTAAAACTATATATAGCGGCTATACAGGGATTCTTTTTGCTTAAATATAAGTAAAATAATTATAATAATAAGAACAAAAAAGGAATCAAATCCTTTGGTAAATGTTAGGTGAATGTTATGGATAAGAGTGCTTCCCGGCACTACTTTTTCCAACATATTAAAATATGTCTGTATGTTTTTGTGCCTGCAAACCTGACAGAATCCCCAGCTTGGATGCAACTGTTTTCTAATGCTCGGCCTCTGGACTAGGTGGACAAACTAACTGTACTTTCTGCTTATCTCTGCCGTTTTTAATACCACAGTTTAACAACAATGACCTCTTGTTTACTAGCTTAAGATTTTTTAAAAAATACACTGTCATAAGACGTAGATTTTTTAAAATTCCAATACTGGAATTAAAAAAAAAAGTTTAATGAATCTTTTTTAAGCCTGGTGCAGCAGCACATGCCTACAATCCCAGCTACTTGGGAGAATGAGGTAAGTTCGAGGGCAGACTGAGCAACTAAGCAAGACTTGCCTCAAAATAAAATAAACATTGTCTGGGGGTATAGCTTAGTGGTAGAGCACTTAGTGGAAGAGACTCTGGTTCCATCTCCAGCATTTAAAAGGAAAAAAAAAGGCTTTGGGTTTGAAGAATTTAAAGAATCATTTTTACATCCTCAAATGTATAATGCAGGTATTTAGATAGTACAGATCAAAAGCAGGACAAAACAGAACAATTCCCTTATGCTGTGAATTTTCACACGATTATGGCAGAACTGATGGGGGAAGGTATGTTCCTGTGACCCTCTACCAAGGAGTGTAACCTTGACTTAACATGAACCTCACTTAATGAGATAATGTCACTTAGAGTAATTGAAAATTCTAGAAACACAGATGAGCACCATGTAGGGCAACTGATTTTTTTTTCTGATTTCTCGATGGAGTTGTGTTAGCCTCCGTCTGCAGCTACAAAAGCACTTTAATGCCAGTGTGAGCCCCTGGTCAGTGGCTGGGGAGTGTTCCACAGTGAACTGTTTAAATAAGCAACAACAAACTTTTCTCTTAGATCTCCATCGAGAAATCAGAAAAAAAAATCAGTTGCCCTACATGATCAACTTGACTTATCTTTTTTACAATTGTCCTTTCATAGGCAACAAAGAAACTAAAGGAATCTCTACAACTTGCTTAGAAAATGGTCATACCTGGACTTTCTTCCCTTTTAAAACAGCAATAAAAAGTTGTATTTTTGCATATGATGAAAAGGAAACATCATGCTTTTATGTTGCCTCCATTTCCTCATGTGGAGTTAATCTTGACAGAAGGCTTAGTCATTACCTTTCCAATGTGTTGGTCATTCTTAATTATTGTGTTCATAATCAACAGAATCTTTTTCCCACATAAAAAGAGTCTGTGTGGGGTGCAAGGTCGGCTGGTAGGCTGAGCTGCCTGAGTGACAGATTGCTTAAGTTGTGCTCAGTACCTAAAGATGTGCCCACATATTCCAAGTGACAGAGCAACCCTAAGAGATGCCCACCAAAGGACTCTAGTTGCAAACTGTGTTTAATGAAAGTGAGGCTGTCTGGCTTTTGTATAGCTCCCTATACTTCACAAATCACACAAAATAGTTATTCTGATCTGTTTCCCAGCATGATGTGAAAGAGAGACAGAGCAGGCATTACCATATTATTTAAAATATAACCCCAGGACATTAAATTCCTGGATAGTTGAATTTATTTCCCATTTTGTTTTGACTGCTAGGGATCTCAGATATAAATTTAATACTGAAAAATAGTGGTCAAATTGATTTCTGTGATCATATGCAGAAATACAACTTTGTATCCTTGTTTTAAAAGGGAGGAAGGGCCAGTACTACCATTTTCTAAGAAAGTTGTAGATTCCTTTAGCTTCTTTGTTCCCTGTAGAGAAGACAATTGTAAAAAAAATAAGTCAAGTTGATCATGCAGGGCAACTGGTTTTTTTCTGATTCCTCAATGCGGTTGTGTTAGCCTCCATCTACAGCTACAAAAACACTTTAATGCCAGTGTGAGCCCCTGATCAAAAATTTTTTGACAAATCATCTTAAAAGTATATTAAATTTTTTATCTTATATGTGACAATATTGTAAGACTATCAAAAGTAAATTACAATTTTAAAAGGTAAATAATCCACAGAGTAGTTCAGAAGTAGAAACCAGTCTAGGTGCAAGTAAATAATTCTGATTAATTCTAAAAAAATGTAAAGTAATAAATTTCTTTTTTCTTTCCTTTCCATTTATTTGTGGAGGATTGGGGATGAGGGGTGGGCAGGACTTATTCAGCTAAGCACATTCTCTACCACTAAGCTGCTACAATCTCCAATCCCATAGAAATAGTAAATCTAATCTTCTCAAAACATTTCTCAGTCTGTACACATATTTATCCCTCGGTTCACATAGATGCAAGAGTCAAGCTTTGGAGGTTGGGGTTGTGTGCTTGCCTAGTATATGTGAGGCACTGGGTTCAATCCTCAGCACCACGTAAAAATAAAATAAAAATATTGTGCCACCTATAACTAAAAAATAAACATTAAAAAAAAGAATCAAGCTTTGATAAACTATTTGGGATAGCAGGTCCCATAAGAGAAGAGAGAGTAAGAAACAACCTTCTAAACAATTTTAATATGCAATTTCCTTTAACAGACTTTGCATAGGAAACACACAAGCCCATTTGTATGTGGAGAAGGATGTGCATACATTGGAAGAGATGGCTGTAAAATAATGACAAGTTTTTTTTTTTTTTTAATGTACTGGCAGAAAAAGAAAAGGAATACACCAAACTCAGGTTCCCAAATTTGGTAATTTTGTTTTTCAATGAGAAAAACTCAAGAAACATTAATAGGCATGTTCCATTTGGGCTTAACTGTGGGAGGAGGATGGACAGAAAGGTCACTCACATGCCTTTCGGGAGCCCTTGTTCTGTCTCTGTCATTCATTATGTCCTCACTTGTGATGAAAAGTCACGCTGAGAGCTCACAATATAAAGGAACGTTTAGTCCTGGCATGTATAAAAAAAATGTGACTTTTATCTCTCTGTCCCACACTTGTTAAATCAGAGATGTGAAAGGGAAACCCAGTCTGCTTCTCCCTGTCCGGGCCATCCACAGGCCCAGATAGCAACCGGACCCTCCACCCAACCCTCATCTGGCTGGGGGTCCACAAGCTGAGGTCATCTCTTCCTTCTAAGGGAGAAACCCCCTTTTCAGAAGATGGTTTCACTCTTCCAGAAAAATGGGTAATATTTAAATGTTCTAAAGAAACCAGGACCTTGCAGTGCAAAACAGTAGTAAAGTGAATTTTATGAGTTTCTATCACAAGCAGATAGGGCAGGGCATACATAGGACAGATTCAGAACAGGGCTGGCCACGGTGAAGACATAGTGGTCACAAGCCCCAAAGGAAAAAGAAAGGAAAAGGGTAAAAATTCGAAGAAGGAGAAGGAGAAGGAGAAGGAGGAGGAGAAGGAGAAAGAGAAGGAGGAGGAGGAGGAGGAGGAGGAGGAGGAGGAGGAGGAGGAGGAGGAGGAGGAGGAGGAGGAGGAGGAGGAGGAGGAGAAGAAGAAGAAGAAGAAGAAGAAGAAGAAGAAGAAGAAGAAGAAGAAGAAGAAGAAGAAGAAGAAGAAGAAGAAGAAGAAGAAGAAGAAGAAGAAGAAGAAGAAAAAACTGCATGGGCATCATATTAAGAGAAATTTGGGGTTGGGGGTAGAGCTCAGTGGTAGAGCTTGTTCAATCCCCAGCACTGGGTGGGGGTGGGGGTATTTTGCAGTTATGAATAATGTTCATACACAAATGCAGACTCATTTTCAGGCTAGGCAAAGCTGTCACAATCTGCTACCATTTAATCAAATATTTTGATTGTACATAAAATTAGGCCATACCTACCTGGGACAAACCTAAATGTACAGAAGCTGTCTCGGATATATACATGATTTTGTCATCAGATGCTACCACAAAAACAAATCCATCCAAAGTCTGAAAAAGAAAACGTATCAGGGTAAGAGATGTTAGTTCTACACCAGCATTAAATCTAGAAATTTTGCTGTCACTGGGCTGGAGGTGAAGTGGGAGGAAGGCATAAAGCTCAGTGGTGAAGTGTTCACCAGCATCCATGAGCCCAGAACTGGGGGAAAAAAATCAACACATATTTGTTAAATTCAAAAAAGAAGCCAGGGTCATGAGGACCACAGGTGACAACACTCAAGGTTTATTTCCCAAGCCAGGCTCTGAAATGCTTTTAAAGCACTTTAAAAACAACCTTACATCCACATCACAAAAATCATGTGAAACATTTGAGAATTCCTATCATGCTCAGTTTAAATATAGTAGCTTTATTGTTTGGAGTTATTTTAGCACTTAGCACAAATCCGGAGTTCTATGGTACTTAGGGGAACATCCACTACTATATAGACCATTTAAGTCATAATTGGCAGTCATTTATACCACTAGGACATACTCTTTATTTGCCACAATATTCTAGTTACCCATAAGTACCATTTGAATAATAAATTCCGACCACTGCCGCTCCCCAGAAAATAAAACAAAATACCCGATTATTTTACCAGACAAAGTCTATAGAATTAACTATTTCAACTTTGTAAGAGATTGAATAACTTTTGCCAAGTTCAAGAAGAAAAAGTATCTTCCAAAAAAATTAAAACTACCCAAATGAAATTCTGATTTTTACCTAAGCCCTCTAAAAATAAGATAAAACTATAAGAGATAATTAAGACAAACAAAAAGGTAATGATTATTTTTCTGTGTCAAAGACAAAATTTTTGAAAAAGGAAACTGTACTTTATTTACTCATTCATATTTTAGATCCAGAACCAAAGAAAAGCAATAAAATTTGTGAAAGACCCATACAATCCACAGTGCAACTCCCATAAAAAAATATTCCAAATTAATTTCTGGCCACAAATTCTATTTTTACAGCATGTAATTGAAACCAGATTACCTTTAGGTTTTCTAACCCCCCCCCTTGGAGGTGGGCTATAAAGAATGTAGCAGAAATGAAACTTGAAAGGTATCCTTACATTCTGCTGTCTCAAATACCGTTTGCTGCAAAAATTCTTTGCTAACTAAATTATCAATCCCTTTCCCTGTGTTAGGTTGAGACCAGCAACTTGATTATGTCTTACTTTCATGTTTCTAACTCAGCTACAACACATTTTCCTAACAGAATCTGGGACATTTCAGAAATATAAACTATAAAGCAATTTCTAAAGTTACAGACACTTTGGTGTATTTTGCATAGTTGCTAAACTCTAGAACCATTAGAGATACATTTAACAAAACAGATCTCTTGCAACATCTAGGAAAGCAAATAAAAGTGAAGAAATTATCATAATTAAATTCTAAACGTTGCCAGCAGTAGCTTAAAAAAATAATATTCTTAATGGAAAACATGGAGTGTGCTTTCCTAGCTTCAATTACCTAATTCTCTTACATGTATAATAACTGCAAAGACAGCCATCCACACACCACTCAGTAATTAATTAAATGTAAGACCTCTGGAAGTGTTGACTTTGCCCACCAGACTTTCTCTGAAGTTCCCCTGCAAGCACTTAGTTGTCCCTGATATTAGTGTCACTTATAATGTGGACAGTATGAAACACGGAAAACATCCAGCGCAAAGCTGGAAGGGCGGGCAGCCGGCGAGCCGAGGGCTTGTGGGCCAGGCTCCCAGAGAGCGTTACCTGGCCGGCTGCTATGCCACCGCAGTTCTCTCTAGTTGTGAAATTTCCGGGTTTCAAATATTCCCCCATTCCCTTCTCCCTCACACATGTATTTTCAAAAACAAATAATTCCCAGGCAGTTGGGGCAAAAGTTTTGAAAAGATCTGGTTTTTCAAAATGCAGAGCTCAGTGGCCGACTTGCAGATCTAAGTCACAATGCCCTGCAGCCAACATCCTACCCTCCCCGCCTCCGCTTTTAATGGAAACACAAAATAGAGGAAATGCAAAATAGGTCTGGGTAAGCATTCTTCTATGGGGGGGCGGGGGGGGGGGTTGTTGGTGGTGAATGAATCAGGCCATTGATGAGGCTCTGTAAAGGACATTGCTGTCCTCTGCTAGCGCCAGATACTGACTTGGAAGTGGACGCTGGTGCCCAGGTTACCCATCCCAAATTCACCGCCAGGGTGCCTATCAGCGCTTCTGTACTGCAGGGATAGAAAGCTGAGGTCTTGGCAGCGTAGCAGTCTGGGACCAAAAGGCAGGGGACTGGAAGCGCAAAACGTCTGACCCCAAACCAAGCGACCAAGATGGGTGGTGATACCAGATGCTAAAGTAACCTTTTGAAAAGAAACCTGGTCTGTAATAAACTCTGCATAAGTGCCAACAGTTGCTGCTTCATTATTGATGCTGTCATTTCATTTACGCATTCCTGTGCGCGCACACACACACACACACACACACACACACACACACTCACATTTGCTAAACGCTGCCACATTGTGGCTCAATGCTTCCTGATCGGTGCTTCTCTGGCTCCAGAGCCTGGCCCCGTGTCTGGGACAAACCGAAGTAAGGTTGAAACGATTTAACCACGTTCAGGGGCGCCATTTCCGCCTAGGTCTGGGTGAGCTAGAAACTCCTGGGGCGCTGGGAGGGAGAGAGATGCAGGCTGGGGCTGGGGCTGAGACTGTACTGGACAGGCTAAGCATCCACGCTTGGGTTTTGACCCTCCCGGGAGGGAGCCACCCCCGCCCCTGGGACTTGTTCAGCTTGGGGGCGGCCTGTGGATTTGTGCCACGCACCTCGAGACTCGGGTGGCAGGGTTGGAAGGGAGCCCCCGCCCGGGCATCTGCCAGGGTGACTGGCGGCGGCGGCGCTCCTCCCCTGGCGCGGTGGTTCTACCTGCAGCAAGTGCGATCCCAGCTCCTTGGCGACACTGTCCAGGGGCCCGGTGCGACTCGGCTGTCCCCATGCATCTCCTAAACCTGGACAAGGAAATGAAACAACCAGTAAACGGCCGCGTTCAGCAAGAGGCGCCACGCAGAGCGCTCAGAGCCTGCGCTCCCTGAGCTCCTTGAGGCTGGAGCGTGCCCCTGCTTCTCCTCTGCCCAGCATGCTGCAGCCTGTGCCCTCGCAGCCACCCCTTTGCCCTTGGTTTAAAAGAAAAAGACCTGAGGAGGAATTCCCTTCGAGGGCTCCAGCAGAGTGCCCCTGCGCTCACTGAGCCAAGCAGGCGGACGGCTCCCGCGGGTGGCCCACGTGCTCAAGGCTCTGAAATTGCCGTTTTATTTGAAATGCCACAAAGTAATCTAATCTGCTTTGAAATTGGCCATCCTCGTAGCCGAACGGGGATATCGATTTGACCTGTAAATATTCCCCTAAGGACCTTCTCTTCCTCCCTTCCCAGGTGTCGCCTGCAATTCTGCTTTTTCCCAAAGACAGAGAGCCTCAGATGGAAAGGCCCCGCCGTCCAGGGGCAGCTTTTCCCATATTAAAAAAAATAAATAAATAAAAATAAAGAAAGAAAGAAAAGAAAAGAAAAAGAAAATTTCCCTCCCCTCCACGTTATCCCATAGTCTTCTGGGCTCTCACTGGCTTCCCGGAAGAGCTTCCAAAACTCAGGAAGGTTTACCTGGGGGTTTCCGGGGAATACGCTCCATATCCGCCAGTGGAGCGTGAGGGACGGGCCCAGAGCCGGGAGAGCCCAGGGTAGGCTCAAAGGTAAAGGAGAGGGGGCGGTTCTCACACAATCCGGAGCCCCCCCAGTCCCTGTGCTTTTTAACCGTCTCATCCCCAGTACCTACTGCTCTTCCCCACCACCTCCCCGACAGCCACCAGTGGTGCAGAAAATGTGTCAGGGGAATGGGGCCCCTGCGCATCGGAGTCCTCCTTCCCAGCTGCTGTGACTGGGAGACTCCAGGCTTGCCTCTACCAATTCCAGACGAAGCCAGAAAGCTCCTGAGGAGGCTGCGTAAGGAAGGATAGAAGAACCTTTAAATTTCCCCAGAATCCTTCCGTTATGGGGACCCTCCGGTTAGCACCTCGGCCTCCGCACCAGGAGACTGAGGCAGGTGACCGCCATCTCCACTTGCGCCCTAGCCTCCTTAACCTCCCTCTTAGAGAATACGCCCTCTGGCTTTCTCCCTACTCCGGGAGCTCCCATTTCGGATCCGACCCCTTCAGGGTTTACACATCCTCCCAGAAACCGTGGGCCGGACCTAGATCGCGCCCTTGAGTGCGGGACTCTAGGTCAGGAGTCGGCTGAACTAGGCGAGAAGCGCTGGGCTGAAAACCTGGTCAGCTGCGGTGGATCCAGTGTGGTTCCCTAGGCGGCAAGTCCTCTCTAAACCGGGAGCCTGGCATGAATTCCCGGAGAGTCGCTGCTCTGGCACCGTGGGTCTCCTCTCTGACCCTGTGGGAGTCCCGGGCATCTTGGCTTCTAGAGGCCTCCGCCCAGGAGGCTGAAAACGCAGCTTGAGGCCCAGGACTGTGGCTTTTAGATCCTTCTTGGAAACAGTTCAGCAACTAGAAAAGGGTTGACCTTTCATTTCTCCTCCTGGACTCTAAGAATCAGAGTTTATCCCGGTCTAATAAGGAAGTGGTCAACTTCCACTTATCCTGACATTCCCCCTCCCCAAATATAACACAGCTCGCAGCTTTTTATTCTTGGCCCCTAAGCCACCACTGGGTGAGCGTAGGTAGCTCTCTAACCCCAGGAGACTGCTCCCACCCCCAAGCATCCTGATCCCACCAGGGCACCACTTGCCCTCACTCTCAGGCTTTTCCTGCCCCACACCAGGCAGGAAGACTGGTAGGGGCAATAGAGAGAACCAAGATTTAAAACCAGTGGGACGTGGATGTATCAAGAATCTAATAAGAACCTAGGAAATCCGATTT
The DNA here is from genome assembly GCF_045843805.1 of Urocitellus parryii. Lineage (NCBI taxonomy): Eukaryota > Metazoa > Chordata > Mammalia > Rodentia > Sciuridae > Urocitellus > Urocitellus parryii. The sequence goes on along the minus strand of NC_135537.1, from coordinate 94,309,603 downwards.
CCAAAAAACGAACAAATGTGCCTTGTAACTGTCCTCCTCTCCCCTGGCTCAGAGTCTGTCCAGGTCCCTGGAGCTGAAGCAGCCTTGGCCCCGACACAGTGCCCAAGTTGAGCAGGGCCTCCTGGCTTTTCGCTTCTTGCAGGGTCAGTGGTCCAAAGACTTGGAGTAAACTTTTGGTCTGTGGGAATGGCCTCCAGACCTGGCTCCACTGGCACAAATGTTTCAAAGCCTGCTGAAGGTTCTGGCTCTCCATGAAGCATGTGCTAACTAGTTATAGATTTTTCACATTATTCAAATATTCAGATATCTGAGAGATCTTATTCTCCTATATCACCATAATTTTTCTGCAAGTTCCCATGCCTCTATTGTGCTGATGGAGATTTCGACTGCCCTTTAGGATCCTGGCTGGAGATAGCTAGGCGTCACCAAATGGTTCCCCCAAGCACTCCTCACCTAGGGACCAACTCACTCTAAGGCAGTGGCTCTGCCAGCTCTTCTATTAGGAACCGCTGTGGTGAGTTCTTTTTTCCCTCAGCCCATAAAAATATACTTTGGGCTGAAGCAGAGACTGAATAAAGTAAGGTTTGTAACTAAAAAGCATCCTCTGGGTAATAGAAAGCCATATACACTCCTGAAAAAGTGAAGCTTTAGGAATGTGGCCCTTACCTGGACCCAGGAAAGGGATTGGTTTATTTATTTGAAAAGTGGGGGTGGGGTAGAATTGAAGTCTGGGCTAAGCTCCTTCAGGGTTACAAGTTGGTGAGCTATTGGTGGTATTGACTGCTTTCAGAGCTGAGACCTGTTGTTTCTCAGCCCCCAGGTTGGATTTCCCCAATCCTGCCTGCCTCCACAGGACAAGCTGGGGACCTCTGGCCACTGGCATTTAAGGATGGCCAGGCTATAGGGAGCCCACAGGGAGAAACTGGGGCTGCTAGGTCAGGGCAAAAGGAAATCAAGCCCACATGCCCCACTTCTGCCAGTTAGCCTTTAGGTACCTCCTTTTCTGCTTGCTCCCTGGGTTTATGGGTACAGGGTCTGTTTTCACCTGCTGCCTGTCCTCTGGTTTAACCCCCACAGACTTGCTGTCTACAGAAGCCACCTAAATATGGTTCCTCTTCTCTGATTAGTCAGCAAACAGCTTATGAGCAACTGTCCTGTGGGGCTTCAGTCAGGCTCTGGGGGTATCTCTGGATGCAGGTCACAGACCATAAACATGGGGCTACAAAAAGAATGTGATTTGGAGAGAAAGGGAGATTGCTTTCCCGCTGTGAGGTTTTCATCTGCTTTGCTCAGATGAGAGGACATCCTCCTTCCTCTGGACTAGCCAGAAGGATGCCTGTGGGTCTGGATGCAGAGAGTTAGGGCCTGGACTTAGGTAAGAACACTAGAGTCAGACCACCATTCTCTCACCTCCCTACGGGACAACCTTGGATATCTAAAAAAGCAATGACAGGAAGACTTCCCCAGGACTCCTGTGAAAATTGAATGGGGCTAAGAACAGGGAGGCGGCTGTCCCTGCCTCCAACCTCCACAGGAACATTGGATAAGGGTATAAAAATCAAGGACAGTTGAGGAAGTCCCAGCGTCTCACCTCCTGGATCTTGTCTTCTGTGGTTTAAGAAGCCAACTTGGCCAGGCCTCAGGGTCTGATCTCCAGTCAAAGCCTCGACCTCTAACCTTTATTTCTTGCCTCTGAAATAGGATTGTTTGGGGATTCACTGAGCCCGGCTAGAGTGAGGCCTCCCTGTTTGTGGCTACTGCCATCGCCTTTGTCTAGCCCACTCCTTTGCTGCCTCAGCCTCCCCTCCTCCAATTACCACTTCCCTGGGGGGAGGGGTGTGAGGGTGTGTCTCTGGGGGAGCGCGACCTCTTGCCCTTGGAGGGCCAGATCTGAGGATGCAAGATCACACATTCTCATAGCAAACCACTCCAAAATCTAGTAGGGTGTGTGGGGGGCGGGAGTAAGATCCTCTTGCTCCTCCACCCAAGCACAGGCTGCGGAGGCCCAGTCTCGGCCGGTCACCCCAACAGCATTTCCAACCACAGTCCCTGCGCAGCGGTGGGCTCTGGTAGCTCCCTTCCAGGGCTAAGGGGTCTCGTCACTTTGTGCTGGGAGGAGTTTGGGGCTGGGTACCGCCTTGCTGATCCAGTAGAACCCATAGTTTGCACCTCTCTGGACACCACGATCCGTGTACATTATCAGGGGCCGCGGACTTCTCCAGCGCACAGGAGTTCTTCTCAGTCCTGGAATCTTTCTGTTCTCTTCGGGGTTCCTGGAAAATTCGCCCGTCGAGCTACCCCGGTTCACATCAACCAGGGATCGGGTGTGAAGGGGGTGGTAGGTAGAGACTCTCTCCAAGAAAGTCTCCTTGCGGCAGACAGGGGAAAGGAGGGGAGACGACTTCCAGCCTGGCAGGCCAGCTGTGAACGAGCGTTGTGCGTGCCCTGAAGACCCCGCGGCCCCAGGACTGGATACGTAGGTCCTGAAAGTGCGAGATGGAGTCACAGCGGCCGCTGGTACCGAGCCGCGCGCCCCACCCAGAGCCGCCTGGCGCTCCAGGGTCGGGGTCCGGGGCTCTGGAGCGTAGGGGCTGGATTTGCAGCCCGTGCGCTCGGTTACTCTCTCCAGGGCCTGCGCCGCTCGCAGCCCTGCCGACGGTTAGCTTTGCCTCCCGAGCCCTAGGCCTGGCCCGCTTCAAACTGAGAGGAGGGAGGGTTGTGAAATCTTCGTCACTCCAAAAACGAGTCCATTAAAAATGACCTACGTGATTTCGGGCTGCAGTACAGGAAGATCTATAATGCCATGTTGGAATAGGGTGACTTTTTCCTCACCAAACCCTCTGAATCAAATAGTTTAAATCCAAGGAAATAATCCCACAGTCGGTGCGCTTCCTCCCCGCGGAGCTCAGGTGTACGGGTGCGGGGTTAGCCCGCTGCCTGCAACTGAATTCAACCCAGTCACCGGGACAATTCAGGCCTTAATCCCTTCCCCCCTCCACACACCCTCTGGGTCTTCAGCTTCCCACTTCATTCCTGAGCCAGACTGGAGGCTAGTCCCTCGTCCTAGCTAGCCGTCGGTGTGCAAGGTCGGGGAGGAAACGCCACCCTTTCCTCATTGCTTGTCCTAATCGGGACTCCTCCAGGGAAATCCAATCGCCCAAGTTGGCCCTCTGACACACGAAAACTACCCTATGTCCTGGCGAGTGTGTTCACAGTGCAGTTACGGCCAGGAAGCACCCACAGGTCTCTTGCCTCCGTATATCTGCGGTTTCCAAGAAGCCTCCTCTCTGGAACCCAGGGTCACAAGACTGTGAGGGGCCCAGGCGACCCTTTGCACTCCATATCTGCTGCAACCCTAGGTTTATCTGCTTTCCAACTACTCGCTAAACCTCACCCAGTGTTCAGTTTCCAGCCTGAATTCCAAAGCCGACCTTGTTCTCTCCTGCCCTTACCCACCCTATCTACCTCCCACATCTTAGTTCTATGTTGAAGGGGAGAAAAGGTAGCCACCCAGAAAGCGGCAGATATTTAGACTCAGGGCAGTGATTTCCTCCGAGACTGCCATTTAACCCTAGCCTGATCCAGGAAACACCCAGAGTCTACCGTGACTGGTAACCAGAGTGGACTGCCACCTATGACAAGGTTCCACTGTGCACCTATATGGGTGTGGAGTTGGTAATGGGCCGCTTAACAAAGAGACCGAGGCCTACCAGGGCAGGATGACAGAGCCTTCTCGGACCCAAATGTAAAAATTGAAAGACTTCCCCAAGCCTGAGAATCAGCCTGCCAGCAGGTGTCTGCCTGGGTTTCTGGTGCCTACCTCTGCCTTGGTGTGGGACCTCTGAGTTCCTCTTCCTGTTGGCCTCTTCAGTGCAGAGCAGGAGGATATACAGCAACCGGCTGCCATCACAGTTACTGTCCTACTCCCCCCCTGCTGCAGGGCCTTTGGGGAGGCCAGTTTCCTCTCTGGCCTCAATTTCCCCAGATATGAAGGGTTCCTTATGATCCCACTGGTCCTTAAGACTGTGCCATTCATTTTCTGCATCCCAAAGTACTAAATTGGTCTCAAAGGTTTTCTTTACCAAGGGATTCCACCTGTTTCAGGCAAATGGGTCCACTCTGTATCTTTTATTTTCAGCCAATAGCTGTAAGCCATCTCAGAGCTCTGGTTGATATCCAGACTTGCTCTGGCTCTAAGACCTCCGTGGGTTCATTGTCCTGACCCCAGCAACTCAGCAGGGCCCTGGCAACCTGGGTGCTTCAAGAACCCAGGTTAAATCAATGAAGGTGTGGGGGGGAGCGGATTCAAAGCCGCTGAGGGCAAGGGAGTTATTTTGCAGGGTGGAGTTCTTCCTAAACGCAACTTCTCTTTGCCCTATGCCCAGAGCTTCCCAACTTCTTAGACCCGGACTGGACTTGAGGGGAGTAGGCATTGCAGCCCAAAGCTTCAGGTCCCAGACATGAGCAGTGGGACAGAGACGGCATGGCTCCCCTTCCTGACTTCAAGAAGTGTAGTAGGAAGGGATTAGGCCACTGCCCCCTTCCCCAAGTTGTGCACTATGATACAGGATCATCTACAAAATCTAGAGCCAACCTCCAGGATCAAAACCCAGGAGATGCAGGTGGCCCCTGGAGTAGGCAGCTCCTGAACACAGCACTGGCAGCAGTTGCTCAAGGCATCAACCCCAGCAACACCATGCCACCCCACAACAAGGGGCAAAGTCTTCAGTCATTCTGGACCCAAAGGCCTGATGATGTGCTTCCCTGGTTACATACACCCCACAGATATTTAAATGTCTGCTGTGGCAGCACATCTGCCACTTTTCAACATTTTAGCAAACTTCCCTGGAAATCCCTAAAACAACGAATAAATAGCTTAAAATAAGCCCTTTTCCCCAGACCGCTCCCATTAGCTAACTTCTGGTTTATTAGAAATCTTTGGCAACAAACAACTCTTCAGATAATTTATTCTCCCCCGCCCCAAAAGAAAGGTGGGAAGAGAGAGGACAGAGGATGGAAGCCCATTACCCTGTCTGCTTTGTAGCAAGCGGATTAGACGCATCCCAGCAAACCCGCTAACACTACTCCGGGGTGGAAAGGAGACTCGACCCTTATAAACCTAATTCGCTCCTAATGTCCACCGAAACTTCAGCTGGAAAGGAATCGTTTCTACTTCTGTAGCCAAGGACTCATGGCTGGGCTGACTAGTAGGAAACGCTGAGGTGTACAACTCCCAGCGAAGGAAGGGGCTGGGGAAGAGGTTCTCCGCGGATCGGACTAGGAAACGCAGGAACGTGCGCTAGGCCCCAGCCCAGCAGGATCAGCGCTTCCGCGCACAGGAGGAAAGCGCCCTTCCACCGCGGACCGCGCGGCCAGGCTGGGAGGTTCCCGAAAGGCCAAGCCACCGCTTCCGGCCGCTCAGCTCCCTAGGGCTCCAGGCTGCTCCGGTGCTTGCTCTGGACCCGGGCCGCCGCAGGACTGCAGGCCGCAATTGCCTACAAGGCCCGCTGCGCTCCAGGAGGAAGACCATGGAAAACGCAGCTGCAGACCCAGAAACCATCGCAAATACCACGTTTGGAGGCGCCCAGCGCAAAAGCTTACCGGGTAGAGTGCCAGGCCGCGGATGATATTAATGGAGGCGCCCTGTGACCGAAGGACACCTGTCGCCTGTACTGCAGCGACCCTCCAGTGCCCTGCAGCTGAAGTGGTCTCTTTACCACGAAGTCCTCTCCTGTGGCTCCAGGGCCTGGAAATCCTGGGGCGCCCATCAGAACCCTGAACAGTGCCCTCCCCGGCAGTGTCGGGGTCCCTTGGGGGTGAGATCCCGGACCTGCTGTTTGGAGGTCTGGCCCGGTGGCCACAGTCCCTGCGTGCTGGGAAAGCTCATCCAGCAGGATACCCTTTCTTTTTTCTTTTTTTTTTTAATTATTATTTTTATTTATTTATTTATTTATTTTTATTGGTTGTTCACAACATTACAAAGCTCTTGACATATCATATTTCATACGTTAGATTGAAGTGGGTTATGAACTCCCAATTTTACCCCAAATGCAGATTGCAGAATCACGTCGGTTACACATCCACAATTTTACATAATGCCCTATTAGTAATTGTTGTATTCTGCTACCTTTCCTATCTCCTACTATCCCCCCTCCCCTTCCCTCACATCTTCTCTCTCTACCCCATCTACTGTAATTCATTTCTCTCCTTGTTTATTTTCCCATTGCCCTCACAACCTCTTATATTTAATTTTGTATAGCAATGAGGCTCTCCCTTCATTTCCATGCAATTACCCTTTTCTCTCCCTTTCCCTTTCTTACGATCTCTGCCTGATGGTGAGTCCTCCTCCGCCAGTAGTGTATTTTCAATCCTAAAAGAACTGCTAAGCTCTGCCCTGCCTGCCATTTTCGAAATAATTACCTTTCTCTTCACGGGTGTTTCAGCTCACCAACCCGCGCTCTCTCCTACCCAAACCTCCGATCCCCAGAGGACTGGGAGGGCAGCACCGAGGACTGACTCCCATGAGTGCTCGGTGGCTGTGGCCTCACCGAGCACCCTGCTTGCTTGCTCTCTTTTCTCCAGAAAGAGAAGGAGGGATGAAGGCCCGAAAAAGAAACAGGAGCTGAAGAAAGAAAGAAGGAAAGAAGGAGGGAAAAGAGGTAGGTAAATAAGAAGGAAAGGAGTAAAGGAACAGAGAAAAAATAAGAAAACAAAACCACACCAAACCAGAGCAGAACGGGGTGGGGGAGAGAAAGAGAAAGGGAAGGAGGAGGAGGAGGAAGAGGAGAAGAAGGAGAAAGAGAAGGAGAGGAAAGAGACGGAAGAAAAAGAAGAAGAAGAAGAATTGTTTTAAAATGGAAAGGAGGAGGAGAAAGAAGATAGGAAAAGAAAACAAAACTAAAATGGATTTACAAAGAAGAAAGTAAAGAAAGGATAGGAGGGAGGAAGGAAAGGAGGAGCAGAGCGGGAAGAAGGAAGAGAGAGAGCATAAAACCTGCATGGACCAGCATGCCAACGTCAACTGGGGACCGCAGGTCCCTGGAACAATCCTTGGTTTGCCGCTGCCCTGAGCCAAGAGATGGTTTGGTCGCCTGGGCTGTGGTGGCCCTGGTCCCTCTCCCTGAGTCTGCGTCCTAGCTGAAGTCCCCAGCTGGGCCCTCCCAAGACACCGAGTATTGGCTGGGAGACCTCGATGGCCCCTCTGGGCCGGCTCCTGCCAGGGCCGAGGCTGCCTAACTCCCCGGAGTTCCCGGACGCCTACCTGCGGCCTCACCTTCAGGGAAGACCATGCGCATCTTCAGGTAGCTCGTGGTGAGTCGTATGATGGACGCTTTGTCCAGCTGCGAAGTGATGGCCGATGGCAGCGGGAGCAGCTTGGCCAGCTCATAAAACTCGCCATTTTCCTTCTCCCTCCTGGTTTTGGCCGCATTCTTGGACTTCTCCTTCATCATGCCTTGGTTCTGGGCATATTAGACTTGGCCGAGCTCCAGGCCCGCGGAGTCCCGCTCAGGCTGCAGCAGCTGGGACAGGGAAAAGGGACCTGGGGGCCAGGTGAATCCCAGGTGCCGGCCACGGACAGGTGCGCGGGACCGGCCTGGGCACCCAGGAACTTCTCCGCAGTTGCCAGCCCAGAGCTCAGCGCAAACCAGCTGCGCCGCCCCGCGCTCCGGCTGCTGCTGGAGCTGGACTGTTCCGCGGCGACCCGAGCCCTGCTTCCTGTTCACTCTTCTAGCCTCCTGTCTCCCCGGCCTCAGCTTTTCTTAGGGTATAAGGGTCCAGCGAAGAGGCGGTGGTGCAGTTTAGTCCTTAATCGGGTGTTGGCACTCGCTGCCACGCTGCCTCCCTGGAGGGCTGCAGGGGTGGCAGCGGCTGCGGAGCCATGGAGCGGACCCGAGCCGAGGGGATCTAGACCGAGACAGCTGGGCCGGACCCAGGCCTCGGCGCGCTCTCCTGCCCTCTCTGGTTGCTCCCTGTGCCTGAAGACCCCGCGCGGAGTCTGGGATCTGTTGGGAGGCGCAGCTGCTCCGCAGTCCACGTGCGACTGAGCACCTTTTGTTTATGGCGGACCCGCCTTCGGGCGAAGCACTGGGCCGCTGGGGCCTGGACTGGGGGGCAGGGAGGGGGAGGGACCTCGGCGGGGGTGGGGGCAGTGATTCTCGCCTCTGACCCTGCCGCGGCCCTGGAGTCACTGGCTCGCCTCTGCGTCTCTACCTCCAGGGACTGTCCCGAGAAAGGCGGGCGCGCTCCCAGGCTCGGGGAGATCCTGGTGATTGAACGTTGCGCGGCGCAGAGACCGGCTCTGGAGAGTGAGTCGCGGGACTTGGGCGTTAGGATGGGCTGCGGGGTGGGGCGAAGGAGTAAAGAGGAAGGGGTGCCGAGGCCTCTTCTGTGGTTACCCGGCTGGTCACCGGCGGGCGCGGCCAAGAGGAGGCGGTGCGACCCGGCGGCCAAGTGCCCTGTGGGGAGGATCGAGGCCTCCAAGTCCGTGCTGGTCCCACGCCCTCCTCCTCAGTTCCGCGTGCGGAAAGGGGGTGCCCAGAGGGAAGATTCCCCTCCCGACACGTTCTGAAGTCACTCTTCTGCCTTTTCTCTCCTGGAAACTCCGGAGCAAAAGGAGATTGACACTTTTCTGATAGGAGCGGGAAACCGCAGGGGCACGCGAGCCAGAGGGAGGGAAGGGTCCGGGGAGCCCAGCCCAGCTGAGAGGCCTCTCAGGGGCGCCGGCGGGAACGGGGCCCAACTGACCTGCCTCCAGCAGCCCAGAGCAGTCTCGCAGCCTGATCCAACACAGCCTAAATTTCAGGGAATCGCTTTTGGGCGGACGTTTCATGGAGAGTGTCACCGAGCTAGGGCCACTGGGGGAACGTTGGTGGGACCCGTGGTGGTCTGCAGAAGGCAGTTGGAGAAGGGAGGCGCTGCTGAAGACGCGGGCACTGGGAACACACGCTCTTCCGCAGGGCCACACTGGACCTAAAGAGTCACATCCCGCCTCTCCTCCCCAACTCCTCCTTCGGGCTCCTGGGCCCTCCGCACCCCCCCCCCCACAGCCATCTCCGAAACCCCGGTCCTTCCTGGAGTCTGAACCCAGGACGGTTCCGTTGCCAGCTTCCCTGCTTCACCGGGTCAGGGACAGGCCAGAGGGCAGTTCCTACTGGGTGTCTGGGCCCTGAGGGAGCTCTTGGCACTGTGCTAAAAGCTGTAGAATTATGGGGCCGGGAGGCCCCCAACCTCGGGGTGGGCACCGATTAGGAGGTGGGACGGGGATAGGGGGATAGGTAGGTGCTGTCGCTCTACCTCCGGCGGGAGAAGTCTGCTGCTCTCACGTTCCTCTCCAGCTTCCAGCTACCGTGCTTGCAGTAGAGGATCTGACCTTTTCCCGGACCCCTTTGAAGGTCCGAAGTTTGGAGGCGTTGGAGGAGATGTGGGTTCCCTCCCTGGGCTTCATAGCATAAACCTGGTCTGGGCATCATCCTGCCCAGTCCTGCTAAACCCACTGTGGCCAATGTTCTTAGGAATGGTGCTGGGAAACCTCGAAACTGCATGAGCCAGGAGCGCAGTGGAACCCGAACTTTCCTTTGGGGTTTGGGATCTAGGCACGCTGTCCAGTTTTCAGCGGTGCGAGTGGAGATTTGGGGCCGCGCATCAGCGGGCGGGTCCGCAGGTGCCCAAAACAGGGGTCCTCAGCCCACTTCCGTGACCAGAATCCCGCGCCGCGCGGCGCTGTTGACTGCCTGGGGCCTCGCAGAGAAGGGGATCCAAGAGCAGGGCTGCGGACCGGTCCCGCCAGAGCTTCATGCAGGCCTCCCTCCCAAGCGCACCCTAGCACTTCCCAGGCTTCAGGAGGATTTTATGCTTCTCTCACCCCCACGATTTCCAACCCTCAATTATGGACTCGGGAGAATTCCTCCCTGGCTTGAAGGGGATTACCTAGATCACAGAAACATGGCTAAGTGGAAGTGGGAGAAACCCGACTAGTAACAAGAACGGAAACTTTGCTCCAACCAAATTTCCCAGTTTTTACCAAAAGCGCACTTGAGCTCTCCAGACCGGGTTTTTACAGTGGCAGCAGCTGTTTAGGCACCTTCAAGACAGGATCAAATCGCCTCCTTTGAGTGACAGCAAAATGAGGCGTTAGAAGCCTCTAAGATTTCAGGGTGTGGGATCCTTCCAGGCCCAAAGTCGGCCTCAGCAGATGCCCAGCAGGCACAAACATTCTTTCAGGGCACACATACACACACAACTGGCTATGGGCCTAGAGTCCCTGGACAGCATGATCAAAGTACCACAAGTACTTGGGCAGGAGTCTTGAGGATTCCCAAGCGGAAAGGATAGTGATAGTAACATGGAATAGTGAAAGGAAAAAAAAAATCCCAGTCTCTGGTTGGGGCCATCCCATGGCTCTTCCTAACTGAGTTAAAGCCTGGGGCCCTCAGATCAGAACAATTAGGACAACACCCAGACAGTCCTAGATGTGAGACAGTATGAAGTTAGAAGCTTTGCTTAAACTTGGTACAGCAGTGAACAAGTGCTAATTGGAGTAATTAGGAACATCCCGTGGTGACCTTAAGTTGGACACCTACTACGTGTCCCTCCCTCTTGAAGTGGTGAGAGATTCCTGGTCCACACATTTGACCAGCTCATGGCCCCAGGAGAGGCACAGATGCAGTGAACCCCACGTATCAACCCCAGTCCAGGGTATCACCAGAACCGCTGTTGGCCTACTGGCCAGGAAGGAAACTGTAGAGGGCAGGTAGCAAGAGGGGTCTCCGCAAGATGTGGTCCATAGCTTCCTGGGAGCTGCCTACTTGCAAGGCACCATGCTCCAATCTTCTGGGCCCAGGAGCATGCCCTGCGTACCCCATCTCTTAGAAATTTTCCACTAGGAAACTGATCTGGTCGAAATTCAGGCCCCAAGAGGAAAGGGGCAGTCCCAGGCCACCCCACATCTGTTTGGATTTTCCGCTTCAGATGCTCCGCAACTGTTCTTCCCCAGGCAGGGCCCCTTGCCTACCTTTGAAGCCCATCTCCAGCGGAAACCGACTGTTGTGTGAGATCAAGGGGGACGACCTGCAGATGTTCCCCAGGGAATGGGCTCCAAAGAGGCTGCTACAATGGCAGATCAGAGACCTGGTTACTAAGGTTGAGGTGGTGTGTGTGGGGTACCCTCCATTACAGGCACTGGATTTCCAACCTCTACCAAAGTAGAGTGTAAAGAGAACTTCAGCAGCCAGAGCAAGCAGAGGCAACAGGAAATTCAGAGCTGCCGAGATTCAATCCTATGTGATTTATAAGCTCTTGTCTACACAGGCAATTAGTACAATGTGGTTACTTCAGAAACTCCGCTTACGGTCCAGCATCACATATATGATTTTCTGGTCTGATTTTCTGAAAGAATACCTTGAGTTTTCACTGTTTTCCATGTGCAAACCCCATGGAGACATCACCAGCTTTCTTTGGGGTCATTGCTACTCCTAGAAAGGAGCATAGGACCATTGCAATATTAATTGCGATATTAATATGAATTAATCATTTACAATTAATTACAGGTAGCCAGAGCCATTGCCTAATAATTTATTCCTCTAGAGGTCAAGGCAGTAACTTGCTCTGCTCACTCCTTCTAAAGTAATTGAGGGATAGAAGTTTCTCTTTTCAGTTTTTTTTTTTTTTTTTAATATAGTAACTTCTTTTACTGGAAGTTACTCCTTTGGAGAAAATGTTTGGTTTTAGGTTGGTCGGGGTGACTGATTATCTGATTCCATCGCAGTAACCTCGTGTGGATCCTCCTTTCTGCACTGGGTCCAGGGACTGGTGGCTGGGGAACACCAAACTGGGACAGCAGTTCCCTCTCCCCAAGGAGAGAAAGGAGGAGAGAGCAAAAAGGCCTGAAAGCAGGGAGATTATGCCCACCTCCAGGGTGGCCAGTGGGGGCTGGGATGCTTGAAATGGACTCAGTTCCCTGGGATTCTGGGAGGAAAAGCCCTTCTCTTTGGACTTGGTTGTCCAGAATGACTACTGATTCCTGGGATAAGGTGGAGTGGGTCGAGGGGGGCCTCAGGCTCTCTTAAGGGATGCATTGGGGGATCAAAAACAGTTATTGCCACTAGTAATTAATTATAGCTATTAGAAAATTCCTGAGAGAAGACCACAGGGAGTTACAGAAGCCCCGCCTGGTTTGGGTAAAGGCAGCCAGGGCACACTTTTATTTTACCTGAGATGAGGGATGAGCCCTTTCCTCTGCATTTTTCTTGCCAAGCTCAGTTCTACTTTCTCTTGGGTATCTAAGAAGGTGGGGGTGGGAGACTTTTGCACTTTTGGATGACATGCTCACACACACCTCGTGACCTCCAGGAAGGGCAGGTTCTTTTGGGGGGAAATGGCTGTTCCCATCTCTTGGAACTGAGCTCAGAGCCGGGCCCTTCCCAATGGAGAGAGGCCAGGCTGGCTGCAGGGGCAGGAGGGGGCGGGAGGGGAAGTCAGGCTTCCCTCGCAAGAGGTTTCCTTAATTCCGCAGAACGGCCTGGGTAATCCCATCCCTGGAGCAGGGTGCCATCTCAGGGATTATTTCGGAGCTCTTCGAGCTTCCCAAATTGAGGCCATCAGAGTCCCCGAGGGCACTAGAATGAAGTGCTCCCCAGGGCCACCTAGGTTGATCCCCTTCTCCAGAGGTCTCTCTTCCTCAGGCGAGCCTGGGGCAGAGAGGCAAAGGCCAGCCCTGAGGCGGGCGGCCCAGCCCATCCCGCATCCTCTTCCACTCGAGTCTCTCAGCCTGGCTCCGTTCCTGTTCCCAAAGGAAGGAGGGAGCCGAGGCCCTTGTTGCAACAGGAGCCAGCGATACCCGGCCCTGTGGATGGGGTATCTGGTGGGAGGACTTCATCTTCTTAGCATCTCCAAAACCTCATCCTCTCCCTGCATCCTGAATCCTGAAAGTCTTCTCCAAGCGCCCTTGCTCACTCATCTGGTCTTTCCCCCAGAATTCAGACATGGACTGTGTAATAAATTAAATTACATACCAAACTGCTGATATTTAACTATTTCCAACTTATGAAATTATCCATTTCACATGGTTTTACTTAACACAAGGCTGACAGAGATTTGTAGCTTGTGCGGTTGTTATCAAGCTGCATAATCCATGTTGAGGATTCTTGGAAACTGCAGGATATGAGTCTAAGGGGTGTGTTTTGTCCGAGTGGCTACCTATTGGTGCATTTAAATTATAATTTACTTGGAAGAGTTCTCAATAAGATCCTTCAAAGGGAGCCAACCTTTATCTTTGTGTGGGATGGCAAGTGGAACCTGGTCATCACAAGCACACTGGGCCTGTGTCCCCTTGAACTCTTCTATGGACAAAACTAGAATGAGATCTTTCTTGGGGACCAGCTTACGGGAGAGAGGAAAGGCGTGTCTGGGGGCAGGGCTGCTGCCTGTCTGACTTGTTCACCTGTGTTTTCCTCACTGCTTGACAGTGAAGCTTCTCTACGTGCCCATGTCTGCTGCGTTCATTATTAAAATACAGCACAAGGCAAAGAAGAGAAGTGCTCGATCCTCCACCCTTGCTTATTTTCTGGGCTGAAGTTTGAGAGCCCAAGAGAGGCTACAGTTCTGGACCCCAAGTGGCTGGACACAGACCTTGCTGGAGCATCAGTCTGGGCTGAGCCGGGGCACAGTTAGGCGAGCTGGCACGAAAGACTGATACCTCTGTTTTTCTGGTGACTTTGGTTCCAAGGGGACAGCTGGCATGATCATGTCAATGAAGCCGCTTAATGAAATCGACAAATGGACTTATTCACAGTCCTGGCCTGTCTCTTATGTGATCTATTCAGAAAACGTTTTCTTCCCTGTTCTTTGACTTTCACATCCTTGAATTACCTGTTTTGGCACTGAATCCCTAGAAAACGAGCCTGAGGCAAGGGTCCCGCACAAATACGGAATATGGGAGGTGCAATCCCAGGTGGTGAGAGGGAGGGAACAGAGAACGGAAGGAGCAGGATGGGAAACAGCACAGCAAGCCACAGAGGCAGTCGCTGTGCAGAGGTGTTTGTCTCCAGAGGGGCTCCGTGGAGCAGCAAGAAAGAGTAGTTCTCTTGGTGGGGAAGAGAGAAGACTGCATCAGCCTGGCTTCCCCAGCCCTCTGGTCTCCACTGGGCCAAGCCCACTCCTTGGGGATGAACTCCCCCCACCCTCAGTTGCCTCCCCTGGCCCCTTCTCCATCCCAGTAGAGGCAGATGCCAGCCCCCTGGGCCCATGAGGTGAGGACCTTCTCCATCCAGGTAGAGGCAGATGCCGGCCCTATGGGCCCGAGAGGTGAGGATGAGCCAGGAACTCTGCGCATGGAGCTAATTGGCCTCAGGCAGCTGAACCACACAGGCCCAGGAGATTGGTCTGCCACTGATGCAGAGCCAGCACTGAGGGTCTTGGAGGAAGGGGTGACTGAGAGAATCTGAAGGGTTGCCAGTGTCTTGGCTTGGCACAGAATCACGAGCCACCACACAGTTTTGTAGGTTCAAACAGCAATTCTTTATTCCCGATCTCACACCGCCTCCACACAGGTTCAGGGGCAATTCCAATCCCCTGCACAATTTATGTCCTAAATACTTTCTCTCCAGGAGAACTCAGCAGGAACTCAGGCAGCAGGCACGCCCTATTCCCAGCAGGAATAATCTTCAACCTCCAACTTCCCTAAAACTCCTATTGTCACGCCCTAAACCCAAGGATGGGGATACTTCCTGCAGGATACACCCTAATCCTGGATCCACCCTGGTCATTGAGCAGGGTCACCTTTCTCAAACACACAAGCAAGGTGGCATCAAATTTCCAAGGCAAGTCCATTTAACATGGGGTACGCTGGCAAGGATTACGATGCGTCACTCCTACTTGGCAATGGCTCTCAGCAAAGGGTGTGCTAGGTGTGTCCAACACAAGCCCATTCAGACCCAACTCATACATATTCATTAAGGGCCTCCATGGCTTGGGATTTATAATGCACAGGGAGCATTAATTACGCATGTAAAGAAGGGTATTCCAGCCTGGTAGGACGGTCCAGGAAGGAGACACAATCCTGACAACATAAATAAGGTACCATGGGAACCAGATGAGGGGTGATGTTGGCTTGGACAACACTGGATACATTCACAGGTCTAGGAATGCTCATAATCTCTATGAGGCTGAAGGCATAGTAGCTGGATCTATTTACGTATCATTGAACCTATTTAAAATAACACAGATAAACCCATTTCTAAATTCACTCCATTAGTCACTGATTCAATGGGCCATGTGCTAGGCACTTTCTTACCTTTTCTTACTTAGTTTCACCACTGCCCTGTGGAATTAGCTGACTGGCCCTGCTTCATGGTTGAAGAAATTATAGCTTAGTCACAGCAGGTAACTGGTGCAAGGTCACCAGCCTCCACACAGTAGTTTCTGACCACATGGTCAGTGGTTTCTGACCACAAGGTAGGAGGAAGTGAGCACAGGGTGCAGGGAACGCCCACTTGGGCACCAAGCCTTTGGGGGGTGAGTTGAGTGACTCTTACTGTGACTCAGACCCCATCAGCACTGAGCTGCAGGTGCTGATGAGTCCCATGGCACACAGGTGGTCCCCAGAAGAGGTAGTTTAAAATCTTCCATGGCTTTGGCCTGCCAACTGACCTTTTAAAAAAGTAGTTTCTCTTTGTTACGTTGGTTTTGTTTGGATCCATGTAGAGTGGGAGCTGCTCGGGCCGACGGCCCAGCTTTGCTCAGTGGGGGAGGTGGGGGGTGAAGGTGGCATGGGATGGAAAACCTTGCTGGCCCTCTAGAGCTGGACCGTGACAGCCCAGAGGTGACAGGGCAGGATGAGTAGTCAGCTGGGAGGTCTGCTTTGTGACCAGGGAAGCCACCTGGGGCTGGAGAGCAGAGGCTGGCCAGTGAGATTCCTAAGATGGCTGTGACCGCCACCTCAGGGGAGAGGAACATTGCCATTCCTGGAGGGGCTGTGTCCCACCTGGAGCTGAGCAGAACCGAGTGGGACTGAGAGAGTTCGGGGGACCTAGATACGGCAGCGTCAAGATCTCCTCCCCAGATACAGTCCTGGCTGAGCTGCCTCCCTCTGCCAGTCAGAAGAGGGTGTGGGTATGGACCAAAATACACAGGTCAGGAGGCCCTTGGGGGATGATGGAGAGAAGTCAGGCTTGCAAAAGCATCTTTCGTCGCCCCCCCCCCCCCATGAAACCAAGCTAATGCAAGAAGCCAAAACCATTCACATCACTGCACCTCCGCTTTTAAAAAACCAGGCAGTACTGTTGGCCAGTCCTTACCAACCCAATGCTTAGTCTGCCCGAGATCCTAGTGTGAAGTGTCCCCTGTGGACTCCAGAATTAGAGTCCCATCCCCATTCATCTGAGTGCACTTGGAATGTCATTTCTGAATATTCAGAGCATCCCCAGGGCCTCGGGGCAGGGAAAGAGGATAGACCCAGGAGAGAAGCTCCATCCACTTCTATGTCCCCTCCCTTCCCCAAGGACAACCTGTGTCTGGACACAGGTCTCATTCACGACCGGTTGCTTCTCTTGCCCTAGTCGGTGCAATGAGCACCCTCCATCACCCCAGGCTGTCTGGAGATCCAGCCTGGAGCCAGGACCCCTCCTCTCCCAGGCACTGAGGCCTTCCCTAGGAGCCAACTCCCCCTTGACAAATAAACCAGGGCATGGAGATCATTATGCCACACATTATTAGGCAAAATTGGATTAATTAACATCGTCTGGCCTCTCAGCTTGGGAGACAGAAAAAAAAAACGAGGTCTAGTTCAAATACAGCATTTTGAAAATGTCAGCCATGACTCGGTGATAAATATTTATAAATATATATGCTGCATATCCACAGGGTGGCCAGTGTATTTTTACATGTAAGTATACAAAGACACTCTGTCGTTAACATGCATTCAAAGCAGGAGACTTGAAAGGGCCATTATGGCTTGAACTATGAATGTTTATTAAGAATAATATGCAAAATGGGGCTCTGTTTGAATGGACCCATTGAGGAGTATCAGAGCGCCAGGGCTGGGATGTCGGATCCAGGAATGATAACAATGTTCCTAATGGGACCTGGCCCTGGCTGGGGAGAGCCATGCGGTGTGTCAGTGACCTTGCCACTTCTGGTGGTGGTGTTTGCTCTGGAAACATTGACTTAGGGCTCCAGTGTGCCCTCCAGCCCCGGCTCCCCAGGTCCTGAGTCACAGATCCATATGAAGGGTTTTCCCTGTGGAACTGAGCTCCAGGTAGCAAGTGGGGGTCCAGACTTGCGTCCCAACTGAGCCACTTCCTACTCTCCGGCCTGAGTAGGAAGCATTTCTTGAGTGGTTGACCCTCCCAGCCTCTGCCCTGTTTTTCTTGGTAGAGACCTTTCCAGCTGAATTCCTTCTGGGCTTCCCAGAATCCCTTCCCCCATTTATTTATTCCTTCCTTCATGTATTCAGCCCGTGCTTATGAGCCCTACCAGGTGCCCAATGTGGACCCAGGTGCTGGGTGATGGTGAGGAGTAAGATTGTGGATGAGGCAGAGGGAAGAAGAAACTCAGTCCTGCTGGTCCTGGGGGGAGGCAGATGGAAAGAGAGATGGACATACGGCACTGGTTACCTCAAAGAGGGGTGTGTGATCTACAGGTCAAGCAGGCTCACGTCGCAGGGTCGTGGTGGGAGACAGGCTGAGGGCTATTTCAGGATGGGGTGTCCAGGCAGCCCATCAAGGAGGGCAGCTGTGTTCAGAGCTGGAGAGCAGGAAGGTGCCGGCCTTCCAGAGCCCCACCAACATCTGAGGCTGGGGGAAGGTTCCAGGCAGAGGAACAGCAAGACACAATGTCAGTAAGATATGGCCTGGACCTGCTCCGTATCCGAATGTGGGAAGGTGAGCGTGGAAGAAGAGAAGCCGGGGGCATGTGGCTGGAAGCCAGAAGAAGCCCATGCAGGCTCTAGTCTTGGAGCACCCCAAATAGTTCCCCAATGTTGGTCCTTTGCAGTCTGGATTTATGGATGTCCCTACTGCGGAACACTTGGGGAGGCCAGGAGATAGTTACAAATTAGTGGTTCCAAGCCACCCTTGTTGATTGATTTGTTTAAAGAAAAAGAAACCCATAGTCTCTGGATTTGGGGCATTCCCCCCTCTCTGTACTGTTTAGCTCAACTGCCTGCCATAACATTTTCATCATGCTGCTTGATTGAACCCTCTTTATTTCATGCCTGTTGAGCTGGAGGCGTCTAAGGTGAATTATTTCCTCTCGGACACTCCTTAGCTCACTTATCACTCAGCATGGTTGGAAGATAAAATTTTAAAACTCAACTTTATTTATTATTCCAAGAATAGTTGACATCAAGATCAATACATCTGGACAGAAGCTATTAACATTTTAATGAGTTACTCAGTAATATTCCAAAGATGTGTCATCGAGTCATGGCCCCTTTGATTAAGGATGTACTTCAGAGACTACTGTAAATATATAGAGGAAAGGCTGGGAGTGAGGAGCTGTCACCCATCAATCCTGGAAAGAGGAGTGGGGATTCATGAATAACGACGCTCACAAGGTGACTGTCCCTGGGCTGTAGGGTTTACTGTAAGGGAAATAACCTTTTAAAATGTCACTATTGGTCTCCTACTAAATGACAAACACAAACATCCACCTTTTTCAGCTGTCAGGTGTGGGGGGGTGTTCTGCAGATATGGAGGGGGAGTAGATATACTTGTCTTTTTTTTTCAGGTTCAGATCTGGGACATCGATGAGGAAGGGATAAAAGTTTTGCCAGGAGAACAAAACCAGAAAACAGGAAGTTATTGGAAAAGTTATTGGGCAGCTCTGAGAACAGAGGGCCAGGTGACAGTGGTCTCATGAGCTTTGCCATAGGATTCCAGCCAAGTGATGCATGCTTTGGCACCAGGACCTGTCAAACATCATGATCCTCTCTTGAGGATCTCTTTTATCCCCTTGTTCATCTCACTCCCTAAAATGTCCTGTACAGGAACTCTAAAGGTTGCCCTTCTTTGAATGGTCCTAGATTGGCAGAGAGTAGATCCCACCCTCCCTGGGGAGAAGTGTGGGGCAATCTGATGCTGATGTTGAGCTGTATCTGGACCATGATCTGTGGAAGGCAAACTTAATGCTGTTTGCACCACAGGGAAGAGGCCACTCGTGTGTGTGCCTCTGGGCAGGAACATGCCATCGGAGAGCATGAGAGATTGTGGGCTTCAGCAATCTGAACCTGGTACAAGGGAAATGAAGGTGATGGGTGGAGGTGGAACGGGGCTGTGAATGAGCCAAAGAAAGCATCCAATAATGTGAATGCAATTCTGTGCTGAAAGGAGGTGGGAGGGGCGGGTGGGACCCAAGTTAAAGGACAAGATGACTGTGGCTGCCTTCTCATGGCCTGGGTTCTGTGGATGCCAAGGCAATGGAGCTCAGAAGAGAGGCACTAATTTCCACCTGTTCTGCCATCTTGCTTTCCTTTTCTTTTAGTGGAAATAAATACACTTTGAAGTTGGAATGACCTGACTTCAGCCCCCCACACCTGTTTAGTAGCTGGGGACACAGTCAAGGCAAATACGTCAGGAGCACACAGGTTCAGCATTGAGAAAGTGTGTATGATAACACCATTGTCACCCTACAGAGCTGGGGTGAAAATAAAATGAGATCATGTGTATAAAGCGCTTGCTATGCAGTCCAGCGCTCGGCACATAAATACCTTCTAGGCTGGCAATCGATTGCTGCCAAGATCACTGTTCTTTTTCTTTAGTTGATGAGGACAAACTTGCAATCTAAATGGGAAAAAGGTGAGTGGCACCTGGCATGTTCTCTATACAGACATCTGACTTGGCATGGTTAGGCAGGATTTTCAGCTTTACCATGGCCCGAGAGGGACATTCACTTAGCAGAAATCCTATTTTGAATTTTGAAGTTTGACCTTTTCCCAGGCTAGTGACATGTATATGATAATCTTTCTAGACACTGGCAACAGCCAGCTGCAGCTTTCTGCCGGCCTCAGTCCCGAGTGTGAACAGCCAGCACTCCACACTTGCCGTATGGCTAGGCCAGGGAGTGGGCTGGGCATATGAAGTGCATTTTGGCTTACAGTATTTCCCACTTGGGATGGGTTTATTGGGGCATGGCCTCTTTGTGAGTTGAGGAGAATCTGCTTGTCTTCTCTTCTTTTGTGGTGCTGGGGATGGAACCCAGGGCCTCAAGCACACTAGGCAAGTGCTCTGCCACTGAGCCGCATCCCAGCCCTCTGTCTGTCTTTCAGACAACCAGAGACACGCAGGGCTGGCCAACCTGACTGTGTAGACGGGAAGTCTCAGTTTCTCTGAGATGGTAGTTCGTCAGTGCATTTCTGCATTATTTTAATTTTTACAGTGTTTTAACAAGTATCTGCTGTGGACTTCTGGCAGTGACCCTGAGTGACATGAACAGCTCTGGATGCAATGTCTACAGAAGCTGGAAAACCATAGCAATAAAAATAGAAGGGGCAAAGCTTACACAAGGAGAAAGTGCTAGAAACAGGGCCCGCGAGCAGCAGGAAGAGAGCAGCTGTCACAAAAGCCAGGGCAGCAGGGTGGAGAGGCTGCAGGTCCGAGCAATACCCTCTTGAGTGTGGGGCTCAGATGATAAGGAAGCTTTTCTCCATCCAAGGCTCTGGGTGAAAAATCGGAACTTTAAACTCAAGCCTGACACTGTTTATAATATATAAATCACCTCAGCTGTGTGGTGAGTAAATCTCAAAAAAAAAAAAAATTGAGGTGCTGGGGATCCAGCCCAGGGCTTCCCACATGCTGAGCCCGTGCCAGTGCCCTGGAATGATTCCTGGGTCTGAAAGAATGACCCAACCCAGGCTCCCCTCTGGCTATCCGTGACTGGGAAAGGATGTCCGGGTGCTTGCGGCTTCCCTTAGAAATGGCAGAAACAAATAATCCAATCAGACAAGTGCTCCATCAATAGCTTGTTGCTGCAAATTGCAATTAAGCAGCTGCTGGCACTTCCAAATAAATATGGTACCAATTTCCATCTTGGTATGGCTTCATTTAATGTCCTGTGACATCTGACATACCGTATCACTTCGAGCACCCAAACAAGAAGCTGCATGTCATTCAACCTGTCACAGATGTGGAAGTGAAGAGGCGGGGCATGACTTCCCAGGAAGCTGTGGTCATTGGTACGTTCCACTAAAGGACACTGGCCCTGGGCTGGTGAGAATCCTGGGGGTCAGGGACTCTGCCTCACACCCTTGTTTCTGAGTGGATGGTACGTCTCTTGGAAAGGAGAGATCCACACTTTCTGGAATTATGCCCCCCACCCCGCCCCAGTAAGTTATTCTTTTAAAAAGTTTTGTGCTTTTATTTTTGATTGACATAACTCATACATACATGTATGGGGTACAGTGCTGATATTTTGATACATGCTTATAATATATAATAACCAAATCAGAATGATTAGCATATCCATCACCTCAAACATCTGTTATTTCTTTGTGTTGCACACATTCAAAAACCCATCTTTATTTTGAAAAGGACAATTCTTTTAGTTACTGTCTCTCTCCTGTGCTACAGAACATGAGAACTTATTTCTTTCATCTGACTGTATTTTTTGAACCAGTAATCAGTTTCTTTCCATAACCCACCCACAGCCCCTGGTATCCAATATTCTATTTTCTACTTGTCAGATTCTGCATGAATGGGAACCTGCAGTATTTGTCTTTGTGTTCTTATTTCACTTAACATGACTCTTTCAGGCTCCTCCACATTGAAAAAAGGCAGGACTTACCGTTTTTAAAGGCTGAATAATATGGGAGTGCTGTATTTGTCAAATACTTTTTCTGCATCTATTGAGATGATCATATGGTTCTTATCTTTAACCTTTATGTGATGAACTACATTTATTGATTTCCTTATGTTGAACCAACCTTGCATACCCAGGATGAACCTGACTTGATCATGATGTACTATCTTTTGATATGTTTTTGTATTCAGTTTGCCAGAATTTTAGCATCTATGTTCATTAGAGATATTGGTCTGAAGTTTTCTTTCTTTGATGTGTCTTTGTCTGGTTTTAGAATCAGGGTGATATTGGCCTCATAAATGTGTTTGGAAGTGTTCCTATTTTTTTCTCTATTTCATGAAATAATTTGAGGAGTATTGGTATTAGTTCTTCTTTTAAAGTTTTTGTACAACTCGGCTGTGTATCCATCCTGTCCTGGGCTTTTCTTGGTTGGTAGGCTTCTGACGGAGTCTTCTATTTCATTGCGTGAAATTGATCTGTTTAAATTGTGTATATCATCCACATCCATCATATGACTCTAGATTTTTGTCAGTGCCTTTGATATTTTCTGTTATATTGGAGTACAAATTTTCATAATAATTTCTGATTATCTTCTGTATTCTGCACTGTAGTGTCTGTCAATAAATAATAATAATAGTCAAATTGGAAATTTCTTCCTGTAGTGTCCATCAATAAATCAATAAATGTAATTAATCACATCAATACACTTAAAGATAAGAATTATATGATCATATTTCCTTTTTCATCACGGATGTTAGTAATTTGAGTTTTCTCCCTCTCTTTGTTAGCATAGCTAAGGGTTTATCAATTTATTTTTTTTCAAAGAAACAACTTTTTTGTCATTTTTAAAATTATTTCTTTTTTTCAATTTTATTGATTTCAGCTCTGATTTTAATTATTTCTTGTCTTTTACTGCTTTTGGTGTTTATTTATTATTTTTTCCTTGGGCTTTAAGATGTAACTTTAGTTCATTTATTTGACTTTTTCTTCTTCTAAGGAATGAACTTCATGCAATAAACTTTCCTCTTAGTACTGCCTTCATAGTGTCCCAGAGGTTTTGATATGTTGTATCTGTGTTCTCATTTACCTCTAAGAATTTTTTAATATCCTCTTTGATGTCTTTTGCAACCCATTGTTCATTCAATAGCATATTATTTAGTCTCCAGGTGTTGTAGTAGCTTTTATTTTTTATCATTGATTTCTAATTTAATTCCATTATGATCTAATAGAATGCAGGTTAGCATCTTTACTTTTTTGTATTTGCTAAGAGTTGCTTTGTGGAATAACACAGTCTATTTTATTTTATTTTATTTTTTTATTGGTTATTCAAAACATTACAAAGCTCTTGACATATCATATTTCATACATTAGATTCAAGTGGGTTATGAACTCCCATTTTTACCCCAAATGCATACTGCAGAATCACATCAGCTACACATCCACATTTTTACATAATGCCATATTAGTAACTGTTGTATTCTGCTACCTTCCCTATCCTCTACTATCCCCCCTCCCCTTCCCTCACATCTTCTCTCTCTACCCCATCTACTGTAATTCATTTCTCTCCTTGTTTATTTTCCCATTCCCCTCACAACCTCTTATATGTAATTTTGTATAACAATGAGGGTCTCCTTCTGTTTCCATGCAATTTCCCTTTTCTCTCCCTTTCCCTCCCACCTCATGTCTCTGTTTAATGTTAATTTTTTCCTCCTGCTCTTCCTCCCTGCTCTGTTCTTAGTTGCTCTCATTATATCAAAGAAGACATTTGGCATTTGTTTTTTAGGGATTGGCTAGCTTCACTTAGCATAATCTGTTCTAGTGCCATCCATTTCCCTGCAAATTCCATGATTTTGTCATTTTTTAGTTCTGCATAATACTCCATGGTGTATAAATGCCACATTTTTTTATCCATTCATCTATTGAAGGGCATCTGGGTTGGTTCCACAGTCTAGCTATTGTGAATTGTGCTGCTATGAACATCGATGTGGCAGTATCCCTGTAGTATGCTTTTTTAAGGTCTTCAGGGAATAGTCCGAGAAGGGCAATAGCTGGGTCAAATGGTGTTTCCTTTCCCAGGAATCTCCATACTGCTTTCCAAATTGGCCGCACCAATTTGCAGTCCCACCAGCAATGTACAAGTGTACCCTTTTCCCCACATCCTCACCAGCATTTGTTGTTGTTTGACTTCATAATGGCTGCCAATTTTACTGGAGTGAGATGGTATCTTAGGGTGGTTTTGATTTGCATTTCTCGGACTGCTAGAGATGGTGAGCATTTTTTCATGTACTTGTTGATTGATTGTATGTCCTCCTCTGAGAAGTGTCTATTCAGGTCCTTGGACCATTTGTTGATTGGGTTATTTGTTATCTTATTGTTTAATTTTTTGAGTTCTTTGTATACTCTGGATATTAGGGCTCTATCTGAAGTGTGAGGAGTAAAAATTTGTTCCCATGATGTAGGCTCCCTATTTACCTCTCTTATTGTTTCTCTTGCTGAGAAAAAACTTTTTAGTTTGAGTAAGACCCATTTGTTGATTCTAGTTATTAACTCTTGTGCTATGGGTGTCCTATTAAGGAATTTGGAGCCCGACCCCACAATATGTAGATTGGAGCCAACTTTTTCTTCTATCAGACACAGAGTCTATGATTTGATATCAAGCTCCTTGATCTATTTTGAGTTAATTCTTGTGCATGGCAAGAGGAGGGGATTCAGTTTCATTTTGTTGCATATGGATTTCCAGTTTTCCCAACACCATTTGTTGAAGATGCTATCCTTCCTCCATTGCATGCTTTTAGCCCCTTTATCAAATATAAGATAGTTGTAACTTTGTGGATTAGTATCTGTGTCCTCTATTCTGTACCATTGGTCCACCCGCCTATTTTGGTACCAGTACCATGCTGTTTTTGTTACTATTGCTCTGTAATATAGTTTGAAATCTGGTATCACTATACCGCCTGATTCACACTTCCTGCTTAGAATTGCTTTTGCTATTCTGGGTCTTTTATTTTTCCATATGAATTTCATGATTGCTTTATCTATTTCTACAAGAAATGCTGTTGGGATTTTGATTGGCATTGCATTAAACCTATAGAGAACTTTGTAATGCCAACACGGTCTATTTTAGAGATGGATCCATGTGCTGCTGAGAAGAAAGTGTATTTGCTTGTTGAATGAAATATTCTATATATGTCAGTTAAGTCTAGGTTATTGATTATATTATTGAGTTCTATAGTTTCTTTGTCCAGCTTTTGTTTGGAAGATCTAGCTAGTAGTGAGAGGTGTGTTAAAGTTACCCAGAATTATTGTGTTGTGGTATATTTGAACTTGAGAAGAGTTTGCTTGATGAACATAGATGCTCCATTGTTTGGGACATATATATTTATAATTGTTATGTCTTGTTGATGTATGGTTCCCTTAAGGAGTATGCAATGTCTGTCTTTATCTCTTTTTATTAACTTTGGCTTGAATTCTACTTTATTTGATATGATTTTTAATAAAGAAAAATTCTATTTGACCATTTTCTTTTTCTTACTTCTATAGTATTGCATTTGGTTTTTTAAATTATTTTTATTTTTTATTTTTTTGCTGCAGACATCAGTAGTTTATTGTTGGTTTAGTCCAAACACATTCAAAATGGAAACTCAAAAACAATACTTTCCACCCGAAACAATTAAACTAGGTTCTACTAGCATATAATGCTTAACTCATTACAGCAATA
Organism: Urocitellus parryii; assembly: GCF_045843805.1. Taxonomy (NCBI): domain Eukaryota; kingdom Metazoa; phylum Chordata; class Mammalia; order Rodentia; family Sciuridae; genus Urocitellus; species Urocitellus parryii. Next base: position 94,284,096 of record NC_135537.1, on the reverse strand, counting down.
AAGATGGTAATCCATTGTCTTCTATACCTTCTAAAGCCAAAATGGTAAAGCCAATTTGGTTGCAATAGTGTCATAAGGATAGAATATTACCATTAAAAAATAAAATAAAATCAGAAAATAACAGTAATGAATTCAATCAACCAGATATTTTTACTGCTTCACCGAAAAAGGGACAAAATGTTAAAAGTCCACAGTACTGCAGGTGAACAATCACCATGTAAACTTCTCCATATGATGTTTTAATGTTTCATTTCTGGTATGTAAAAACTGAAGCTGAATGGCTCTTTGCTCTACTTTTCTTTTGGTGCCAGAAAAGTTTTTATAGGTTACAGGGCAATATCCTGGATTGGAAATATATATATAATGTCTACATATATGTGTGTATGTGTGTGTGTGTATATATATATGTGTGTGTATATATATATATATATGTGTGTGTGTGTATATATATATATATATATATATATATATATGTGTGTGTGTGTGTGTGTCTGTGTATGTCTGTGTGTGTCTGTGTGTATATACATATATAACCACTTATTTAAAAGTAGTTTGGATAAAGACTTCAAAACTTCAAAGTAATTTTCTGGTAAGAACTTCAAGTACTATACATTAGAAAGTGTAAAACTGTTTCAAACAAACAAAACAAACAAACAAAATCCTTAAGCCCACAAAAAAGAAAATCTATGTCCCCCAAATATATGCAATAGTGCAATACTTTTCCTCCAACATGGAAGACCTCATTTAAGCGGGGGGAGACAAGATTTAATTGTATTCATATTGCCCAGTTCATAACAAACAAAATACATGCATCATTTGCTAGTTTGCTAAATAGCAAACAGTTGCATAATTGAGAACCAATTTGCTACTATGTCAAGTGCAAATTTTGTTTTTACTAAGATAGAATGGAGACGTCTTCCATGCCAACAAGGAGCTTTAAGTGGTTACACAATTATTTACCCCACCTTTTGCCTGAAACATCAGAAACTGGTATGTACTGATTGCTCCAAGCATAAAAATTAGATAACCTTCGCCATACTTGTGGTATACTGGAACTTGCTATAAAGACAGAAAATAATCCAGCAGCTACAAATTTTGCCTACAGAATTGTTTAGAGATTCATGTAAAAATAAAAAGATGGCATCCCAGACTTAAATTCAGGAGCCTTTTGGGGGGCTGATATCAGTTCAAGAATTGTGCAAAATCAATGACAGTTCCCTGCCCCCAAAATAGAAAATGCAAACACTTAAGAGCTGCTGTTATTTCCTCTTAAAATTGCAGTATCCTCACTTTAGGTTTAATTGCCACATATGGAATCTGACTGCTTTTAAAATGTCACTAAAAATGTACATCAAGTTGACTGACATTCCCAAGAGTTGAAATGATGTTTCAACGTTCACACTTAAGCTAAAAGTCAACTAGAGACACTCAAATAACTGACTTGTTTCTTCCCTCTCCATTCCAAACACACAAGACTCCTTCCCACAAAGAACACGAAAGTTGTTAACTGAAAAACAAGATAAGTAATAAGCGTCTATTTTACTGATTTTAAAGATACTGCAATTTTTATACACTTCAATGATTTTTCAACATTTTGCAGCTGTTTGGCTTTGCAGCACAGCAATTCATAAACTATACTGTACAAAATTACCAGCAAGACTGGAATGATGTATTAATAGAAGGCACCATCATGCTTATTACATTACCAGACAACAAAAATACAGGAAAGACAATTTCCACTGTACACAGCTTAAAGAAAGAAAAAGGGAGGAGGAGTGTTGTGTTGAGCAGCCAGCCATCCCTATACTGGAGAGGGGCAGGTAGAAAACTCTTATGGAACTACTAAATCTGGTCTAATATTCAAGACCATAACATTTGAAGTTCTGACTTGTTATTTAGTTCACAACTAAATGATTTTCTTCTGGAATATTTCTGTAGTCTTGTTAAGGTTTAAGAGTACACATGCTGGTCACAGCAAGCAGATAAAATGCCCTCATTCACAAACTATTCTCTACTGGAAAAAAGATGAAAGATTTTTTTTCCCTGTTGCCTCCTGTTGCAGATGTCATTATCAATGAGTTCAGAGTATCAAATAGTGCATTTTGATGAGTGCATAATAAGTTTCTGTTGGTTTGTATTTTGGGGGGGGAGCCAAGAAAAAAATCAAGATTCTCCAGTTGCACAAATTGCACTATTTGTGTTTCCAACATTAATAGGCAGAAACAGTAACACTTAAACAAAATGTGCAGCAGAAGATTTTTTTTTTTGACTCAAAGGACCTGAATTCATAGGGCATGTCCTTTTAAGTTCATTTTGTTGTAGATAGTTTAAGATATGGTCATTTCTCAGCCCTTAATTCTCCAAGTTTAGATTTATAAATTAACAATGTAAATCCTGTTGTGAAATTGGGGAAATAATGTCCACCTCAATTTAACTGAACCAAAGATGCTTTTCACATCAAAGAAATGATCAAAAAGGCTGTATCACATTCCAAAGCCAAAAAAAATTAACAAGAATGCAAACACGATGAACAATGTACCACTGCCAAGCCTTTGCCAACAGTGGAGCTTCTCTGTGATCATCACCACCACCTCTGGTTTCTTGCTCTCTTGCAGCTCTGGTTTTCTTCTCTTCCACATTTAAACATACCTCCCCTCAAAACATAATGGGTTTTGCAATTAAGATTCTCTGAACTGGTTCGGAGTCCATCAAAAATCACAAAAACAAAATTTGGAAGCTTTCCCCCAACACCCTTGGTATTGATGCGAAGTTCCACAACGTTTCCAAAACGCATAAAGAACACTTTTAGTTCATTTTCATCAATATCATGTGGCAAGTTACCAATAAAAAGCTGATGACTGTCTGGATAGCAAATTATTCTATGGTTGTCAGAGTCATTCTGCTCTATATCTCCTCTGCTGGGTCTTGGACCTCTGGGAGGAAAACCAGGTCCTTCCCTAGGTCGTTGTTCATGCACACATGGTGGCTGAGATTGAAATTCTGGTTTAGCTTCAACTCTTGGCTTTGGTGGTTCTTGTGGCAGAGAAACTGGTTCTGCAGGAGGACTAGTAGTAGACTTCTCCTCTAATTCTTCTAAGTTCTTTTCTTCCACCTGTGGTTTCAGCTCTTCAGTCTTTGTTTCAGATTCTGGCTCGGTTTCAGGGTCATGAGAGGATTCTTCCAAAGGTTCCTCTATGCCATTAGTCACAGGGTGAGCTTCATAGTAACCACTGTTAGCATTTTCTTGCACAGGTTCAGGAGATGGTTGTCTTTCTTCTTGTTCCTCTTCTACTTCATCTTCTGACTCTTCATCAAGTTCTGGTTCAGAATCACCAAATACTTCATCTTCATAGCAAAACATATCATTGTGAACATAAAATTTATTTGGAACAGATCCTTCAGGAGCCAGAACAAAGGTCTGCATAAACTTCCTTTCTGGCTGTCCACTGTTTGACAGTAAACCCATGACCTGAACAACTACTCCATCACTCAAGGTTGCATGAGCATCCACATGACGAATCTTAGTATGACACTCACTGAAGTTCAGAGATAACACTTTGTGGTGTATATCATTTTGCCCATAAACAGCTTCCTGGGGCTTTCCACTAGCATCTACTCCACCATGAACATAGGAAGAATTCTGACCATAAAACCTCCAACCAACAGCTGCGGCGGAGGGTACTTTGCGCAGAAGTGAGCAGGAGAGTAGCCGAGGATCTGCTGCAGAGGATTCTTCTCGCTGGCTGCCTCCTCCCCAGGACAAACCAGAAGCTTCGGAAGCCAGAGAACTCGTGAGATCACTTCCCTCACAAACACCTCCTCCCGGGTGCAGACACTGCGGTGAAGGACAATAAACAGGGACGTCCTGCCCCCTTTGCCACCACCCCCTAATAAAATTATTTTTGTTTTATTATTATCTCAGTCTTAAAGCAATGAGTATTTATCACTGGCTTCAGTATTTGGGGGAGAAAATTAATCAAAATACATAAATGCATTAATCAGATATGGCCATTTTAAAATCATCCTTTTAAAAATTTCTCTGTATCTGGATTATTTTTCTATTCTCGTGGTTAAATCTGATATGATTAATTCAGATGTGTAAATCTCAGTAACCAGAAATAATAACATTTTGTTAACTTATAGAAGGACACAGCCTTTTCATTGATAGATCTAAATAAAAGACAAAGGATATCTTGACTAAGACAAATTTTTTTCATTACTACTAGAATTTTTTATTCAATACTGATGATTCAATACTTTTAATGGTTCACCATAAGTATTCATGGAAAATTGTAAATAATCTAAATTACTGTATTTTAAAAACAAAACAAAACTCAATTTTGGGAAAAGTTAATCTTAACACATTTATTTCATAATCCAACCCCCCTTTTTATTTCTTTTGATTTATAGTAAAGTTCAATTTTAAGTAATTAAGAAAATTTGAATACTGTAGAAACTAGAATGTTAGGTGGTTGATTTGAAATTACAGGAAGATTTATGATTCCTAGTCTTATTCATTAGTTATGATGACACTGATATTATAATAACAAAAACAAAAAAGGCAGGTGTTTTTGTGATAATGACTTTAACACCATGGAAGAACTTAAGCCTTGAAAATTCTAGGAGTGTTTAGCCAGGACTACCACATAAACTGCTCCTGTTATATAACATAAAGTTCATTTAAATGTGTTTTAAGATGATGGATATTTTTGTCATTTCTTTGTTAGAGCCAAATATCACAAGTTGAAATATGAATTGAATCAAGGAGATATGAAGCCTCCAAGCTATGAATCTGGTAAGTTAGTTTTAAAGGAAGCTTAAGTAATAAAAAGAAGTTAATGACTAATATTTTTTAGCAACAACATTTATAAATGTAATTTAATTTCTAATCATTTGCAAGTTTTTCTGATCTGCTAATCTGTTGGCACTAATCATTTTGTATCCTGTAGATAATTTCCCACTACCTTCCTTCCTTTTCCTTCTTCCTCTTTCTTTTATTTCCCTATTTTCTGCTTATGTTCTACACTTATTGGAAAGTTTCAGGCTTCATGGGGTAACATGCACCAACATAACCTTGTCTTGCTGGGTCCTTCTAGTATTAATGGAAACTTTGAGATGCACAGTACAAAGTACATGATGCCCTTGACATACTGAGAAAGAGTAGGAACTATGAAGGTAAGTGATTTATTTTTCAAAGCACAGGGGAATTCCTAATCCTTTAAACCTGATTTAGCGCCTGCGTGGGGGATGGAGGCCAGATCACTCTGTGTGGTTTGGGCTGGAGGTGAAAAGACCACATGGACACAGATTTTTAGAAAGGAGCGGCCGTGGGGTGGGGGACAGCACGGCTCTGCCACCTCAAGGGTCCTCTTCTGCTCTGGAAGGCAAGAGAGCCAGTGCACCCAGAATCACTTTACTTATAGGGAAAAGACAACAAAGGACTTTTGATAGAATATTCTACATTGAATAAGGCAGGGGATAAGGTTTTAAGGGAGTTGCCCAGTTCCATTGGTAGTGCTCAAGTCCAGAGCTGAGGCAAATTTATTTGCCAGCTGAAGTTCGTGAAGGTCATTTTCTTTGTACAGTGCATGGCGTGTGGTTCTAGTCCACACCCCCTTTACTCAAGGCTGAGAGGGGATGCTCAGCTCATAGGTGGGGGGGCTGCCACTCTAACTGCTCAGTTTCAGACTGTTTTGGCCTTTCTCATGCACAGAAAATTCTATCCTATAGTCAGAACGTAGGTGAAATATTTATCTTTTTTATATTATTTCTTCTTTTTCTTTCCCCTTCCTTCCTCTTTACCCATCAAATAATAGAAAGTAGTACTTGTAAACAATATAGGTATAATTCACTTATTAGTAGGTATAAGGGAAAGTGAGAAAAACTGTTCAGAAGTTATCACATGATTTCAGATTAAATTCCTCAAATATCTAAGGATTTATTTCTTCATATTTCAAGTACTGAAAACTAATTTATATCACTTGCTGAAATTTCTACCTATGCTAGGAGCTTTAGAAACTATAATTATTTTATTATTATTTTTAGTTATACATGATAATAGAATGTATTTTGACTTATCATACATATGTGGAGTATAAATTCCCATTTTTGTGGTTGTACATGATGTGGAGTTACACTGGTCATGTATTCATATGTGAACATAGGAAAGTTATTTCTGATTCATTCTGCTGTCTTCCTCATTCCCCCCCTCCCTCGTCCCAGTCTGGTTAACCTCCACCAACACCCCCCTCCTTGTGAGTCAGCATCTACTTATCAGAACGTTCAACCTTTGTTTTGGGAGGGATTGGCTTATTTCGCTTATCATGATAGCTTCTGGTTCTATCCATTTACCTGCAAATGTTATAATTTCGTTCTTCTTTATACTCGAATAATATTCTACTGTATAAATGTACCACATTTTCTTTATCCATTCATCTATTTAAGGGTACCGAGTTGGTTCCATAGCTTAGATATTGTGAATTGAGCTCTTATAAACATTGATGTGGCCACATCACTATAGTATGCTGATTTGAGGAGTACAATAAGTGGGTCAAATAGTGGTTCCATTCCAAATAGAAACTATAATTCTTAAAATAGTTATTCAGTAAATAAAATATTGTTCTCATGTCATGTATGTGTAATTTTAGCTCACAGACGTGGACACATTTTCCAAATTTCCGTTAAATGATGGGGTGTAGAACTGAATCCAGGTCTACCTGAAAAGAAAACTGATGAGGACTACTTTAATGTCAGAAGGATGACCAGGAGAGTAGAAACTAACAGAAGAGAGTTCCAAAGGAAGGAATGTTCATCACTGCTTATGAATTAATTCCTAGAGGGCTAAAGAGTATATGTCAGATTAGTGGCACACAGGTCATTCATTGGGTCACTGAGAACATAATTGGAAGCAGTTAAGAAATAGGTGATGGCAGAATCAAAGATGTCAGTATAAAATGAAGACCAAATGCAGTCAGCATTTTAGATGCTTAGTTTATGAAAGTGAGGAAGAATTGAAGGGCAACAGCTAAAAGATAACCTGGGGTCAGAGAGACTGTGTGTAGGTGGTTGGGGAAGGGTTCATAAATAAGGAGCCAATAAAAGGGAAAGAGTAGATATACTCAGATTAGGAAGGTATCTGAAGAAATGACTGGGATTTGATTCTGAACATAAAGGCAGACACATTGGAGGATGAACATATTTCTTGTTATTATCAAGAGAGAAACATAGAAAGTCATGTAACAGATTGTAAGTTTGAGTTTCACTTTGTATGGTGGGTATTTGAGGGAATGTCCTCTTGTTAGCTTTATGTACAAGACATTATCTACAAAGAGTTGATCAGACTTTTAAGAAAAGCAGAGAAGGTTTATAATTCTGTTTGTGAAGAGGAAGACAAATTCACCAGGAGTTAGTAGCATTCAGAAAAACTAAGGGTTTGGTTAAGTTGTTTTTTTGTTGCAAAAGTCGTTTTTCTTTAAAGAAATTTAAATAATAATATGAAAATTATATCTCTAGTACTCATAATGCCTTTGTATAGAACTGTATTTCCATCTAGTATCATTTTTCTCCTCCCTTTAAAACTTCTTTTAACATATTTTGTAATATGGGATGCTGGTAATAATTTTTTTCTGCTTTTGTTTATCTGATAAAGGTTTTATCTTGCTATCATTGTTTCTAATAAGATGTCTGCTATTATGTTTATCTTTGTTCCTCTGTATATAATGTACCCCTTTTGGTGGCTGCTTTTAAGATTTTCACTTTATTATTTGTTCTAAACAAATTTATTTGTTTCTTTTTTTTTAACTGAGGAATAAACTCAGGGCCTTGCATATGCTAGGGAAATCCTGTACCATTGAACAACATCCCAGCCCTTTTATTTTAAGACAGGGTATCACAAAGTTTCTGAGATTGGCCTTGAATTTAGGATCCTCCTGCCTTGGTCTTCCAAGTACCCGGGATTATAGGCATGTGCCAATATATTGAGCTAAAAAAGTTTATTATGATGTTCTGTAAAATAAAATAAAAATGTTTATTATGATCTAAAAATGTTTACTATGATGTACTGTAGTTACTTCTCTCCACAGTGTTTCTTAGACTTGGAGTTTAATGAGTTTCTTTGACCAGTGGGTTTACAGTTTTTATGAAATCTGGAACTTTTTGGTCATTATTTCTTCAGATACTGTCTTTGTCTTTCCTCCCTGTGTTAAAAACTAGAAACTCATAAAAACTCTTTTATCAAGGCAGTAGCTGGGACAGTCAAAGTTTCATCCATTTGCTTGCCTTCTCTCAAGGATCACTATCTTTTGGAAAACACTGTTTCATTTGTTTTTGTTTGTTTATTGGTGCTAGGGATTAAACTCATGGATGTTTAACCAGAGTCACAACCTGAGCCATTTTCATTGTTTATTTAGAGACAGGGCTTTGTTAAGGACCCACTAAATTTCTGAGGTGGATCTCAAACTTGTGATCCTACTACCTGAGTTGCTGAAATCATAGGTTTGTGCCACTATTCCCAGCACATTTGTTGTGTTTCAGGCAGGAGGGTCAATGCAGTCCCTGTTACAGAAACTATACTGGATGTAGCAGTCATATTATCAAGAAATTAAACTATTAGCTACTTTATTGATTTATTTATTTTGGTACTGGAGATTGAACCCAGGTGTGCATTACCACTGAGCTACCTTTCCCGTCATTTTTGTTTTGTTGTGTTTTGTTTTGAGACAGGATCTCATTAACTTACTGAGGTTGGCCTTGAACTTCTGGTCCTTCTGACTTAGCCTGCTGAGTCAACAGGATTATAGGTGTTCTCCATTGTGCCAGAGATACCTTAAAATCCTTACTTTAATATAAAGCTACATTTAAAATTTCGTAAAGCAAAAATGAATCTGATAGTTGATAATTACTTACTAGAACGGACTACGACTTGGCCTACCATGTAAGAATATGAGTAATTTGTCTTTTAAGAGGAAGGAAGTGCATTATTTTTTGACTGGTCTTAACTTACTTTTTATTAAGGCATAATTTTTAAGGTATAATTTCTGTACAGTAAAATTTATCATCCTTAGTGTTTTCACAAACACATAGTCTATAACTATTATTCTTTTTAGTCAACCTTTCCTTCTCCACTAATCTACTGGCAACCACTAAACTATTTTCCATTTTTATACTTTGGCCTTTTCCAGAATCATGAATTTAAGAATCTTATAGAATATAGCCTTTTTTTGGGGGGGAGGGTGTTGCTGGGGATTGAATTCTGGATCTCATGCATGCTAGGTAAGCACTCTACCACTGAGCAACATCCCTAGCCCAGAATATAGCCTTTTTTTGATCTGGTTTAACTCACTCCACATAATGCATTTGAGATTCATCCATGTTGGTTGGGTATCAGTTGTTCATTCCTTGTTCTTATTGAGTCAATGTACCATACTCACACAACATCATTAGCTGCCAAAGTAGTCAGTTGACTATATATGAAGATGGCATAGAAAGGATTTAGGCCTCTTCTGATGGGAAATTAAATGACCTCAACATTTCTTTTCACATCTGAAAATTTTAAAATCTTAAAGTGTCAGTGTACATGCTCTTACTTGGCAAGTACAGGTTATTCAGTAGACTGAAGGGTATAAATTGTACCATAATTATGTTATGAATAGTTCCGGAATTGCAAAATTTATAGAACAATGTAATTTTTTTCTCTCCATATTTTAATTGGTGCATTGTATTTATACATAATGATGGGAATTTGTTGTTACATATTTATAATGCTCACAATATAACAATATAATTTGTCTAATATCATTTTCCAGCATTCCCCCTACTCCCATATCATTTTTTCATAAAGTATTGGGACATTATTTTTGCCCTCCCCTGAAAAACACACACACACACACACACACACACACACACACACACACACACAGTTTGTCAGTATATCCTCTTTGAAGTTATCCCAAAGTAATCTTTCTTTTGGAGTTAAATTAATTTCTTTTCTCCACACTCATCTCCAGTCCACTCTGTTACTATTTTTTTTTAATTCTACAGAACTCTCCTGAGTCATTTTAGGAGAAAACAAAACACAAGATATGATTCTTACTTTTATTCACGTTTCTCCAGTTTTTTATCATTGTTGTAATAATACATGGAGGAAAGTGCTGGGTTCTAGAGGGAGTCAGGAAGGATTTTTTACACATACAACTGTGTTTCCAAGGAACCTGAAATTATTCTCTAAAACTTGGCTTTTCATCTTTAAGATAGGGATAAATATGAATTTTTTTAATTCGTAAGAATTGAAAGAGAAGGAGCTGGGCTAGTGGCACATGCTTATATTCCCAGCTACTCAAGAGACTGAGGCAGGAGGAGTGCACATTTGGGGCCATCCCCAGCAACTTAGCAAGACCCTGTCCAAAAATTTAAAAATAAATGGGGCTGGGGACATAGCTCAGTGGTAGAGTACCCCTGGATTCAATCCCCACTACCAATAAATAAATAAATAAATAAATAAATAAATAAATAAATAAAGTATATGTACTTTAACAGAGATTTGGGAACACAGTAAGTATGCACTAAATGCTTAATTTTAGAAAATATGAAACAATTTCTTGTTCCCTCTTGTGTCTCCTTTTGAAAATGATTTTATAAAGATCGGCAATTACTTCATTTGATGAAGGACTGATAAAAAATATGATTTTTTAATATTGTGAAAGTTGAACCATTTTTTCTAGTGTGGAACTTTTGGTTTAGGTTTCTCATAGAGAAATTCTTTTTATTAATTCTTCTGAAAGGATTCAGCTTGTACACAATGATGAATTTAAGCTTTAAAAGTTAAAAGAGGTTTAAAATTCAAAGAATGCCTTTGAAAGAATACTTGAAATTTTCATTTAATATTTGGATTGAGGTTATATCTTAATATATCTGATCTTTATAAAATTAGATTTTTTGTCTCATTTCTAAATATTTTGTTCTGGTTATAATGTGATACCTAATACTTATATTTGACTCTCACTGTGTATGACTTGATTGGATAGGTCTTGGTACCACAGCAAAATTCTCAGTCTAGCTAAAAGTGAAAATGTCTTTATATTCTACTACTCTAAAGGGAATCCAGTAGCATTAATTAATATTTGTTAGAGTTTTGTTATGGAAATTCGAATTAAAAACTTTTTTTGGAGTGGGTGTACTGAGGATTGAACTCAGGGGCACTCAACCACTGAGCAAATTCCCCAGCCCTGTTTTGTATTTTATTTAAAGACAGGGTCTCACTGAGTTGCTTAGTGCCTCACTGTATCTGAGGCTGGCTTTGAATTTGTGATCCTCCTGCCTCAGCTTCCTGAGCCACTGGAATTACAGGCATGCACCAATGCAATCAGTTAAAAACATTTTAATTGTCCTAAAACATACATAAATGTTTACTGGATATTTATGAATTGAGATGCCCTCTAATATGTAAAACAAGACAGTTTTATTATGACAATGTATTTCACATGAAAGTAATAAAACAGAGGTGCAGCCACAACAGAACAGCCAGTTAATGTGGAAGCAAGGTCGACAACTACTCAGACAGTAAGTATCTCGTGGCCAATCTTATCAATAGTCAAGGATGAGAAACATTATTGTCATGAGATTGTTTTCTTTTGTATTTTCAATTCAAAATAATAAGTTTATTTCTTATTTTATTACTGCTTTGAAAAAGCTTAATTGAATTACTGTTAACACTTTTCCCTTTTTGTTTTTGTTTTGTGGTACTGAGGAATTGAACCCAGGGAT